>NC_059114.1:8317961-8620819 GCF_020740685.1 Jaculus jaculus | reverse complement strand
CCATTCACAACAAATCAGCAGCCTCCAGCGGTTACAGGTCCCTTGGCCACATGCGGTCTGCTGGGCCGGCCGTTCAGCACGGTTTGCAGTGGGAGCTGTTCACTCCTGCCTGTGCTTGCAGCTACCGTGGTGACACAGGTGTTTTTGGAGGTCTCATCAGACATACTCTGGCTTTGGTACCAGTTTTGGGCTGTCTTTGGGCTGCCTCGTTTTTGTACCAGTTCTCAGCTCTAGACTGTGCCTTGGCCCCTTAGGTGGGAGCGTGAGCCTATCTTACCCACCTCAGGACTCGTGGGAGGGGCAGTGGCTGGGACGGGTGGACAGGGCCGCGCAGCTTCCACAGGGCCCGAGAGTGTCAGCACTGTGCTGGACCTCTCTTGGCCTTACTGGGAGGTGAGAATACTGCGCCTGGGGACTGAACCTTGTTTTCTTTGTCTCCAGAATCCAACGCAGTGTTTGACAAATAGATATCTACTGAATTAAGATTTACAGTGATTTTGATGCTTAATAGTGCATTGGTTTGCCACCCTGGCAGCCTGCGTGCAAAGCACTCTTTGTGATGCCACTGCGGGCTGGCAGCTTGTGGTGTAGAGGGACAAGGCAAGGGCCTGGTGTTTCTGGTGGGCTTGGAGCAGGGCCAGGGCAGTCAGATTGAGGCGCGTCTTTGGGATGCTTCCTTCCCCTGTGTCCTGCTGGACTGTCGTGTGGCCGTGCTGGGGACAGCAGCTGCGGCGTTTTGTTCAGTCTGGCTTTTATATTACAGAGCGTCTGTTAGCGGCGCCTCTACCACCTTATAGATTTCATTTTCTTTAATTGCAACGGGGACAGAGGAAGAAAATAGCATTTACTTGGCATTCTTGCCTTTTAGAGCTGTGGGTTATTGATTCAGGACCTGGAATGGTAATGCTTGGAGGTAAAGTTTCCCTTGGGAGCAGCCGTGTTAAAGGGCAAAGGGAAAATGATTAGAATTTAAATCTCCAGACTCCCCTGAACTTGTGGCTTCATTAAAACAAGGAGGGAGGAGGAAATGATCCCGGCGGCTGCTGTGGGCTTTGTTTAACACTCGCACCCAGAAACCAGTAACTCAGAATCACAGCCTTGGTGATGGAGCTGCGTGGCTAGTGTGAACACCGGCCGCACGCAGGCGGCCTTTGCACCTGCTGCCGGCCAGCCAGTCCCTGCTTGGGAAGTCTCGGCTCGTCTGTGGCTGGAGCTGGAGCCTTTGGCTTTCATTGACCTCGTGACATGTCTTCTGCCTGTTTGTGGAACACACAGGCACCAAGTTACATCCACTTGTTCTTTGATGTTTCACTCTTTAAAAATTGGAGGAGAGGAGCTGATTTGGAGGTCGGTCTGTATTATACAGTGAGATGTGGCCTCAAAAAAAAATTTCCTGTGTGTATGATATGTGTATGGTGCACACACATGTGGGTGTAGATGCAAGCGCATGCATGGGGCACGGGGGCCAGAAGAGAATGTCAGGAGTCTTCCTTTATCACTCATCATCTTGTTTTCTTTTTTTAAAAAAATATTTATTTATTTATTTGAGAGTGACAGACAGAGAGAGAAAGAGGCAGAGAGAGAGAGAAAGAGAGAGAGAGAGAGAATGAATGGGCGCGCCAGGGCCTCCAGCCACTGCAAACGAACTCCAGACGCATGCGCCCCCTTGTGCATCTGGCTAATGTGGGTCCTGGGGAGTCAAGCCTCAAACTGGGATCCTTAGGCTTCACAGGTAAGTGCTTCACTGCTAAGCCATCTCTCCAGCCCTCTTTTTTTAAAAAAATTATTTATTTGACACACACACACAGAAATAGGGAGGTGGGGGAGAGAGAATGGGTGTGCCAGGGCCTTCAGCCATTGCAAACCAACTCCAGAAGCATGTACCACCATGTGCATCTGGCTTATGTGAGTCCTGGGGAATCGAACTTGGGTCCTTTGACTTTGCAGGCAAGCACATTAACTGCTAAGCCATCCCCCCAGCCTCACTTGTTTTCTTGAGATGGAACCTCTCACTGAACCTGGAGCTGCCTTCTTCTCTTCCCCTCCCCCCAGTTTGTTTTTTCTCCAAGTTTTCCTTTTAGATCATGGATCCTGTACCCAGCTTGCTGCATTAAAATACGCTATCAGCAGAGGAGACAATGTAACAATGCGGAATATGGAACCTTGGATCAGAAAGACAAATAGCTTTGCTACCAGGAGCTATGTAACTTTGGAGAAATCACTTCACCTCCTGATGACCAATTCCTTTATGTTAATCATGAAGGACTTAGATAAATGACATGTGAGGTTTAGTTGAGGTTGGGAATTCTATCTTCCCATAAAATAAAATGTAACCTGTTGGTCTTCCAACAGTCATCTTCGAAAAAAAAAATCGAATCTGTTTTCATTTGGACTGTATGATTACATTACAGGGAGGTCCTGTATGATCGTGGAAAGATCAGGACCTTGCAGGAGGATGCCTGGGATGGAATCCTCGGGCTGAAATGGAGCTGGTCTCCTTGCCTTACTTTCCTCATTTGTGAACCACTGATCCTAACAGTGCTGACCTCCCGGGGCTCGCTGCCTAGAGGAGGTAATAAACAAGAGCGCCCACTGGAAGACCTGGCACTGGCACTTAGTGACTCTACTGCTAGCTTGCTTTCCCTGTGAGTTTACCTTCTTAATGACTCTACTTAAATATTTAATGCAGCATATCTTTTCTGAGCCCAACTCAACAGATAGAAAAGGCCACCCTGGAGTGGCAGGCAGATGTCATCTTAGATTAGCAACGTTGAAGAATCACAGGAAGACAGCAGAAAGCTGGCCAAATAGAGTTGCTAAGTTGACATGTATATTTTTGAAATCTGAGAAGTTTTCCTGTCAATCATATTTAAATTCATTACAATTCCACTTTAAAAAATTTATTTATTTATTTATTTGAGAGAGAGAGAGAGAGAGAGATACAGAAATAGGCAGGGAGAGAAAGAGAGAGAGAGAGAGTATGAGCACCAGGACCTCCAGCCACTGCAAATGAACTCTAGATGCATGCGCCCCTTTGTGCATCTGGCTAACGTGGGTCCTGGGGAGTTAAACCTGGGTCCTTTGGCTTTTGCAGGCAAGCCCTTGAACCACTAAGCCATCTCTCCAGCCCTCAATTCCATTTTTAAATATTTATTTATTTATTTATTTGCAAGGAGAGAAAGGGAGTGAGAGAATGGGAACACCGGGGCCTCTAGCCACTGTAGATAAACTCCAGATGTGTGCACCACTTTGTGCATCTGGCTTTACATGGGCACTGGGGAATTGAACCCTGATTGTTATACTTTGTAGGCAAGTGCCTTAACCACTACACCATCTCTCCAGCCCCTCAATTCTGTTTTAATATTGTTTTTGAAGCTATGAGAAGAGCCACTATGGTTCTGAGGAATCAGTGCCCTGGTATTCCAGCATGTGACCTTAGACCAGTCATTGCCTTATGAAGAGGCTAATTTTCTATGCGAATGGGATGACTGGAGTATCTGATCACTAATGTTCCCTGGGTTGACCTGCAGAACTCTAGGACTTGGGATTTAAAAGCATTATCCTGAAGGTTCTTTGTTATTTGTCTGCACTGGCCGCAGTTGTGGGCCCTGTTCAGATTCGTGGGGCTCTCGTAGGAGTTTATCAGTGACTTTCCCGAACTAGCCCACTGTGATGAAAGAAAAGCCCCTGCTTGTATGAGAATGGTGACCAGGCCCTGACTGCATGTCTAAACATGTCATTGCTTTTGTTTGAGTATATTTTATAATGTAATAACTTGACTAAGCAGCATGTCCCAGGGTTGGACTAGTTCTACAGACACATGGGACCATGCACATGGGGTTTACATGAACATACAATGAGAGAATGAGAGTGTTGTGTATGAGGCTACATGTCCTGGCATTGCAAGGCCTCCTAGGAAGGATAACATAAGGGAAAGAAGAAGAGAAGGAAAGGAAAAAAGGAAAATAGATGTTTTTTTAAAAAATGTATTTCTATTTATTTATTTGAGAGATAGAGAGAAAGAGAGAGAGAGCGAGAGAGAGAGAGGGAATATATATGGGCATGCCAGGGCCTCCATCTGTTGCAAACAAACTCCAGATGCATGCACCACCTTGTGCATCTGGCTTACTTGGGTGCTGGGAGATCAAACCTGAGTCCTTTGGCTTTGTAGGCAAGCACTTTAACTGCTAAGCCAGTCTCCAGTCCCCAAAATAGATGTTTTAAAGGCATTATGTACAAAAGACCCTTGTGTGTTAAACCACCTTGCTGCTGTATCCATGAACAGATAAGTATGTGTGCACATATTGCTAAATTGGATTGAAGGGCCCTACCAGGCCTTATTGGGTATACTGGTAATGGACTTCTGAGCCCCAGGTTCTTAAATTAAAACTCAACTTCCTGCCTGGGGGCCTGAAATTAAAGGTGAAAGTGTGGGGACTTTCAGTTAAAGTAGTATACTGGTTATTCATCTCGCTGGCTGTAAGTGAATCACTGATGCTGATTCAAGCAGTAGTCAGCCTTAGTGCTGCATCTCTGATGCGTTTTTGACCATTGGAGAAGAGACACAAAATATCCAGTGACTTGGGGAGCATTCTATTGAGAGGGCTGAAAGTCAAGTAGTGCTGAAATGTCATGGGTATACGTGCTCTGGGTTTCGGAGAAACAGGCAGGAGGCTGCCCTTGTTATGGGGACCAGGCACTAGCAGCTGTGAAGTGAAGACAGCACTGTCCCCGTTTTTTTTCGTTTTTCAATCCGCTTTATCCGAGTGGAGTAGCATGGAGCAGAGCGGTCCCCGTACTTTCCGGGCCCGAACGTCCTCCTGACACTGCTTCTGTAACAGTCTCAGAGCAGCAGAACCTGCTTCGTGAAGTTCTCAGTGCTGTGCTGTGGTGACTGGAGACTCCTCAGCAGGGAGAGCCCTGCGGGGTAGGGGTGTTGCTGAAAGCTTTTAGGAAGCCCAGTTTGGAGATGACAGATTGATCTTGGATTTTAAGGTCTTGGGGCTGGTGACAAAGCAAAATGTCTTCAGTTGTTTCTTAAGTACAATAACCTTTAAGTGTTATACATGGAAGGCACACCACAGAAGTGCTGATTTTGCATAATGAGGCATTTGGCTGTCATGCGATATACGTATGTTCTATAGGACCGCCCACTTTACCATAGCAGAGCTCCTGGGAGAACAGTGTTGGGGGCCACTGAAAATACATGTAACCTTGGGCCACGGGACAACAGCAGCAGCAAGCGCTATGGACCTGCCTGTGCGGGCAGCTCAGCATGGGCGCAAGGGCCAAGGAAGATAGGGAAAGGATGCATGCAAGAAAATAGAAATAAAAATCAAGCAGAAAGTGCTAGCTTGCAGAATGTGAGATAATGCATTGGAGTGGAGCCCTGAGCCAGCAGGGTAGCCATTAAGGGCCCGCAGTGGGAAGTAAGACTTTCTTGAGGTCAGAACCAGGAATTGTGCCTCTCAGCCCTGTATGCAGACATTTACTTTAAATTTTCCTTAAATAAAGTGGAGGGACCTCTCTGTGCAACTTCCCTGCTGAAGCTGTTTTACTTTGCTTGCAGAATTCTATTAGATTATTCCACTCCTTTTGCCTAGGGAGAGAAAAAGAAAATCACACATGAACCAATACAATTTCCACATGCTATTGACATGAGCTAAGTGGTGTAGTAAAAATGTGTGTTGTATTGATGGCTTAGTGGATGATGGTAGAACAAAGTACAGTGATGAGTAGCTTGAAAGTAGCTGTCACAGTTGCATCCTTGGCAGGCTCTGCCACTAAGCTGTACCCAGCCCTCAACAGCCCGTTTGTGAGTGCCAGGCACTGCTCAGCACTGTGCTGGCTGCTGAAGGAGAGGTAGCCCCTGCCCATCACGAGCGAGTGAGAAAGTGGCATAATGAAATAACATGACAACATAGCAGAAACATGCCCTGCTGGTGCACCTGGGAGAGTCTTCCTGCAGAAGCTGGACTCCGCAGGCCTTGGAAAGGCTGGGAGGGCATGGCAGACACACTGGAGGGTGATGGCCCAGAAGGAGCGGGGAGCAGAGACAGCAAAATACTGAAAAGTGATTAGAAATGGTGAGTAGAATTGTGGATGGAATCAGGATTGCATAGAAGCTATCAGATGAGGTGTTTGGCGAAAGAATAAGTTGGAAAACAGGTTGGATCCATGTTGTAGAAGTCTTTGAAAACCAGACTGAAGAATTTGACTTATTCTCAATGGAGTGGTGAGCCAGTTAAAAGTGTGTGTGTTTGTGGTTTTTGTAGAGGTAGGCTCTCACCCTATCTAGCCCATGCTGACCTGGAATTCACTATGTAGTCTCAGGGTGGCCTGGAACTCACAGCGATCCTACCTCAGCCTCCTGACTGCTGGGATTAAAGATGTGCACCACCACACCTGGCCCATAAAAAATTTGGAGGCAAGGAATGACTTAATCAAAGTTCAGAAAGGCACCAAGATTGGGAGCAGGTGAGAGCTGCCGTGTGCTCCACTGTGCTTCTGTCCTCTGTTACTCCTGGAAGCGGGGATTATGGGGGTAGGTGGACCTCGTACGACCTCTCTGTAACTTTTGCTCAATCTTGCTATGAACCTTAGACTGTTTCAGAAATGACTGTTGGGTTGGGCATAGTGTCGCACATTGTAACCCCAGCAATTCAAGGCTGAAGCAGAATTGCGAGTCTGAGGTCAGCCTTGGCTACATAATGAGCCCTTGTCTCAAAATAATTGCAAAAACAACAACAAAAAAACCCTATTTAATTGTTTTAAACTCTAGCTGTTATTATCTCTTTTTACAGATAAGCAAACTTTCTGTCAACTTTCCACCTCCATTAGACAAAGAGTAGATACGGCAAGGGTTGTGGTGAGCCTGCGACAGCCTGAGTGATGGGGGCTGAAAGGCAGTTGCAAGGAGAATGGAACGCCGAGCAGGAGTATTGCGGATATAGATGAGGAAGCACCCAGGGACTCTGGGTGTGAGTGGCTGGGAAGAGGAAACATTGAAGACACACGCTAACCGGGAGAAGATCCCCATTTGTCTATCAGATATTTAATGTGCACCTGCTGTCTACCCGATGCTGGTTTAGACATCGGGGCTTCAGCACTGAGCAGAACATCTGTATTCATTCCAGCGTGGGAGAGAGAATGAATATATGGTGTGGGACTTACGGAGCACTGTCCTTAAGACATGTCACTGTCTTGAAAGCTGAGTGGCTGTGATGACCTGAGGAGGTCCTTTCGTTCTCTTGAGTATGGAGGCAGGGATCGTGAGGGCCATGAGTTCCTCATGAGGAACAGAAGCACAGGAAGAGGGGGATTTCTCCAGCGGGCAGTACCTGCAAGCTGTTCATTCTCTTTATCACCTCTGCTCCTTTAAGTGACCCCACTTGGCCTCACGGGTCAGATTTGGGGGGAATGGTTTCTTTGGTCTGTCACTGTATTCTCTGGAGTAAATGGAAATAGACTCCCCAGGAAATGGCAAATGGAGAGGAGATGAGGGCATGGCCAGAAGAAGACAAAGTGGTCCAGAGAAGTAGAGTGATGGAGGAGATGGTGGCTATGTTGTCTTGGGAGGAGTAGAAAGGTGTTTCTTATTTTTTAAAAAAAAAAAAAAAAATTTTATTTAAGAGAGGGAGGGAGGGGGGAGGGAGGGAAGGAGGGAGGGAGGGAGGGGGAGAGAGAATGGGCACCCCAGGGCCTCTAAACACTGCAATCAAACTCCAGACACAAGTGCCACCTTGTGCATCTGGCTTATGTGGGTCCTGGGGAATCAAACCAGGGTCCTTAGGTTTCACAGGCAAGTGCCTTAACTGTTGAGTCATCTCTCCAGCCCAAAAGATGTTTCTTAAGAAGAGATGGAGTGCTTAACTGCAGCCAAACTCCATCTCCAAGTTTACCAGTACGTGATAATTCTCAACCACCAAATATATGGACAACAGACATGCTGGAGAGGAAGGAAGAGCAAATGACAGCCTGCTTTAGTGAAAAACATTTCTTTAAAAACAGTTTTATATTGGGCTGGAGAGATGGCTTAGTGGTTAAGGCATTTGCCTGCAAAGCCAAAAGACCTTGGTTTGATTCCCCAGGACCCATGTAAGCCAGGTGCACAAGGGGGCACATGTGTGTGGAGTTCTTTTGCAGTGGCTGAAGGCCCTGGTGTGCCCATTTCTCTCTCTCTCTCTCTCTTTCCATCCTTCTCTCTTGCTTTCTCAAATAAATAAAATAAAATAAAATAAAATAAAATAAAATAAAATAAAATAAAATAAGAGATGGAAATGAGGGAAAGGCAGCCATGTGAAATTCCATAAAACCCCAGTCAGAATGGCTGTCATCAAGAAAACATGATAACAAATGCTGGTAGGACAGAAGGAAGAATCTTTTTTTTTTTTTTGTGGCAAGCCCAACAGACTGCCTTTTTTTTTAATGGGGGGGAGGGAGAGGAAGAGAATTGGTGCTTCAGTGCTTCCAGTCACTGCAATCAAACTTGAGATGCATGTGCCCCCTTGTGCACATGTGTGACCTTGTACGCTTGTGTCACTGTGTCTGGCTTACATGGGACCCAGAGAGTTGAACATGAGTCCTTAGGCTTTGCAGGCAAGTGTCTTAGCCGCTGAGCCATCTCTCCAGCCCAGGAGTTCTTATTCACTGTTGGTGGGAGTATAAAGCCACTATGGAAATCAGTGTGGAGGTTTTCACAAACTAAAAATAGAATTACTGTATGGCCCAGCTATGTAACTCCTGGGCATATACGCAAAGGACTGTCTGTCCTACTGCAGAGATCCTGCTCGCCTATGATTATTGCTACGCTGTTCATAATAGTGAGGAAATGGACTCAGCCTAGATGTCTGTTCACAAGCAGGTGATTGGATAATGAAAGTGCAGCGTAGACACAATGGGATCTTAGTCAGACACAAAGAAAAATAAAATTATGAAATTTGCAGGAAAATGGGTGAAACTGGAAAATATTTTATTGAGCAAATTAATCCAGACAAAAAAAACAACACACACACACACACACACACACACACACACACACACACCCCGCATGTTCTCACTCACTGTGAATCCTGGCTTCTAATTGTTACATATGTGTATTTGTGTGCAAGTTAGTGTGGGTAGAGGCCTGGAAACTAGGAAGGAGCCCATGAGATGGAAAAACAAGGCTTTAAAAGGGGCTGGTAATAAGCACGTGACACGGGAGTGGAAGGAGGAAACCCGAGGGTGGAGTGGTCCTGTGGGAGATGGGGATGGAGGAAGGGGAGTGAGGAGGCAAAGCAAGTGTGTGAAAAGCTGCTACATTGTATGGCAATTTAAAGCTAGAGTCACTTAAAATCAGAGTTGAATGGCCAGATACCTGAAGCCAGCAAAAGATCATGAGGTTCCTAAGGAGTGTAGCCCTGCAGAGGGAAAAGCCCTGGCGGAAATGTGCTAGCAAGGAGGAGCATCTGGCTGGCCCGGGGAGAGCCAAAGGCCCCTGGTGACAGCGGACAAGATCAGAGTTGGGAGAAGGGAGACTTAGAACCCGAAGGCTGGGTAAGCACTTTGTGCTGTGCTCTGACCTGGGTCGTCAGAGGGTTATGAGCAAAGTGAAGACAGCAGACTGGCGCCTCAGCACGGCAGCTTGTGGAGGGCAGGCCTAAGTGTGCAAGGGTGCGTGTGGAGGACTTTGTAATGTAGGTGAGAGAAAATGGTGGCAAAGCTTGATGGGAAGAGGTTGGGTTTGTGTTTGCAAGCAGGATCCACTGAGTTTTCTGAAGGCTTGGATGAGGGTGGGGCAGATGTGAGAGAAAGAATGGCGCCGAGGTATTTGGCCTGAACACTTGGTGGACTGGAGTTTCCATTTCTTAATGCAGATAAAGGAGCTTGGGGGAAAGGGAGCTGGAATAAACAGAATTTTTTTTAAATGCCTACTTAACATCCAAATGGCGATTTGCGTACAAAATTGGAATTCAGCACAGTTATGCGTGTGTGAGTCGTGGGTTGCAGCTATGCCCAGTTGTCCTGAGATCACACATTTTAAGTGGACGTGAGAAGGGCATGTGGGCAGTTTGGATAACACACCACTGCCATGGCCAAGGAGTGTTTCAGACCCCATAGTTCCATCTCCATCAAAGAAAGCTCATAAATAAGTAAAGGTTGCTAGAGAAATGGCTCAGCAGTTAAGGCACTTGCCTGCAAAGCCTGATGACCTGGGTTTAATTCCTCAGTATCAACATAAAAACAGATGTATAAAGAGGCACATGCATATGGAGTTGTTGGCAACAGCTGGAGACCTTGCTATGCCTATTCTCTCTGTCTGTCTGTTCTTTCTGCTTGCAAATAAATAAATAAATAAAAAACATTTTTGAGGTAGGGTCTCATTCTAGTCCAGGCTGACCTGGAACTCACTGTGTAGTCTCAGGGTGGCCTTGAACTCACAGTGATCCTCTTACTTCTGCCTCCCAATTGCTGGAATTAAAGGTGTGTGCCACCATGCTCAACAGTAAAAATATTTTTAAGAAAACAAGTAATGTAAAAGATAGAGAGGAGGTCTGAAGTCCACATCTTAGGAGCTTCATGATTTCGAAAGGAGGAGTGAAGTACCAGGAAAAGAGGCCAAGGGCAAGAGCCAGTGAATGAACACAAGCACCCAGCTCTTGTCTGCTGCCCTCCTACCTGGACACACTTTAGCGTGGGGGGAGAAGGACACCCTGGGGGGCACCAAAAGAGACGCATGCCTCCAAGGTGAAGACATGGCAGATCACGTAGGACATGTGGGCATTGATTGGTGGACTTACACCAACACAGTTGTCACGTGAAATCTTGCTTACATAAGTTTTCATAAAGGTGGTTTGTGGACATGGGGGACAAGGTCGTGGCAGGAGGAGCAGGTGGATGGCGGCATGCATTATGAGATTCTGCTCCTCAGGCACACCCACTTCAGTGATATGTCTTTGGATGGATTGACCCTTCTGTAATTACAAAGTGTCCATTGCCATATATATATATATATATATATATATATATATATATATATATATATATATATATATATATATATATATATAAATATACACATACATACATATATATATCTTGAAATTATATATATATATATATATATATATATATATTTCAAGATAGGGTCTCACTCTGGCCCAGGCTGTCCTAGAATTCACTCTGTAGTCCCAGCCTGGCCTCTAACCCATGACAATCCTCCTACCTCTATCTCGTGAGTGCTGGGGTTAAAAGCGTGCTCCAGCACTGGCTCCATTGTTATATCTTACTCTACTCTGAAACCCCCTTTCTTTGAGGTTAGTAGCCCCTTACTGTAGCTATGAAAATGGACTTGGTCTTGGGCTGTGCTTCGAGCTCTCATTTCTTTTGATGATTAGCTCTGTCAACTGATGGCATCTGCACAGCTCTTGGGTTTGGTCCAAAACTGTGCCCTCTGCTCAGCAGATCACCTACTTGCATGAGATAGCCACTGAACTCAGGAGTGATAAGCAAGGGTGGGATCCACACGCACGCCGCCACAGAGTCCAGTCCACTCTGTCACCTACGTGTAGAGGATGGCATAAAGTGATTGTCCTTGTGGCAGAAACAGTCCTGAAGGCCAGGGAAGGATGGCAACATGGAGGAAGCAGCTTGGTGTTCTTGCCAAGCCCAGTACAGAGGACAGACTGGCAGGGCAGTCGTAACTGCCACAGTGACAGCCCAGGCTCACATGGTCATGTCTGCGTCTTGAGTGAAGATGCAGAGAATTGACTTTTCTTTGAAATGTGGTTGGTTTGCAGCGTGGCTCACCTTGTTTCTTTTGATGGCCTGAATCCTCACTAGGTTCCTCCTGACTCCCTGTGCTTATCCCCTGGCGAGGCTTATGTCCGTTACAGTGAGGTGAGTGGGTTCCGTAGGTCCGGCTGCTTCTTTGTGCGCGTATCAGCTGTAAGTCAGGGTGCTGCTGCCCTGTGGTGTCCATTTGGTTCTTCTGCCAAACCTCCAAGGATGGGCACTTTCTTTTCCCGTGCTGCTTCCCATGGCATCTCTAATCTGTCTGAAAATAGATTGAGGGATACTTTGATTGGCTTTTAATATAACCTATCAGGACATCAGAAAAATAAATGTTTGGAAATAAAACACTTTTTTTAAACAGAAGAAAACCCCTTAAAATCTTGCTGTTTTCTTTGGCAGAGGAATGATACTAACATCTGGTTACCAAACTGTGGTACCCTTAAGAGAATTGGAGTTGGTCCAATTTCCAATGAAATATTGGATTAAGAGACTTCACTTGAGTTTTTATTATTTTCAAGTACATTTTTAAGCCTCTCTTCTCCCTGTAATTTGCAGTCCACATTTACTTGCAAGCAGTGATCTTAGTTTACAGGATGAATCACTGTCTGTAGCTACCACAGAAAATCTCACCAGAGTGAAAATGCCAGGTTACTGAAATGCTGCAGACAGAAAGGCTCCGTCCACTAATAAGGCATCTCCTTTCCGGAGTCCTTCTGCTGGCGGGGGGGGGGGGGGGGGGGGGGGCTGTTAGTATCACGGGGCGCTGGTCTGGTACCAGGAGCTTGCCATGTGGGTTGCAGTGAGCATCTAAGACAGGCTGGCTCATTGCTTATAGCAGTCCTTGCGAATCTCCAGAGTGGTTGGGAGTCTCAGACACAGGGGCATCTGTGAATTGCCACATCGCCAATCAGTGGCGGAGCTGGGGCCAGACTCCAAATTACTCATTTCTAATGTGTTCCTTCCACTGGCTCTCCTCGTGCTGGTTTGGAGAATGGGAAGGCATCGCTATGAGAAATGTTTAGTGGCTTGTTTTTCTAAGTTTGGTCTCCTCACCCACCATCCTCTTCAAAAACTATAAATCCAGTGCAAGTATGTACCCCACACCAAGGTGACCCCTCTCACCCTGTGGGAGGTCAGGTGGCCAGGAAACGAATGCTAGAAGGTGTTGACTTTTAGGAAGCTGTGGTCTGCGTCACTTCCTCAGTGACATGCCAGGAGAGCCGGGACTGCAGAGCTCACCCGGAGAAGTGGCGATGACGGTAGCACAGCCGTCTGCTCTGTCAGGATGAGATGGTGGTCAGTGCTTTGAACAGAAACTGGTGCCGAGTCACGGGCTGACAAGTGTTAGTTTCACAGTGAGGTATGTGAGTTTGAAGGCTGAGGATTAAATGCTTTAATCTTATTGACAGGAAGGAACAGTGGAGAAGCAAAACCCACGTCGTTTTCTTTTGGAAATTTAGCCAGAAAACGGACTCTCTTGCAGAAAAGTGACTGAATCCTGCGCCCAGCATCCTGAGTCCACAAATCAGTTCTTTCTCAGTAGGTTCCTTGTTCTCAATTCCTCCTACATTCTTGCACACCCAAATCACTGCACTAGTTGGAATTTTTTTTTTATTTTTAAATGTTTTATTTTACTTATTTATTTTAGAGAGAAAGAGGGAGAGCGATAGAGAGAGAGAGAATGGGTGCACCAGGGCTGCCAGCCACTGCAAATGAATTCCTGATGCATGTACCACCTTGTGCATCTGGCTTATGTGGGTTCTGTGGGAATGGAACCTGGGTCCTTAGGCTTCACAAGCAAATGCCTTATTAACCACTAAGCCATCTCTCCAGTCCCTGGATTTTTAAAAAAATCTTTATTTTATTTATTTTCAAAGAGACACAGAGAGAGAATGGGCATGCAAGGGCTTCCAGATGTTGCAATTGAACTCCAGACACATGTGTCACCATGTAACTGGCTTTATGTGGTACTTTATGTGGGAATTGAACCAGGGTTGTTAGGTTGTTAGGCTTAGCAGGCAAGCACCTTGACCATAGAGCCATCTCTCCAGAACCTGGAATTGTTTCAACACCATGTGTCAGAGCTTTGGGAAGAGGCATGCTTTATTTTGGTGTGTGTGGACCATGAGGATTAAGCCATCCCGGCAGTGTTGACTAGCCTTATTCCCGCATACCACTGTCCAGTGAACACAGACAGACAAGCATGTTTCTCTGCATCTGCAGTCAGACTGAAATCTTGTCGTTTATTCGCCCATATTAACAGTGGAGCCTTTGTATTTTGGAATAATGTTAGACTGGCAGAAAAGTCACAGACGTGGAACCCAGTTCTGGTCCCACCACAGAGATGCTGTAATACTGGCATCTGTGAGCAGCCAGAGTGTAACTAGTATGAGCCTAATACTGCTACCTACGCTGCAGAGCATTCGGGTTTTACCTGCTCCCCACTGATGCTCCTGCGCTGCTGCAGGATGTGGTCCAGGCGTCGCCTTGCCCTTCACTCTTATATCCCCCACACCCCACTGTCCTTGGCTTTTCTTTGCCAGCCTCTCTGTGACATTTCTCATAGTGAAGGTCTGCTGCGGCTGGACCTTTTTAGCTCTCTTAAAAAAAAAAAAGGACTGTTTGTTTTTAATTGTGGGAAAACAGCCGTCACATGGCACTGGCCTTCCTCAGGGTTTTCCAGCAGAGAGCTCCGTAGCACTGAGTGCGCTCGGATGGCCGCGTGGCTGGTTTCCAGAACCCAAGGCGCAGAGCTGAAAGCTGCTGCACGCTGACCACTTGCCCCCCAGCCCCTCGAGCAAGTGGAGGCATGATGTTTTTGGGGCTCCTCTCGGCTTTCTTTTCAAGGCTGGCTAATATTCATTTTGTACACACACATTGTTACCCATTTAGCCATTAGTAGAAATTCAGGTGGCTTCTGTCTTTGGTCCCTGTGACCACTAGTGTGAGGTGTCTGCTCACACCGCCACTCTCGTTTCCTTGCGGAGAGGCCCAGAAGAGAAATTGCTGGGTCGCATAATAATTCTGGTTTTAATTTTGATTTTTGAGGGTCAGTGTAGTTTCCATGTCAGGTTATGTGTCTTTCTTTATATTTTTTGCTTTAGTGTTTTCACTGCATCTAGACATTTAGAGATTTCTTTCACTTATTTCTCTTCTATTGTTCATAGTGAGAATATCTGTTATCGCACTTTTTTGTCTTTTCAAGGTAGGATCTCACTCTAGCCCAGGCTGACTTGGCATTCACTATATAGTCTCAGAGTGGCCTTGAACTCACAGAGATCTTCCTACTTCAGCCTTCTGAGTGCTGGGATTAAAGACATGCTCTACCACACCCAGCTTATTCTTAGCTTTATTCCTCTCTGCATAAAATGTAATTTCTTTCTGGCTGATTTTATGGATTTTTGGATTTTGTGGATTTTTCCCCTTTGTATAATGTGCTCAAGAAAGTCGATCATAATGTGTGACTTGGTGTAATCTTTGTTAAATAGCTTTTATTTTCAAAATTATAATTTTTAGTGAAGTTTAAAATTTTTCACTTTTTACCCTCTCATGTATGTGCTTGTGCCCTTTTTCTGTTTTCTCTCTTTTGCAGACTTGTTTGTATGTCTGTTGGACCACCCAGAACTGTCTACAGCTCCATGATTCCATGTTGAATCACCATTCACTTTCAGTTGTTGTACTTAGTATGACTTCAAACAAATACCAGTCTTCAGTTTTTTTAAAAACTATTTATTTATTTATTTATTTAAGAGGAGGGGAGGTGGGGGGAAATAGGCATGCCAGAGCCTCTAGCCACTGCAACTGAACTCCAGATACATGCGTCACCTTGTGCATCTGGCTATATGTGGGTACTGGGGAATTGAACCTGGGTCCCTAGTCTTATCAAGCAAGCACCTTAACCGCTGAGCAAATTTCTCCAGCCCCAATCTTCACTTTTAAATTTGTTCTTAACACTATCCTTTGCTTCATTTTATTTTATTTTATTTTATTTTATTTTATTTTATTTTGTTATTTATTTGAGAGCAAGAGACACAGAGAGAAAGACAGATAGAGGGAGAGAGAGAGAATGGGCGCGCCAGGGCCTCCAGCCTCTGCAAACGAACTCCAGATGCGTGCGCCCCCTTGTGCATCTGGCTAATGTGGGACCTGGGGAACCGAGCCTCGAACTGGGGACCTTAGGCTTCACAGGCAAGCGCTTAACCGCTAAGCCATCTCTCTAGCCCCTCCTTTGCTTCTTTCATGTGAGACACTGTATTTTATCTCTAGACCTTTGATCCATCTTTTAACGCCATCCATTATCTCCACATCATTCTCATGTCTTCCTCCTTTTGAGTAAACAGATGATTGTCACAGTCTGTTTGTGTGATAGTGTTCTTGTGTAGCATGTGTCATCTCATTTTCTTTTTTTACTGGTTTGTTGGTGGTGTGTGTTTTGTTTCCTGGCTTATTTGCATGCTTGATGACTTTTGATTGGATGTCAGATATGGTTCTGTGTTGTATGCTAGGCTTGTGTTTATGAAATGCTTTTAAACTTTGTTATTGTTAAGTTACTTGGAAATAACTTGGTCTTTTCAAACTTGCTTTGTAAAGAAAATATTTTCTTAATTTATTTATTTGAGAGAAAGACAGAGAAAGAAAGAGAGAGAGAGAGAATGGTCATGCAAGGGTCTCTAGCCACTGCAAACTCCATCCAGACTCATATGCCACCTTGTGCATCTGGCTTATGTGGGTACTGGGGAATCAAACTTGGGTCCTTAGGCTTCATAAGCAAGTGACTTAACTACTAAGCCATCTCTCAAGCCCTCAAAGTTGCTTTTTAATACTGGTTCCATTAAGATGAGAGCAGGCCTTGATCTAGGCTGACTTTACCACAGCAGATAACAATACTCCTCAGAATACCCACCTTCCTGGTCTTACTGCCTTGACCTCTGCAGAGACACTGCCTCTCAGAACACCCATCGTCCTGGTCTTACTGGCATCTGAGACAACACTAGATACCTGGCAGGGAGACACACTGATGCGCACAGTGCCTGCTCTCCGGCTCCCATGCAGTATACTGTAGCTGCTGTGAACCCCGTTAACCAAGTTCACCCCAGAAATCTAAAATGGAAATGACCCCATCTCACTCTATCTTCTGAGGCCACACTTTTCCTGTTCTCTTTTTAATATGCACCTTAATTAGCCATATACGTGTGTCTGTTTACTGTTTTTGGAATGTAGTCCCATACATTTTTATCTTATCCCAGGTTGGCTGCTTTGTGTTTATTTTCTTTTTTTAAAAATTTTTTTATTATTTATTTATTTATTTGAGAGCGACAGACACAGAGAGAAAGACAGATAGAGGGAGAGAGAGAGAATGGGCGCCAGGGCCTCCAGCCTCTGCAAACGAACTCCAGACGCGTGCGCCCCCTTGTGCATCTGGCTAACGTGGGTCCTGGGGAACCGAGCCTCGAACCGGGGTCCTTAGGCTTCACAGGCAAGCGCTTAACCGCTAAGCCATCTCTCCAGCCCTTGTGTTTATTTTCTAATGAGACATCCAGACACAGAGAAGATAAGCAGTGAATTTAAGGCCAAACAGCCAGTAAATGACAGAGCCACATCTAGATTCGGTGGCTAGAGAGTGCCTAAGTTCTTGGTGGTTGTGGCGGTCAGCGCCTGAGCAGGGCCATCATTTGAGCCCAGTTTTTTTTTTTTTTTTTTTCGAGGTAGGGTCTTTCTCTAGACCACGCTGACCTGTAATTCACTATGTAGTCTCGGGGTGGCCTAGAACTTGGCAATCCTCCTACCTCTGCCTCCCCAGTGCTGGAATTAAAGGCGTGCACCACCATGCCTGGTGAGCCCAAATGTTTCAGTCCAGGGATTGGACTCCAACCTGGGCTGTTTAATGAGAATTATCCCTTCCCTCCCCCCTCACACAAAATTTCTAAAATAATTTTATTTTGATTTATTTATTAGAGAGAGACACAGAGAGAGTGGGCACACCAGGGTCTCTAGCCACTGCAAATGAACTCCAGACACATGTGCATCCATGTGCATCTGGCTTATGTGGGTACTGGGGAGTCGAACCTGGGGTCCTTAAGCTTCCCAGGCAAATGTCTTAACTACTAAGCCATCTCCCCAGACTACACAAAAAAGAAAGGTTTTGACATTGTTCTGTTTCCTAATGAAACATTTTACTTACATACTTATCATCAACAATAAAGTTTTTATTCTTTCAGAGCCAGGGCATAAGCTCTTTTCCTCTTTTTCTTTCATTTAGTGTTCAACACTCAATGTATAGACATTATATAAGCAACACACAATAGCTATGAAAAGAAAAAAATACTTAAAAAATATATTGTTTTTTGAGGTAGGGTCTCACTCTAGCTCAGGCTGACCTGTAATTCACTGTGTATTCTCAGGGTGGCCTCAAACTCATGGTGATCCTCCTGCCTCTGCCTTCCAAGTGCTGGGATTAAAGGCATGTGCCACCATGCCTGGCTAAAAAAAAAAAAAAAAAAAAAAGTATTTTGCTTATTTATTTGGGAGAGAAACAGAGAGAGAGGAAGAAGCAGATATACAGAGAGAATGGCCATGCCAGGGCCCCCAGCCATTGCAAATGAACTCCAGATGCAAGTGCCACCTTGTGCATCTGGCCTACCTGGGTAATAGGGAATTGAACCTGGGTCCTTAGACATCATGGGCAAGTGCTGCAACCACGAAGCCATCTCTCCAGCCCAGAAAAACCTATTTTTAAAATATCTTATTTATTTATTTATTTGACAGAGAAAAGGGGGGGAGAGGGAGAGGGAGAGGGAGAGAGAGAGAGAGAGAGAGAGAGAGAGAGAGAGAGAGAGAGAGAGAGAGGATGGGCACAACAGGGCTCCAGCCACTGCAAATGAACTCCAGATGCATGTGCTTCCTTCTGTGGGTCCTGGGGAATTGAACCTGGGTCCTTTGGCTTTGTAGACAAATTCCTTAACTGCTAAGCCATCTCTCCAGCCCAAAATTTTACTGTTTACTTCCCTAACTTGAGGAGGCATTAAGTAATTAATACAGATTTGCTTAAGACATTGTTCATTGGTAACTCTTTCTTGATCACGTAAGTATGTACTTCTGTTCTTGAGAGATTGTAATTTTGAAAGCAAGTCTTTCCTGCAGGAAATGTCATTACATTTTCTTTTAAGGCTACAGATTTTCTAGAATCACATGAAATGGAGCTGCTGTTTGCCAACCTCCCGGACGTTGTAGTCATTCCTTTAGTAGATTCTATTTATAGATCAAATGCCTGTGACTAAATATAATTACTTACCGCTAAATCTGATCAAAGCAATAAGCTCAGAATAACTTATATGGCATTGAGAACAAAGGAGGGAGGCAGGGTGTTCAAGCAATGGATGATCTCAGTTGTTTCTTTTGAAAAATAACTGTCCATGTTTGCTTCCAGAAAAAAGAACACAACACAAGCACCTTTCACTTTTATTTCACAACTATATACCTGAAGTATATATAAATTAACTATATATTACAGAGGGTAATTGATACATCATATGTTTCCATGACTTTTGTAATATTGGAGCAGGCATAGTTTTTGACCAGTTTTTGTTTTGTTGTTGTATCTCCATTGTGTGCGGCTCTTGGCAGGGCGCTGCCGTCGTCCGCAGAAGCTGGCCTGGCTCAGGTCACTGGGTAGACAGTGCCCTTTCTTGCCAGTAGTATTCACTCCCTTGCCATGGCTGTGCTTCATAATTAATAGTCAAGCAAGCAATTCCCAGGACGGACAGCTGGCCAGCAGGCAGGAGGCTTCCATCTCAGTTCCAGATGATTTCCCAGAGTCTTGCAGGATCCGAAATAGCGCCTTACCATTTAGTTCTGGTGGACAACACAGAGCATTGGTAATATCCTGTATTGTTCTGGGGGCCATTGGAAGGTGGGGGCACCGGGAGGTGGGGGGCACCCTAACCAATAACTCCCTGGGTAGTTTCCCAGCTCTGGTATTGGTCATTTTCATGAAGAGTGATAATTTTGAAGAAGATGTTACAATCTCTAGACTCTGATATCACCCTTCTCCACGCAGAAAATTCTATTAGACATGTAATGCCTATGCCTTTAGGTCATGAGGCAAAGTTAGCATGGCTTTCCCCTGCTGTCTCTACTTACACTTCTAGCTACATTTCATCACCCATGTGTACCTCCATCTCTGGCTCTGTCCACTCTGCTTCTCCATCTCTGGTTCTGTCCACTATGCTCCATCTCTGGCTCTGTCCACTCTGCTTCTCCATCTCTGGTTCTGTCCACTATGCTCCATCTCTGGCTCTGTCCACTCTGCTGCTCCATCTCTGGCTCTGTCCACTCTGCTGCTCCATCTCTGGTTCTGTCTACTCTGCTCCTCCATCTCTGGCTCTGTCCACTCTGCTTCTCCATCTCTGGTTCTGTCCACTCTGCTCCTCTATCTCTGGTTCTGTCTACTTTGCTCCTCCATCTCTGGCTCTGTCCACTCTGCTCCATCTCTGGCTCTGTCCACTCTGCTGCTCCATCTCTGGTTCTGTCTACTCTGCTCCTCCATCTCTGGTTCTGTATACTCTGCTCCTCCATCTCTGGCTCTGTCCACTCTGCTGCTCCATCTCTGGTTCTGTCCACTATGCTCCTCCATCTCTGGCTCTGTCCACTCTGCTCCTCCATCTCTGGTTCTGTCCACTCTGCTCCTCCATCTCTGGTTCTGTCCACTCTGCTCCTCCATCTCTGGTTCTGTCCACTATGCTCCTCCATCTCTGGTTCTGTCCACTCTGTTCCTCCATCTCTGGTTCTGTCCACTCTGTTCCTCCATCTCTGGCTCTGTCCACTCTGTTCCTCCATCTCTGGTTCTGTCCACTCTGCTGCTCCATCTCTGGTTCTGTCCACTCTGCTGCTCCATCTCTGGTTCTGTCCACTCTGCTCCATCTCTGGCTCTGTCCACTCTGCTGCTATATCAGTTCTTTCTTTCCATCTGTGTTCCTCTGCCTCTTCCTGCTTTTTTTTCTTTCTGCTTCTCCACGTTCTATCTTCCCTTTTTCTTTCTGTGCTGTCTGTCTGTCAACTTGCTTCTCTTTCAACCTTCCCTTCTGTCTCATTTGGTTTTCTGTTGCAGTAACAGAATATCTGGGGCTAGCAGTTTATAAAGGAGAGAAGTTTATGTCGGTTGATGGCTCTAGAAGCTCATGAGCACAGTGCTAGGGGTTGTAGTACATCTGCCGAGAGCTGTCATGCTGCTCTGGGAAGGCAGAAGGGCACGTGAGTTCTTGTTGAGGAGATCACCTAGGAACAGATAAGCGAGATCCCAAAGCTCTTAGCACACTTTATGGAGTCCAATGAGAAAAGCATTCATCTTTCATGAGTGCTCTGCATCTCGCCCCAGCCCACACCTCGTGAAAGCCAATTGCCTCTCAATACGATGACATGAACAACGCCCTTCAACTCCAGAGTGTGTGAGACAAATTAACACTGACCCTCCTCCCCTCTCTGTGTCACACTCACTCTATGCTCTCAGAGCCATAGGATTCACAGGAATCATTACTTTGAGTGTTTGCTTACTTGTAGCCTTGGGCCAATGCAAGGTATAGAGAAGCACTATATATATGGAGAGAGAGAGAGAGAGAGAGAGAGAGAGAGAGAGAGAGAGAGAGAGAGAGAGAGAGAGAGAGAAACAGCCTGTGAGAATGGGGGTGACGGCCTCCACGTGGAATCCAGTCATGCTTTCTGCCTCCTTGTTCTCCGAGCTAAGCGACAATGCCAAGGAGCTGGGGAGCCGCTGTCTGGATTTTCACTTTGGGATCTGGACACAGAAACCTCTTGTCTATGATCATGGTTCCCCTAAACAGTGTTGCAATGGTAATTCAGAAGCAAGGAGTCTTAAATTCTTCCCCCTAACTTAATCTCTGCCTTTTTAAGCTGCCTCACTTCGGCATGCTTCCATGATTTAAGCTTGGTAAGGGTCAGCCAGTTATCGAAGCCTTGGCATTAAGTTCTGCATCTATAATGCAAGGTCGTCTAAGTAGATGGTTCCGCGCCTCCGCTTAGCCATGGTGCTGTCTGCTATTAGACAAAGAACGTTTCCTATCTCACCTGTTCAGTTCAAATCCGTGTTTGTATCACTTCCCCATCAAAAGGTAAATTGCCTTTTCCATGGAATGGGGCCAGAATGACATGTTCTGGGTTTAATTTGAGGATTAGTCCACATGTAATTATAATAATCTCTCAATTATTGAAACTAATGGATGTAAAAGGTCATCTAAAGAAAATTTCATGTTTATTTACTTCAGAACACTATCTGGGCTCCATCTTTAGTGAGAGATAGTGGGAGGTTTAGGCCACCAGCATGGCGACTTTTATTTGTAGCTTCTGTGACTAGAGGTGCAGTTAACAATGTCTGGACGGGTTCCATGGTAGCTCTGGCGTTGGTGGAGAAGAAGTAAGGATGCTGGGCGGGGCGGGGCGGGGGTGGGAGAATCACAGGGACCTGGACAACTGGGGTCTTTCAGGGCCTGGACCCTGTCTTTTATGGAAGCTCCTGCTTGTTGGGGGCAGCACCACATGCTGGTCCTATGCTAAGCAACCCTTGGACTTCATATGGCTTCCATTATTTCATTATCCATCCTCAGGTGGTTGTGGACAGGGTGTGTGACAGTTCAGATGGACGGCCAGTGTGAGGTTGAACAGGATGCAGAATTACCTATATGCCAAAATGCTCATTGATCTCTTAGTATAGGTACATCTTGCTTTAAGGAAACACATGTAGAAAGTCAGGCTTCAACCAAAGAGATCGTAACGAGTGTGCTGTTTACAGAGGCTTGGGCTGGCTCCTGGAAGCTGACAGAGGGTTTCACTGGGAAGCTGCCACCACATCTCCTAGCTGGGAACGATGATGCAGAGAGTGCCACTGAAGCCTGATGAGCGAGAGCTCGTCCAGGAGCCGGGGCAGGAAGGGAGCCTCGAGTCAATGAGTGAGGCAGGGAGCTGCTCTGCAGGGACAGAAGCAAACTTGACGCCTTTCTCCTTGCCCCTGCTGCTGAGCCCAGCCGGGAGGGAGAGTGGCTTGCTGGTCACCATAGGGCTGGTGAGGCAGGGTGTGGATGTGGAGGGTGCGAATGGCGCACAGCGTCGTGGTCACGTGAAGAACCCCTCCGCCATCAGCCGGGGGCTTGCTTTCCTGTAAGACGCAGCACGCTAAGATTTTTCTCTCCTGTCTGCCCTGTCTGTATCCTTTCATGCTTGTGTGTGAAATTTTCAGCACTTATTCCGTAAGGTTTTTACCCATAATAATTTTCACAGTGTCTTGTGAATCCCTTAAGGAGAGGAAGTTCTATATGAGTGCTAACAGCCAAATTCAGCCTGCTCTGGAGGTTTTTGTTTGCTTTCATAAATCTTTGTTTCATTCAACTAAAGGGGGTGAGCTAGCTGGTGGTGTTGACATTTCTTTTAAAGTTGATGAAAGGTATTTAAAATTAAGCATGGCTCTCTGAAGAACCTCCTAGCTTGTTTTTAAAACACGCGACCCATTCTCTGAGGTGTCCTTATTGTATGAAGAATGGAGGTTTTCTACTTAAGTGCCCAGTCTTTTCTTTCAAATGATCTGTTGCTCACCTAATTCCAGAAATTCTTAGAACTGATCACAAGGAGGGTAGCCTTTTTTCCAAGACTGCTGTAGCCCATGCATCTCCATGATACAACTTAGATTTCCTCACCTTCTGCTTCTTGCCTGTGCAGTGCACAGACATAACTTTATTAGTGACCTGTCATAGTCGCATGCCGAGTGCGAAACTCCATCCCTGAGGAGGAGCTCTGTGTAACCCTCGCTACAGGGTTACCATGGTAGCTTGGGAAAGTGACTTCAAGGGCTTGACCTTATTGAGATGACTGCCACTCATTTCTATCTAGTATTATTCACAGTTATCTTTTTCAGGGACTTCTAAAAATAGTTTTAGGGTTGGAGAGGTGGCTTAGCGGTTAAGATGCTTGCCTGCAAAGCCTAAGAACGCTTATTCAAATCTCCAGGTCCCGTATATAGCCAGATGCAAAGTGATCCAAGTGTGCAATGTCACACATGTGCACAAGGGGGTGCATGCATCTGGAGTTCGTCCACAGTGGCTGAAAGGCCTTGGTGCACCCATTCTCTCTCTCTCTCTCTGCCTCTTTCTCCCTCTCTCTTAAAAATGAAATTAAAAACATAATTTTCTTTATTTATTATTTGAGAGAGAGAAAGAGAATGGGTGTGCCAGGGCCTCTAGCCACTACAAACAAACTCCAGATGTATGCACCACTAGGTGCATCTAGCTTACATGGGTACTGGAGAATTGAACCTGGGTCCTTAGGCTTTGCAGGCAAGAGCCTTAACTGCTAAGCCATCTCTCCAGCCACTTAGAGCACTTTAAAAGAAACTTTTTTAGGGCACATAGGTGAGAAACCTGAAGTGCTGAAGGGTATCTGTTTTGTGTGTTTTATAAAGACTTGGACCACTTGCTGTCAAACTTTTTATGTGTATCATCTCACTCTTGAAGGTTTTGCACATTCAGCACCCACTGTTCTGTCTGTCAGTGTAGACACTTGGACTAAGTGGACCAGTTACATGCTGTGGTGTGCACACTCAAAAGTGACTTGACAGTAATGTCACTGCATCTAGTTACCATGACAGGATAGAAACATTTTTTGTAGTACTTTATAATTTTAGTAAAAAATAAAATTACTGGGGCTAGGCGTGCAGTTCAGTGTAGCACTCTTGTCTATCTGATAAGCCATCTGATCCCTACAGTATTGAGAAGGAAAGGTTGGGGAGGAGAGAAAAGAGAAGAGAGGAGAAGAGGGAAGGAAGAGAGGGAGGGAGGGAGGGAGGAGAGGAGAGAAGGAAGGAATTGCTATCACTAAACTTTTGCAGTTAAACCATGATTAGGGCAGTTTACCAGAGAACAAACTCTAAGACAGCTGCCCTATAGGAACGAGTAATCTAAAATGCTTGAACTCCACCAAGCGGCCTGTTCTCTCCCTGGAGGCTTCATGCACTTATGTGCAACTTAGCGTAGATGCGGAAAATCCCCTGAAAAGATGCAAACCCTTGACCAGTGTCCTTGTCCCACTTTCTCTCACGCTCAGTTACAACAGCTTGATTGAAAAGTAGTTGATGTATTACAGATGCCCTCATTTAAGTTGTACAGTTTGAAAAGTTTTACGTAGATGTATGGTGATGGAATTACCATCATGCCCAAGAGAGTCAACACTTCCATCACTTCTGAAAGTTTCCTTGTCTCTTTTTACAGTCCTTCTCTCCTGTCCCTCTTTGCCATGGCAATGTCTTCCCCACACAGCAATTACTCCCCCTCTTTTTTTTGTTGTGTGATATCACCTTGCATTCTCTGAATTTTCATACAAATGAAATCCCGAGGTATCTGCTGCTGCTGTGCCTGGCTTCTGTCAACCAGCATCATTTTGAGATTTATTCATTTTTGTTGTCTATCACAATCTCATTCCTTTTTATGCCCAGGTCAACCTGGGCTAGAGTGAGACCTCGCATAGAAAAAAGATAGGAAAGATGGGTCTAAGCCTTTCACTCTCACCACACCTAAAGCTATGTGAAACAAAGACACTTGTGAGGAGACACGCTATCTTATGCAAATTAAAGCATAATGAGATCCCACTGCACACCTATGAAATGACTTGTCACACACATCAGTGTTGGCAAGGTTGTATGGAAATAGAAAGTCTCATAGATTGTAAGTGGGAATAAAAAAATGATACATCTACTTTGTGAAAACAATTTGGGAGTTTCCTAGAAAGTTAAACACACACCTACACTGCAATCTAGCTATTGTACTTCCAAGGATTTGCTTAGCAGAAAAGGGTAATGCATATGCGTACTCATGAACATATGCCTTGCTTGTAAGAGCACAAACCACTTAGAAAGCATCTAGAAGTTCACTAACAGAGGCATGGATAAATGCTTTTGTTTGTTTGTTTGTTTGAGAAGGATCTCACTCTGACCCAGGATGACCTGGAATTCACTATGTAGTCTCAGGGTGGCCTTGAACTCATGGCGATCCTCTTACCTCTGCCTCCCGAGTGCTGGGACTAAAGGCGTGCGCCACCACACCCGGCATCTCTCTCTCTCTTTATAAATTATTTTTATTTATTTATTTGAGAAAGAAAGAAAGAGGCAGATAGAAACAGAGAGAATGGGTGCGGCAGGGCCTTTAGCCACTGCAAATGAACTCCAGATGCATGCACACCTTGTGCATCTGGCTTATTTGGACACAGGGGAACTGAACCTGGGTCCTTAGGCTTCGCAGGCAAGCACCTTAGCCACTAAACCATCTCTCCAGTCCAGAACTTGTCTCTTACAGCCTTCTACTGTGTCACTGGCTTTTCCAAATGCCACCTTTGAGACACTTCCGCTGCCCAAATGAACTGCGCCCTCCCTGGTATCACCACCTTGTAGGCAGACCTCTGATGAGGGCTTGTTATTTTTCCCTGGGATGATGTGTGTCTTCCCAGGAAGACCCGACAGGGATCATGCCTAATTCATCCGTGCATCCCAGAGGCTAGAACTCATGAGGTGACGCCGGGTTAAAGGGTGAGCCAGGTGCAGTAGCACACGCCTTTCATCCCAGCACTCAGGAGGCAGAAGTAGGAGGATTGCTGTGAGTTCAAAGCGAGCCTGAGACTACATAGTGAATTCCAGACCAGTTGGCCTAGAGCAAGAGGAAAAAAGAAAGTGAGGGTGAGGGTGAGGAAGGGAGAGAGGGAGGAAACTAGAGGTGGGCATCTCTCTCTAGTGAACTACAGAAATGATCCCTGGAAGTGTAGTCTTGGCATCTCTCTCTAAGAGAGCAGCTGTTGTGAGGAAAAGCTCCGGGCTGAGATTTGGTTTGCCTTCTGAGTCGAAAATGCTAATGTGGCTTAAATAGAACTGCATCATTTCTATGGGGCCCTTGATCAGCTTTCAGGATTCCTGTTCCATTGCGCAGTTAAATGTACTGAGAAAACAAAACGGGAAAGTGACAGAACCAGGACTCAAGACAGGAGTGCTGCAGTAGCATTTCAACATACAGACAGACACCCAAGGGCCAGGAAGATGCTGGAGGCTGACAGTCGCCACTGAGGCCCACGCTTCCTTCCCGGCACAGTGGGACAGTCGCTGGCACCTAGCCGCGTGCAGATAGGTGTTTAGTAAGGACTTGATTGACATGTGCCATATTTTGTGTTACTTCTGTAAGCTGCTTTGGGTGGGTGACCACTCAGTGCTTCTACCTTCTTATGCATAGTTTCATTTTTTATTACTAATCCTGATGAAAAGAGATTTAATTAGACATGTATATGGGATCTAATTTTGGTTCTACGTCTGGACTGTATTACTCAATAAGGCTTGGTAATGTTTTCTAGTAAACTAATAAATTCGGATTTAAAAAAAAAGTGGTTAAAGGTAAATACAGGTGTGTACATATTTTAATATCAATATCTAGATTCTTTCTTTTCTTTTTATATAAGAATGGGCTTCACTGAAGAGAACAAGATTTGTGTTCTTCAAGTGTTCATAGAAACAGACCCTGAGCAGAGGCCTGGAGCCCATTAGCACTAATGAAAGGAGTCACCCAAGGGAGGGAGATGGATGGCCTGCATTTGCATGAGGCAATCTCACGTGTGTTTTCTGCTGCAAACAATTTCCCAAAGCTTGTTTCTTTGATTTCAGGTTCATGTGTCTCTTTTTTTTCCCCCCAGTAGGTAGGCTTTTAGGAATCACATATTTCTTAAATATCATTTCATGGCCTTGTTTCCTTTTTTGTTTTATTTTATTTTATTTGTGTGTGTGTGTGTAGGTTCAAGGACATCCCTCAGGTGCTAATCGCCTTTTTTGGGGGGGAGGTTCGAGGTAGGGTTTCTCTCTAGTCCAGGCTAACCTGGAATTCACTATGTAGTCTCAGGGTGGCCTCAAACTCATGGTGATCCTCCTACTTCTGCCTCCCGAGTGCTGGGATTAAAGGCGTGCACCACCACCTGATTGCTTTATTGATACAGGGGTGTCTCGTTGGTCTGGAGCTCACCAAGAAGGCCAGACCAGTTGGTCTGCAAAGCCAGGGTATCCTCATGTCTCAGCTTCCTCAGTCCTGGGATTAGAAGTATATAGCACCAATGTCCAGCTTTTTAAAATGTGGGTTTTGGGGATCAAACTCAGGTCCTCATGCTTACAAGGCAAACACTTTACTAACTGAACTAATGCTCCAGCCTCGGCTACCCCCACCCCCGCCATCTTTGATAAGAGTTTTGCTATGCAGCCCAGGCTGGCTTGAATTCACCACCATCCTGCTTCAGCCTTCTGAGTACTGGGAATACAGGTGTGTGCTGTTATGTCTTACTTCCCAGTTTTAAACGTGAGCTAAGCAAATGTATCCCTCTAGAGCTCCTTTGTCCTGACAGCACTGAATGCTGGGGCCTGCATGTGGGAAGAATTCCCTTGCGCCCAGCTTTAAGAATGCTGGACTTTGTCTTAAAGCAAGCAGGAAAACCAGATGGAGAAAATGACCTGTGCAGTGTCTACCCAAGAAGGAGGCTACAGGAGGATGAGGACACTGCAGGAGGATGCAGGAGGGTGTAGAGGGATGTGGGAGGATACAGAAGGGTGTAGGAGGCTACTGGAAGATTCAGGATATTACAGGAGGCTATAGGAGGATGCAGAGGGATGCAGGAGGAGGATACATGAAGCTATAGGACGATGCAGGAGGATACAGGAGGGTACAGGAGGACAGAGAGATGCAGGAGGACACAGGAAATGATAGGAGGACAGAGAGAGATGCAGGAGGACACAGGAAAGTGTAGGAGGACACAGAGATGCAGGAGGACACAGGAAAGTGTAGGAGGACACAGAGATGCAGGAGGACACAGGAAAGTGTAGGAGGACACAGAGATGCAGGAGGACACAGGAAAGTGTAGGAGGACAGAGAGATGCAGGAGGACACAGGAAAGTGTAGGAGGACACAGAGATGCAGGAGGACACAGGAAAGTATAGGAGGACAGAGAGATGCAGGAGGACACAGGAAAGTATAGGAGGACACAGAGATGCAGGAGGACACAGGAAAGTGTAGGAGGACACAGAGATGCAGGAGGACACAGGAAAGTGTAGGAGGACACAGAGATGCAGGAGGACACAGGAAAGTGTAGGAGGACAGAGAGATGCAGGAGGACACAGGAAAGTGTAGGAGGACACAGAGATGCAGGAGGACACAGGAAAGTGTAGGAGGACACAGAGATGCAGGAGGACACAGGAAAGTATAGGAGGACACAGAGATGCAGGAGGACACAGGAAAGTGTAGGAGGACACAGAGATGCAGGAGGACACAGGAAAGTGTAGGAGGACAGAGAGATGCAGGAGGACACAGGAAAGTGTAGGAGGACACAGAGATGCAGGAGGACACAGGAAAGTGTAGGAGGACACAGAGATGCAGGAGGACACAGGAAAGTGTAGGAGGACACAGAGATGCAGGAGGACACAGGAAAGTGTAGGAGGACACAGAGATGCAGGAGGACACAGGAAAGTATAGGAGGACAGAGAGATGCAGGAGGACACAGGAAAGTGTAGGAGGACACAGAGATGCAGGAGGACACAGGAAAGTGTAGGAGGACACAGAGATGCAGGAGGACACAGGAAAGTGTAGGAGGACACAGAGATGCAGGAGGACACAGGAAAGTGTAGGAGGACACAGAGATGCAGGAGGACACAGGAAAGTGTAGGAGGACAGAGAGATGCAGG
The DNA here is from genome assembly GCF_020740685.1 of Jaculus jaculus. Classification (NCBI taxonomy): domain Eukaryota; kingdom Metazoa; phylum Chordata; class Mammalia; order Rodentia; family Dipodidae; genus Jaculus; species Jaculus jaculus. Next base: position 8,591,298 of record NC_059114.1, on the reverse strand, counting down.
AGGACACAGGAAAGTGTAGGAGGACAGAGAGATGCAGGAGGACACAGGAAAGTATAGGAGGACAGAGAGATGCAGGAGGACACAGGAAAGTGTAGGAGGACACAGAGATGCAGGAGGACACAGGAAAGTGTAGGAGGACACAGAGATGCAGGAGGACACAGGAAAGTGTAGGAGGACACAGAGATGCAGGAGGACACAGGAAAGTGTAGGAGGACACAGAGATGCAGGAGGACACAGGAAAGTGTAGGAGGACACAGAGATGCAGGAGGACACAGGAAAGTGTAGGAGGACAGAGAGCTGCAGGAGGGCACAGGAAAGTGTAGGAGGACAGAGAGATGCAGGAGGACACAGGAAAGTGTAGGAGGACACAGAGATGCAGGAGGACACAGGAAAGTGTAGGAGGACACAGAGATGCAGGAGGACACAGGAAAGTGTAGGAGGACAGAGTGATGCAGGAGGACACAGGAAAGTGTAGGAGGACACAGAGATGCAGGAGGACACAGGAAAGTGTAGGAGGACAGAGAGATGCAGGAGGACACAGGAAAGTGTAGGAGGACACAGAGATGCAGGAGGACACAGGAAAGTGTAGGAGGACACAGAGATGCAGGAGGACACAGGAAAGTGTAGGAGGACAGAGAGATGCAGGAGGACACAGGAAAGTGTAGGAGGACACAGAGATGCAGGAGGACACAGGAAAGTGTAGGAGGACAGAGAGATGCAGGAGGACACAGGAAAGTGTAGGAGGACAGAGAGATGCAGGAGGACACAGGAAAGTGTAGGAGGACACAGATGCAGGAGGACACAGGAAAGTGTAGGAGGACACAGAGATGCAGGAGGACACAGGAAAGTGTAGGAGGACAGAGAGATGCAGGAGGACACAGGAAAGTGTAGGAGGACACAGAGATGCAGGAGGACACAGGAAAGTGTAGGAGGACACAGAGATGCAGGAGGACACAGGAAAGTGTAGGAGGACACAGAGATGCAGGAGGACACAGGAAAGTGTAGGAGGACAGAGAGATGCAGGAGGACACAGGAAAGTGTAGGAGGACACAGAGATGCAGGAGGACACAGGAAAGTATAGGAGGACACAGAGATGCAGGAGGACACAGGAAAGTGTAGGAGGACACAGAGATGCAGGAGGACACAGGAAAGTGTAGGAGGACACAGAGATGCAGGAGGACACAGGAAAGTGTAGGAGGACACAGAGATGCAGGAGGACACAGGAAAGTGTAGGAGGACACAGAGATGCAGGAGGACACAGGAAAGTGTAGGAGGACACAGAGATGCAGGAGGACACAGGAAAGTGTAGGAGGACAGAGAGATGCAGGAGGACACAGGAAAGTGTAGGCGGACAGAGAGATGCAGGAGGACACAGGAAAGTGTAGGAGGACACAGAGATGCAGGAGGACACAGGAAAGTGTAGGAGGACAGAGAGATGCAGGAGGACACAGGAAAGTGTAGGAGGACAGAGAGATGCAGGAGGACACAGGAAAGTGTAGGAGGACAGAGAGATGCAGGAGGACACAGGAAAGTGTAGGAGGACACAGAGATGCAGGAGGACACAGGAAAGTGTAGGAGGACACAGAGATGCAGGAGGACACAGGAAAGTGTAGGAGGCCAGAGTGATGCAGGAGGACACAGGAAAGTGTAGGAGGACACAGAGATGCAGGAGGACACAGGAAAGTGTAGGAGGACAGAGAGATGCAGGAGGACACAGGAAAGTGTAGGAGGACACAGAGATGCAGGAGGACACAGGAAAGTGTAGGAGGACAGAGAGATGCAGGAGGACACAGGAAAGTGTAGGAGGACACAGAGATGCAGGAGGACACAGGAAAGTATAGGAGGACACAGAGATGCAGGAGGACACAGGAAAGTGTAGGAGGACACAGAGATGCAGGAGGACACAGGAAAGTGTAGGAGGACACAGAGATGCAGGAGGACACAGGAAAGTGTAGGAGGACACAGAGATGCAGGAGGACACAGGAAAGTGTAGGAGGACACAGAGATGCAGGAGGACACAGGAAAGTGTAGGAGGACAGAGAGATGCAGGAGGACACAGGAAAGTGTAGGAGGACACAGAGATGCAGGAGGACACAGGAAAGTGTAGGAGGACAGAGAGATGCAGGAGGACACAGGAAAGTGTAGGAGGACACAGAGATGCAGGAGGACACAGGAAAGTGTAGGAGGACACAGAGATGCAGGAGGACACAGGAAAGTGTAGGAGGACACAGAGATGCAGGAGGACACAGGAAAGTGTAGGAGGACAGAGAGATGCAGGAGGACACAGGAAAGTGTAGGAGGACACAGAGATGCAGGAGGACACAGGAAAGTGTAGGAGGACACAGAGATGCAGGAGGACACAGGAAAGTGTAGGAGGACACAGAGATGCAGGAGGACACAGGAAAGTGTAGGAGGACAGAGAGATGCAGGAGGACACAGGAAAGTGTAGGAGGACACAGAGATGCAGGAGGACACAGGAAAGTATAGGAGGACACAGAGATGCAGGAGGACACAGGAAAGTGTAGGAGGACACAGAGATGCAGGAGGACACAGGAAAGTGTAGGAGGACACAGAGATGCAGGAGGACACAGGAAAGTGTAGGAGGACACAGAGATGCAGGAGGACACAGGAAAGTGTAGGAGGACACAGAGATGCAGGAGGACACAGGAAAGTGTAGGAGGACACAGAGATGCAGGAGGACACAGGAAAGTGTAGGAGGACAGAGAGATGCAGGAGGACACAGGAAAGTGTAGGCGGACAGAGAGATGCAGGAGGACACAGGAAAGTGTAGGAGGACACAGAGATGCAGGAGGACACAGGAAAGTGTAGGAGGACAGAGAGATGCAGGAGGACACAGGAAAGTGTAGGAGGACAGAGAGATGCAGGAGGACACAGGAAAGTGTAGGAGGACAGAGAGATGCAGGAGGACACAGGAAAGTGTAGGAGGACACAGAGATGCAGGAGGACACAGGAAAGTGTAGGAGGACACAGAGATGCAGGAGGACACAGGAAAGTGTAGGAGGACACAGAGATGCAGGAGGATACAGGAAAGTGTAGGAGGACACAGAGATGCAGGAGGACACAGGAAAGTGTAGGAGGACACAGAGATGCAGGAGGACACAGGAAAGTATAGGAGGACACAGAGATGCAGGAGGACACAGGAGGCTTCAGGCTCAGCTAAATGGACAGGATTCTGGCACATGTGTTTTTTCTCTTTTCTCATTTTGCATCTAAGAAAGTTCTTTTTTTAGCAAGTCCTTTTTAAAAGAAACTTTAATTGATAATACAGAATGTATTTAAAATTTTTTTTATTAATTAGTTTTGTATTCAGCAAATACTGTCAGTTTGGTACCATTATTAGGCTCATCCGTGGCCTCCCCTCTCCCCTTTGCGCCTCCTTGTTGAGGTATATGGGTCATGCATTGTGGAGTTAGCCCTCAGTTATGGGTAGGATAAATGTTTCTGCATATCATGACCCAACATGTGACTCTGACATTCTTCCGCCCCCTCTTCCGCAAAATTTCCTGGAGCCATGTTGGGTTCATTTTTGGTCTGCTTCAGTGATGAGGTGTTGGGGGCCTCTGGGTCTCTTGCTCTCTGATTTGGTAGGAGTTGATTTTTCTCTGTGTTGATTTTTCTCTGTGTTGATCTCCTTCTCCCTTGTGCTGGTACCCAGTTCACCAGGAAAACATCACCCTTGCTTGTTTTGCCAATTTTTCTTAGTTTCAGCCGGGGCTCTTTTGAGGTATGATCGGGTGGCTCTCTCCTTAGGATCTACATCTATCTGGAAAAGAGAAGCAGATTCTCCAACGGAGAGTAATTTAGCACCAGGACAGATGAGATAACCCTTACTTTTTTTATATAGAGAATTTCATAGGTATAGGCCCTCTTGTAGCCCACGATTGATGGTAGCTTGATAATGGAGAGTGGGCTTATGTTTGGATATGGTTCTGACTTGTTTCCCAGCTCCAGCTATGGGTCCTGTACCACTGAGGGGGTCAGTTAGCCAAATGAAGAGCAGTTGATTCCCCACCATGGCTGTGTGCCACTATTGCACTTGTGTGGGCATCACAACAGGTTATTTGCTGCTAAGTAAGTTAGCCATGAGTTTCTTGGACAGATATTGGTCATTTTCTCCCAGTTGCCCATGTAGCACCTTCTGGCACTAGACGCGCTGTCTGGGGACTGACTCTCTTCCAGCTTTCAGCCATGTCATTCCATTTTACGTGTTGACCACATAAGGTGTCTTCAGCAGTAGGGTCTTACCACTAACCTTTGGTGGGTCATCAAGTACTCTGACAGAAATATGTCCTTCTTTTAGGAAACCTTGTAGGTCTCTCTGATCAAAAGCTCGTGTGGATGATAGCCACATGCTGGTACTGGGAGTTACAGGTCAGTGCCCACTAAGAAAAGGAAGAAAAAGATAACTAATATACAAGAGTCAGAGAGGAGAGAGAGAGAGAGAGAGAGAGAGAGAGGGAGGGAGGAAGGGAGGGAAGCTGTAGAAGATTAAGGTTAGTCTTCCTCGTACCCTCTCCAGTGTCTTGTGGTTCGGGTGTTCCCTCTAAGGGTCTGGTGAAGGTTCAGCCATTTGGTCTGCCTTTTAGGAAGTAGAATTTTATGGTACCATTGCCGTTTGGGTCTAGATTTGTGTTTCTCACTGCTCCGTTGCCCTCCCCTCCCTCCCCACCCCTCCTATTGTCTAGTCCACGAGGTGCTTGTGGGTATGTAAGGCATCTTGGGTAGATTCAGGTTAGGTGCTGTAGATGAGTGAGACTATGTGGCATTTTTTTTTTCTTTCTGTGATTGGGTAAGTTTACTGAGAATGATCTGTTTCACGTTCAACCATTTTTCCTCAAATTTCATTGTGTCATTTTTTCTTACTGCTGTATAGAATTCCATTTTGTAGATATACCACATCTTAGTTATTCATTCTTCTAGTGAAAGACATCTGGGTTGAGCCACTACAAACATGGTTGAGCAAATCTCTCTGGCCTGTGGTTTGAAGGTTTTAGGGTAGATGCCCAGTAAGGGAATAACTGGGTCTGTTGGTATCTTTATAGTCAGCTTTTTCAGGAGTCTCCATATTGCTTTCCAAAATGATTGTACCATCCTACATTCCCACCAGCAGTGGATGAGTATTCCTACTTCCCCACATCCTCACCAGCATTTATTTTCATTTGATTTTTTGATGTTTGCTATCTTTATTGGGGTAAGGTGGAATCTCATAGTTGTTTTAATTTTGCATTTCCCTGATGATTAGGGGTGATGAACATTTTCTTAAGTGTGTGTTTGCCATTTGTATTTCTTCCTCTGTGAACTGCCTGTTCAGCTCTTTGCCCCATTTTCTGAGTTGAGTGTTTGACTTTTTATTGTTTAGATTTTTGAGTTCTTTGTAGATTCTAGAGATTAGGCCTCTGCCAGTTGGATAACCTGCAAATATTTTCTCCCATTCTGTGGGTAATCTATTGGCTTTGCTTATTGTTTGCTTGTCTGTAAAGAAACTCTTCAGCTTCATGTGATCCCATTGGTTGAGTGACTGTTTAAGATCGTGAGCTACTGGGGTTTTGTTCAGGAAGTCTTTTTCCATTCCTATATCATGGAAAGTACTTCCTAAATTTTCTTCCAGTAGTAGTCGAGTTTCTGGTCCTCCTATATTGAGGTCTTTGATTCATTTGGACTTGAGTGTAGTGCATGGAGAAATGTGTGGATCAAGTTTCAATTTCCTGCATATGGTTATCCAGTTTGTCCAGCACCATTTGTTGAAGATCATAATGTATTTTTATTACAATCCTTTCTGGTTACCTCCTTTTTTTTCCTCTCCACCGCCTTTCCACTGAACTCCCTCTCTTTCCATCTAGGCCCTTTTCTAGTTTAACGTCTTGTTTCCGCTCTCCTCCACCAGCCTTGATGGAGTGCTGATGGTTCAAAACTGCAGGTCTTGTACAGGAGTGGCAGTAGCTGTGAAGTCATCATGAGTGACCACTTCATGTCCAGAAGACGGTGTTCCAGTGCTCTCCTCCCATCCTGTGGTTCTATATTCTTTCTTGGGAGGAGGGTAGAGATGCCTTATTGAATACTGAGCACTCACCAGCCACTTATTTTTAAGCACTTTGACAAGTTTTGACTCTCCCCAGTAGTCACCGCCATCTTTAAAATAAAGCTTCTCTGACCAGAGGTGAATTTGGGTATAAACATGAATATTTAGAGGATAAGTTGATGGGCACATATCTATTTAGCCAAACAACAGGCTTCCCTTCTAGGACCTGTGGCCTCTTCCCAGCCATAAGCTTTTAACTAGGTCTTCAGTACCAGGCGTGACTTCCATCTCATGCAGCAGACCTCAAATCCAATGAGGAAGCAGTTGGTTACCCCCGTAACAGTCACACCACTGTCCAACTAGCGGGTACCTAATAGGCCCTTTTGATTACAGTTTTATTTCAAAGCAGGATGCCAGATAATTGCTGGCTGTTTAAAGACGTTGATAACAATAGCAGAAGGCAGGGAGAGACGGAGGGAGGGGGAAGGGAAGAGAAGAGAGTTATAGGTTTAGTACAAATATACAAACGTGAAATCGTATCTGTTTCATCCCGCGTACTGCTCAGGGTGGGACCTGCTTGAGTTCCCCACCCACAGGTCGGAGCTCTGTGACCCTCCGCTGACCCTGAGCCAACAGTAGTGCCCTGAAGCCACAGCTCAGCCACCAGTGAGTCTCCCGTGTCTTGGGATGCTGCTGTGTGCAGTGAGGTCCGCAGGAGTGGCCCCGTTGTGCTGCACGCGCGGATTCCCTCTGTCCCTGCTGGATGGCTGACAGCGGCGCTTGGTCCTGCTATGAGCCAGGTTCCTTCTTGGTTTGCACCCGTACGGTCACTACTTGTCACCGCAGCGGGTGACTGCCACCGGGTCCAGAAAGGGTCTCTGTTCCCGTAGACCTCACAGGCATCAAGAACCCCACAGCGCATACAGACGCGCTTTCCAGTACAGCGTGTCTCATTTGAGGAAGAGCAGACTTGGATTCTAGCTGGCTGTCTGCTATCCTTGACCCAATCACTAAACCAATTTGCCTGATCAGCTTACGCTGTGATTTGAAAGGCTGTCACAGACAAAGGCTGGGGTTGAAGTGGGCCAGGTACCTGACCACAGTCGAACAACCTTTACTTGCAGCCACTGGGGATAATAGAAGAGATCTTAAAAACCTGTTTAGAGTCTTCTTTTATTCTTTAATTCTAGTCATTGTAATCCTTGTTCTAGAAGTAAGTCCATAGACTTAAACCTATTAGTAGTTAAGAACCATGACAAAGTATTATTATACTCCTGTAGATTATTCTTGTTAAAATAATCGGATTATTAGAATGATTGACATCTTAGAAATGGTTGTAGCAACTTGAAGTATGTAACAAGAGAGGGCAGGGGAGCCAGGGCACTTCTCAGGTAAAAGCCCGTCCTGGTTTGTTGCTGGAGCTGAGGATGTGACAAAGGAGGCTGTGTAGACTGCGGGAAGTGGGACTGTGAGCCAAGGAGCCGATAAAGTTCTCTGGGGCTGGAGGAAGCCACAGGACTGGAGGGTCCAGAGTATCAGTGTCTTTGCGTGCGGCTCCCCTGTTGGGGCTGTGGACCATGGGAACCTCAGGCCAAGTGCAAACAATTACTTCAAAATAGCTAGTTCCTTGACCAGAAATATTTTATCTACCGAGTAGGGGAATGAATTTTGTGATATATGAGGATGCTATCGGCCTAAGACAAAGCTTTCTTTCCTAACTGGAGGTGCTCCGTGGGGCTAGTGTTAGCATAGCAGCAATTCGTCCCCCGCGGTGGGCAACTGATAAGTGGCTGTTCTGTATGCAGAGCTGACATGTCGCCTTGTTTAGAAACAAACAGTAGTGCTCTGAGGAACTAAGCACTCAGAAGTTCAAACTGACATTTAGAAATTGTAAAGCCACAGACTTCATGACAAGTAATGCTGTCATCTAAATTATGGCTTTTCTACCTAGAGATGGGATAAAAAGAGCCAGCAGGGGTAGCCCGTGACCGCTGGGCTGGCACGCTTCTGCTCCAGTGAGCTGAGAGATTGTGCCGCGTGGACCTAACAGACACTTGCACTTCCTCTGCCTGGGATATTTTCCGGGTGAGCAGCCCATACGAAGGGGTGACGCGGCGAATGCTTGTAGCAAATGCATAGTAGCTCAACCAAAAAAAAGTGCTCTTTTCTTGCTTTTGGGGGGAAATGTTGAATGATTGAATTAGGGAACTGAAATGAGTTGAGAGTCAAATTCTCAACATGAAGTGTGTTAACATGTAGGAGGTTAGCGGCAATTTCACTATCTAGAAAGATGGAATTATACACAGAATGTGGAGTAGGGTAAAAAAGGAAATTGCTGGGCTGGAGAGATGACTTAGTGGTGAAGGCACTTGCCTGCAAAGCCTCAGGACCCACATTCAACTCTCCAGGTCCCACGTGAGCCAGGCGCACAGTGATGCAAGCACACAAGGCCACACGTGTGTACAAGGGGGCACACGCATCTGGAGTTCGATTACAGTGGCTGGAGGCCCTGGTGCACCAATTCTCTCTCTGTCTCACATTAAAAAAAAAAGGAGGAAATAGCTTCCATCTTGATTTTGGGGTCCCCACTTGAGCTGCTTCCATGGTATTATTTCTTTCTAACCCCCACAGGTGAGGAATTGCCCAACACAGCATGACCTTACCTGTCCCACCACAGGTCTTTGCTCTCCTATGATGAGGGTCCAAGATGGTACACCAAGCTGTCTGCTGAATGAATTAGGAAAAAATTAAGTTTTCACCTGTTACTGTTTTTAGACTGTATTTGATATATGGCCTTTGAATTTTGGAAAATAAAATCAATTGAGTTTAAAAATGTGAGTGGAATTGACAGAAATTTAATAGACATATTTCCCCCTGATGGTGAAACCAGTGGCTCACGGAGACCAGTGGCTACTGCACTGGTTCCCTGCATCCTGCCTTTGCCCGTAGCCGTGACTTGGGGCCAGGAGGCCCGGCCTCCGCACTGCGCTCCTGTCCTCGGGCCGTGCCGCCCACTCCTCACACACAGTCAGGCTTGTCATCTGTTAAATGGGGGTACTCATTTGAAGATATTTAAGAATAAAGTGAATTTGGAATCATTTTGTGGACTTTGGCAGCACCGGGAAGGCCAGCCTCCCCGGGCACAGTGGCAGTGCGGCTGCACGCTGCTGCGACGGAACCCAGCGCCCGTCAGATGCTGGCCAGGCTCTCAAGCACCGAGCTGCAGCCCCTCTGTTTAGAATCTAATGCTGCGAGGCTGCTGTCTTGAAACCCTGACTAGCCCGTGTTTTGGTACTTTGTAAGTTGCTTCAGAGGGGACAGTGGCATGTGTGCTGAGAACGTGAACCCTGCCCCGCCCAGCCTTTTACTACTTCTAAGTTCCTTAAGACAGGGTCCCAGACTTCCATGTGCCTGATGCCTCTTTCCACCCCAGGTAGGGTTGGGTTGTGGACACAGTGGAGGACGGGGGGCACTGTGCACCCCAGCCAGCGGTGCCCTGAGCTGTGAGCATCCCCGCACGATGGTGAGCAGCAGGCCAGAGTGAAGACTAGCAGTTCTCCTGAGGGAGCGTCACATGTGCGCTCTTCCCGCTACTTCAAATAAGAAGCCCTTCATGTTCCCTGGGCCCCGTAAGTTATGTGGCCGCCTCGGAAAATGCATAACCAGCCCTGGCCTTCAGAGGTCTTGGAATTTTTTAGTGCCCATCAGAGACCCAGTGGCATAGGTGGTAATGACCTTGACAAAGGCCTCTGTGGGGAGAGCTCAGGAGATGTCAGCTTATGAAGGCAAGTGAAAGTTTGATAACTATTTAAATCAACTGGGCAATTATACATGTACTGTCCACGTGTGGAATTATAATAATGGATCTGCAGATGAGTAGTGCATCAATAACAAAAAGTTCAAAGCATGAAAAAAGATTGGCTTTGAAGAGAGCGGTAACTGGAATGTTAACCAGAGAGAAGAGTTCTTAATGATTCATTTATTTTTTTTTCATATAACTTTATTTTTCAAAATTTATTTGCAAGAGAGTATGTGTGTTTGGGTACACCAAAACCTTTATAATGATATGGGCTGGAGGGATGGCTTAGCAGTTAGGGTGTTTGCCTGCAAAACCAAAGGACCCAGGTTCAATTCCCCAGGACCCATGTTAGTCAGATACACAAAGGGGTGCACATGTCTGGAGTTCATTTGCAGTGTCTAGAAGCCCTGGCATGCCCATTCTCATTCTCACTCTCTCTCTGACTCAAATAAAGGAAAAGAAAAAAAAAATATTCAGGGCTGGAGAGCTGGCAAATAAAATAATTTTAAAAACTTAAAAAACCCATTTATTTATGTATTTATTTATTTAAGAGGGAGGGGGAGAGAGAGAGAGAGAGAGAGAGAGAGAGAGAGAGAGAGAGAGGGAGGAGCAAATAGAGGAGAGAATTGGTGCACCAGGGCCTCTAGCCACTGCAAATGAACAGACTCCAGATGCGTGCACCACCTTGTGCATCTGGCTTTATGTGGGTCATGGGGAATTGAACTTAGGTTCTTTGGCTTTGCAGGCAAACGCCTTAACTGCTAAGCCATCTCCAGCCCCACCAGAGCTTCTTATTTTTTGCTGCTGCAAATGAACTCTAAGTGCAGCCTGTTCCACTTTGTGCTTCTGGCTTTACACGTTGCTGGAGAATTGGACCCCCGACTGACAGGCTTTGCAGGCAAGCGCCTTTAACTGCTGAGCCATCTTTCCAACACTGTGTTTAACTCTCGAAGAACACTAAGCATGTATGAATGTTAGTGACATGAAGTAAGTGAGGAGGAGAAAGTCAGTTATAATCACTTCCCAAGTATGTTCTGAAAATGCATGCTGTTGGGTCTGCTATTCATTCTTGAGATGAGGTTCAAAAGCTGTCCTCCCCAGAGCACCAGAAGGTGCTTTCCATTCTACTCTATGAGCTCCCACAGGGGGAGGGCCCTGAGAGCCTCTTGCCTGTGGCTCAGGGCCACCTGCATTTGGCGGGCTTGGCGGCAGCACCGGGCCGCTGCTGTGGCAGACGGGAGCGCCATCCGTTCATCTAGCGCCACAGCAAAGCAGGGCCATCTCCTGCCCTCCGCTGCTGTGCTTGCGGGTGAGAGCTGCTGGGCTTTTGAATGAATCCTCAGCCGTGAGGCCTGCTGGGGCAGCTGTCGTATTGGCTCCTTCCAGTATCTGAGGCAACTATTGGCAGCAACTACTATTTTTTCTGGCTCCCTGGGGGAATTTTAATTAATTGGCTTTTACTTGAATAATTTGAAAGTTGTGAATGGTGTATTTAGAGTTACTGTATTTTTTTGTTTTTAATCTGTAAAATGGGAATGATAATCTCTGCCTCACACATTGTTGAGAGTAGATTAAGTTAGCTAAGGTATATGAAATTGGGGCTGGGGGGATGGCTTTCCTTTCCATTTCTTTCCTTCGTGTCTCCCTCCTCCCCTGTTGTTCTCCCTCTCTCTCTGTCTCCGTCCCTCTCTCTTGGATGCATCCAGGGTCTTGACCATGCTGGGTACATACTCTACCACTGAGTTGCCCTCTCAGGCCCTCTTTTTCTTTTTCTTTTTTAAAATTATTTATTTATTTATTTGAGAGCGACAGACACAGAGAGAAAGACAGATAGAGGGAGAGAGAATGGGCGCGCCAGGGCTTCCAGCCTCTGCAAACGAACTCCAGACGCGTGCGCCCCCTTGTGCATCTGGCTAACATGGGACCTGGGGAGCCGAGCCTCGAACCGTTGTCCTTAGGCTTTACAGGCAAGTGCTTAACCGCTAAGCCATCTCTCCAGCCCTCTTTTTCTTTTAAATTAAACATTATGTAGGTATAACTATCTTGATGCAGTAGTCAAAAAAAAAAAAAGATGTGAAAAATCAACTTAAGCTGAGTTATATTACATGGAATTGACACTGACAAAGTTTTTGGTGGAAGTTTCAGTTCCAAAAAGGAGAAATACTTGTTAAGAAATTATTTCATTATTGAAAAAATAATTTTTCCATAGTGTTTATTTCAATACGGGAAAGTAGATTTTAACTGAGATGCAGCATTTGTTTATTATTTGTAAGGTCAGCATAATACTACTACATACCAGGGTAGGCTTATGGAGTTTATGTGAGAATGTGGGGAGGTCACTGTGAGCACCCCGTAAACATGAGCAGTTCTTAAAGAAGAATGAAATTGTGTTCTTTGCAGGAAAACAGATGGAACTGGAGATCATCATGTTAAACAAAGTAAGACTGCCTCAGGAAGAAATATTGTGTGTTTTCTCTTATATGCAGAATCCACAGTAAAAATGCATCTAGGTGCTGGAGAGATGGCTCAGTGGATAAGGCGCTTGCCTGCGAAGCCTAACAACCTGAATTTGATTTCTCAATGCCCACGGAGAGCCAGATGCACAAATTGGCACATGTGTCTGGTGTCCATTTGTAGTGACTGGAGGCCCTGGCATGGCCATTCTTTTTGTCTTCTATCTCGCTATGCTTGCAAATAGATAAATAAAAATATGAAAAATGCATGTATAAGAGATGAAAGTGGAAGTGGGACTATTGGAAAAGAGGATGAGAAGAGAGGCGCAGGAGAGCAATGGGGAATAAACATGGTGGAATTATGTCATGTATATGTATAAAATATCACATGGAGACACTATTTTGTACAATAGTATATGCTAATAAAAAGTATGAGAGAGAGAGAGAGAGAGGGAGGGAGGGAGAGGAAGAGAGACAGGGAGAAAGAGAACGGGCATGCCAGGGCCCAGTATTCTTTTTTAAAAAATATCTTTGTGTATGCGTATACGTGTTGATGTGTGGGAACATGGGCGTGTGTGGCTCGCAGCACGTGGACGGCGCCGAGGCAACCTTGGGTGCGGGTCCTCACCCTCCGCCATCTGTCAGGCGAGCTGCCCTGCACGCTTCCTGGAGCTCTCCTGTCTCCGCCTCCCGTGTGACTGCAGGAGGCTGGGATTTCAGAAGCTCACTTCTGTATTCATCTTTACACGGGTGCTGGGGATCTGAACTCAGGTCCTGATGCAGCAAGCGCTTTGCCCACCGAGCCGTCTGCCCAGCTGGTGATGGTGTTACACTTAAATAAGGCTACGGTATGTTTGCACATATTCGTGCTCAGAAGAGGCATACTGCAGGTCATATGCTGTTTCTGTCTGCTTGCTTGTTTGTATATTTATTAACATATTGTGGCAAGATGTATGCCATAAAATTTTGTCATTTTGAATCGTAGTAAAATAAGCATATATAAAATATACCATTTGAAGCATTTCTGAGTGGCATTAAATTCATTCCTAATTGTATAAACATCCCCACTGCACAATTCCAAAACTTCATCACCCCAACAGAAACTCTTCTAACTCAACAGAAACTCTTCTTACTGAACACTAACTCCCCCTTTCCCCTTCCCGGAACCCCTGACAACTCATATTTTACTTTCTTTCTCTGTATACTTGCTTGTTTCAGGGAACTCATGTAAGTTAGGTCAGACAAAACTTGTCTTTTTTGTTTGGTTTATTTTACTTAGCATAATGTTTTCAAAAGTCAGCCATGTTGTAGCATGTCTGGGAATTCCATTCATTTTTATGACTGAAACACATTCAATTGTATGTATTGTTACATTTGGTTTACCTAGTCACTTACTGATGGACAGTTGAGTTATTTCTTCCTGTTGGCTGTTACAAGCAATGGTGCTCTGAACATTAATTGACATGTGTGTGCTTGAATCCCTGCCTTTCAGCCTTGTCACACATGTAGCAGAGCAGCTGTTGGGAAACATATTTCTGTGCTTAACTTTTTTAAATTGTTTAATTTAAATTTTAATTTTTTAGAGAGAGCGAGAGAGAGACACAGACAGAGAAAGAATTGGCAGGCTAGGGCCTGAGCCACTGCAATCCAACTCCACATGCTTCCGCCACCTAGTGGGCTTCTGGGCATCTGCAACCTTTTGCTTGCCTCACCTTTGTGTGTCTGGCTTACATGGGACCTGGAGAGTAGAACATGGGTCTTTAGGCTTTGCAGGCAAGTGTCTTAACCGCTCAGTCATCTCTCTAGACCTGTGCTTGACTTTTTCAGGGACCTCCATACTTTGTTCTAGCATGGCCTCAGCATCTTTTTGCATTGCTGTTCCTTATATAACTGTTCAGTACCCCTCCACCCCACTTTTGACACCTGTTGTCCCCTCATTTATTTTGGTTTTCCAAGGTAGATTCTCACACTAGCCCAGGCTGACCTGGAGCTCACTATGTAGTCTCAGGGTGGCCTCGAACTCACAGCGATCCTTCTACCTCTGCCTACTGAGTGCTGGGATTAAAGGTGTGCGCCACCATGCCCGGCTTTGTTTTCTTTTTAACATTAGTCAGTTTCTCTTAAAATGAACATAATAATATACTTAGTTTGAAAGTTTAATGTAATGACTGTAAGACCTTTTTTTGTACTGGCTCATTGAAATAGTACTCATGTGGTAAAAGCACGTGGGAGTTTTCATGACATTGGTTTCATTTGAAAGGCATTCTCCTTTGGGGCGGAAGCCGGTGGTTTGTTCATTCCTATTTGCCTATAACAACATTGTGTGATCGAAGATGGCTTCTGGGCTAATTTGTGAAATAAGGTCTCTTCCAACTATCATTCGTTAGTTATGTCTTTTTTCATGGTTTTCTGTTTGCCTCTTCTTAACTCTTGTTTGATAAATTTTGAGTTATCTTGTTCTAGTTTCTTTCCCAACTCTTTCATCCTGTGTTTATCTTCTCCTGTCTGTCCTGTATTTGGAATTTAATTTGGCTTTCATTGCAATCCTTAAGTTATCTTCCCAGCTCCGGTTTATCAGCTGCATGTTGTTTAGACTGCCTGTTGAGGTTCTCCTCCATGAGGCTCCCTGTTTTGTTTCCATAGTTTCTGTTGATTGCTTTTAAACATTGCTTTGGTGGTTTTTTCAGACTGTTACCTTTTAACCTTGCCTTCCTTCCTTCCTTTCACCCTTCCTCCTTTCCTCCCTCCCTCTCTTCTTCCCTCCCTTCCTTTTCCCTTCTTCCCTACCTCCCTTAAATTTATTTATTTATTTAGAGAATGGGCATGCCAGGTGCTCTTGCTGCTGCAGAGGAACACCAGACTCATGCACCATTTTGTGCATATGGCTTTATGTGGGTACCAGGGAATTGAACCTGCCTTAGGCTTTGCAAGGAAGCACCTTTAGCTAGTGAGCAATCTCTCTCTATGCCTTTTTCTCTTTCAGATAAAATAACTAAATAATAAAATAATTAAAATAAAAGAATATTCAAGAGGGAAATGTTTAATCACAGGCTATAAAGATGCCTCAAGGTACACCAGTGTCCATGTCCAGCCAGGTGCAGAGGCTTCTAATCAAGATGGCAAAAATGGAGCACTGGGCTCCTATGGAAATATATTTAGGCTAGACATCTGAGTTCATATGTAAGGAACAGAAATTTCTAAGTGCCATAAACAATGAGGAAGTAAGGCAGACATATATATATATATTAGAGAGAGAGAGAGAAAGAGAGAGAGACAGAGAGAGAGATATCCAGGGCCTCTAGCCACTGCAAACGAACTCCATACTCATGCGCCACCTTGTACATCTGATTTACATGGGTACTGAGGAATCGAACTTGGGTTCTTAGACTTTGCAGGCAAGCTCCTTAACCACTAAGCCATTAAGCCATCTCTCTAGCCCTCTTGAATTTTTCTTTCTTTCTCTCTTTCTTTCTTTCTTCCTTTCCTTTCTTTCATTTTTGTTTTTTGAGGTAGGGTCTTGCTCTGGCCCAGGCTGACTTGGAATTCACTATGTAGCCTCAGGGTGGCCTCAAACTTATGGCAATTCTTCCAAGGATTATGCCATCACGCCCAGCCTCCTCTTGAATATTCTTGATGAGGGAATAAATGACTGTGTCCTAAGGCACTAGTTTATAGTTTGAAGTTTTATAGGCATTAATGAATCCTAATTTTTTTTCATTTTTTTTAGAAAAATTGTATGTGTGCATGCATGTGGGGTGTGGGGATGTGTGTGCATTCAGGCACATGTGCAGCACAGCACAGCACATGTGTGGAGACACATGCATACCACAACGCACCTGTGGAGGTCAGAGAAGAACCTCCATGGTCAGTCCTCACCTTCCCCTTGTTTTGAGGCGGACCTCCCTTGTTTGCTCAGCGTGCACAGGGTAGCTAGCCTGCCGGCCTGTGAGCTCCGGGGCTCTCCTCGGTCTTCTCATCTTCCTGCAGATGCCCTGGGAGTGCAGATGCTTGTGCTGGGCATCCGGCCTTACATGGGTTCTGGGGCTCTGACCTTGGGTCGTCAGGCTTGCCCAGCAAGCACGCTACCCACTGAGCCATCGATCTCTCCAGTCTTTACTCTTTGAACTTTGTTATTGTTGCCTGGTGGTGTAGTTTTCAGCTTTATTTTCTTATTAAATGAACGGCAGGCTATGGTAGTTAAAGTGAACCTAGCTAGAGGGTGGGTCATGGAGAGGAGGATATCCTGAAATGAAAACATGGGGTGCTGAAGTTGTGCCAGGAAGCAGCGAGGAAAATATCATTGTGCCACTTGTGGGTGTTCCACGACAGAATCAGCAGAGGCCCTTGGGGACACATCTGCAGTCAGAAAACAGCTCCTGTGTCAGCCTTTGTGACTTTTCCATGAATCTCACCTCCTTATCTTCATAAGCAGACTCTGACCAAAGCTCAGCAACTGAGGAGTATGTTTTTTTTTTTTTTCTTGGCTTCGAAAGCTACTTTAATTTTCTCATAAACACCCAGATAACCTTAGTTAAATGGAGAGCTTTCTCCCATCCAGACAAACTGTCCTACGCTTCAGCCTGAGGAGGGTTAACGCTGGCTCACAAAGAACATCTGCTGGCCCCATATTGACACAGGAATAAATTATTCAGCATGTAGTATTTGGGAATTTAAAAGCTCCGCGATGAATTCTACAAAACTATATTATGTCTCCAACATTCTAGGGTTTCATTATTTTGTCTTCAATTATTCACAAAGGCTTTTCACCTCTCAAAGCGTATGTGGGACTCTTCAGATGAAGTGAGCCACGGCTGAAATGGAAGAGTGGATTAAGAAGCGATCGTCTCCTTCTTGCTTTGGCACTCCTTTTCCTTTGGGGAGAAAGCCCCAGCCCCTTGCCCACACCCAAGGCTGAGCTCTGCTGGCCTGAGAGTGAGCTCTTCTGTGCGCGGAGACTGGGTGTAGGGGATGTTCCATGCATGGCCAGTCCTCCTGGTCATCCTGGAAAAACGAGCCTTTTGGGAAATCTCAGGCTTTTAGATACTATCAAAAAACGAGCTGGATTTCCTATCTACACAGAGTAGTGCTATTTCAAGATCAAGCAAAAAGGCCTTCTTAAAGATTTCTTGAATCAGGTCTGCTTCTCTACTATTGGTGTAATTAGCTCCTGCCCTCTTTGTTTCTGGTTGCACTGTTGCAGTATCCACTGACTTGGGAATGTGTGTGTGTGTGTGTGTGTGTGTGTGTGTGTGTGTGAGCTCAGCATGGATCCCTTTAGCACTTGGGTGGAGCTTATGATTACAAAGGAAACTGATGAGAGGACTACACCTCACGCACGTTCTGAGAATGGACCCAGGGGCTTTGCATGCTCAGCAAGTACCCAACCACCAAGCTACATCCCCAAGCCTCCACCTACGGTCTTCACAGCTCAAAGTGTAAAATTCCATCAAAGTTAAAACATAAAACATTTCTATGATTAACCCCAAAGCAAATTTCTTAGTTTGAGAAAAACACATTAAACCATGAAAAACCAATTTTGTGATGACTAAACATTATTAGTCCTTGAAAAAGGCTAAAACTGAAAAAGACTAGAGGTGCACATTTTGTTTCAGTACTAAACACAGTGCATTGTGTTTCTAGAATTGAAAGTGAACCTGTCAAATGACAGAATATATGATGGGACATAACTCAGTAGAGCTATGAGTGCAGTGTGCTCTATCTGAAATCCAGTTAATAGTTGACATTGCTGCTTTTACAGCTTTCTTCAGTGGCTGTTTTATATACAGTATGTGAAGACGAGACCAAGGAAGGCGAGAGGGCCAGAGAGATGGCTCAGTGGTTAAGGCATTTGCCTGCAAAGCCTAACCACCCAGGCTAGATTCCTCAGGACACATGTAAAGCCAGACACACAAAGTGGCGTGTGCATCCGGAGTGTGTTTGCAGTGTCTAGAGGCCCTGATGTACCCATTCTCTTCCTCCCTCTCTCTATCTCTTCTCACTGTCTTTCTCTGCTTGCAAATAAATAAACAAAAATTTTTTTTTAAAGAAAGGAGAGAGATAATGGATTGGTAAAGAGTAATATCAGCAAGTTTGTCAGGGAAAGAGCTGTACTTACTTCTTCAGACTTCTTTCTACCTACCTGCTGGGAAGATGGGCCATTACTGTCTCATTGTCACTGCAACACCGTGTGGAGTTGATTTTTTAGGAGATTAATAGTAATGCACTGGAGTTTGTCATTCATTCACTTTTCGTGTTGCCGGTCTCTTAAAAGGTTTGTCAAAGTTAATTCAAATGTCTTTTGACTGTGTTTGAGAAATTGTTTTCACATTCTAATAATCACTTCCATTTATATGTAAGCATTTACAGAACCTCATAACTCAGTTGATCTGTGTCTTCAGCATCCAGTTAAACAGGGGCTGTTGCCACTTCACAGAGAAGGAAGCTGAGGCCCACAGAGATGGTCACTTCTTCAGGTCACAGGACAGGCTGCAGAGTGGGGCCGGGAACCCCCCTTGGGCCTCTCAGTGGGCGCACTCGTCAGCGGGTCTAGGCTGGAACGGTCTGCTCCCTTCTGTGCAGCGCTGTCCTCCTCTCTGGCAGATGGGTGGGCGTTCGCTCCGTCTTGATAATGGACGTGGATTATGTCCCATCTGCTTGGTAGAAAATCAGTGAGTACACTGAGCGATGTCCATTTAAAATATTAAATTGCATCAAAACTTATGACATTTAAAGTGCTTTTACAATTTAGTTAAGATAACAATTTCATCTGTTTCCATGTAATTACAGAGGTTTTGAGTCATTTTAATTTAGCAGGCTGGAAAAATATGACCTCTAGCTGCATGGCCTTTTTCATTACATTCTGGGTGTGTGTGTTGAACTTGGGGAATTTTCATTACTTCCTGCTCTGCTTTTCCAAGGACTCTAATTGTCTCTATTGCACTGCTCCCCCCACCAACCCTGACAGCATTCAGGATTTCCATGTGACATACAGCAGCAGATTATTGATTTTGTTTGTGTGTGTGTGTGTGTATCAGGGCACTGTGTGTGTGTCATTTGAGGTGGTCTTGTGGGCATTAAGTTCATCAGCGATTATGCACGGGGCCCACTTTAGCTTGTAGCTAGGAAGGAAATGTCAAACAGGGAAGGACGGGACGATTCTTTCAGGAGTGAGCATCAGGGAATTTACACTGGAGAGAAACCCTGAGCTGTCACTTCTCCTTCAGCACGTCACTTTGATTTCCACTTGGCATGTTTAAAGAGCCTGACATATGGTTTCTCTGTGTTCACTTGAGCAGCGGGTTTGGGACCAAAAGCCATCGATTGGTCAGCAGTAGTCTATAACTCTTAAGTAGCATTTGGACGTGAATGAAAGCTCCGCATGTTTGGAAGTCAGCCTCCAAATAAGTGGGTTAAGTGGGTCTCTCTGTAGGCGGGGGCCTTCTCTTCGGGCTCATGGTCTGGTCTATGGAGGCCGCTGGAAAGCCTCTCCTGTTAGGTGAGAGCTCACTCTAAGGAGTTGAGAGACAATCTATGCGCACTGTTTGGGGCCCAGTTTCTCAGCATGCTGGCCGTGCTGGAGGCCTTGGAGGTACCTTGCCGAGGTAGCTGAGTAAGCCCTTCCCAGCCAGCCAGTGAGACCCCACCACAGCCCTCGCCCCCGCTCCTAGGCTGTCCGCTGCCTTCTAAGGATGGGCAGTGCAAGGAAGGGTGTGAGAGCCAGCGCGCGTGTGCCCGTGGCCAGAGCCACACCACCTACATAGGCCGCACCGAGGGTTCTGCGGTCACTCATACTGTCGTCTAGAGTTGCAGATATTTTCTCTACAAATTTACCCGAGGAGGACTCTCCTCCTACCACAGCCCTCAAGCACTGGGGTGGGCTGTCGGTGCACATTCAGGACTGTCCTGGAATAATGGAAAGAGCTCACCACTTTCACTCGTCTCAGATGTGAGCGGCAATGGTTGTGGTAGGTCTGAGGGAGAGGTGCCACGACTCCCAAATACGTCAGGCAGTGCTAAGTGTCCTTCCTCCTGCTGCCTTCTTGGCGGGCCTCACCTGCCCTGAGTGGGACGGTGGTGACTTGGTGACCTCAGGGCTCTTGTCTCTCATGACTAGTACAGAGACCAGACTTCTCTTGCTTGGGGCAAAACTCTGTTAAGAAAGGGAAAGTTGAGTGCAGTGGACCTTGAGTAGAGGAGAACGAGAGACAGACAGACAGATGAAAGGAACCAAGGAAGCATGGTCTGAGGAGGAATGGACAGCACCCTTGACCAGCTTTTTCCTTAAAATTCCCAGTCTGTTTCTACCTGGATTACCCAAGTACATGTTTTTGGTTTGTATTTTGTTTTACTTGCTTGTTTCTTCACTGGAGTTTTAAAAATATTTTTTCATTTATTAGTTTATTTGAGGAGGGGGGAATGGGCATGCCAGGGCCTCTAGCGACTACAGATGAACTCCAGATGCATGTGCCCCCTTGTGCATCCGGCTTTGCTTGGGTCCTGGGGAACTGAACCTGTGTCCTTTGGCTTTGCTTGCAAGCACCTTAACCACTAAGCCATCTCTCCAGCCCCTTCACTGGAACTTTTTGTTTTTAAATTCTTTTCTTTTTAGATTGTGCCGTTTGGTGTGTTTATCCACATCTCTCCCATTCCTGCGCCACTGTCTAGAACAATGGATTAGGCGTCTTTGTCGCCTGTCCTCTCCCGAGTCATCCGTGTTGCCTGCAGGTGGGGTCTTGGGTGTTGTGGAAGCTGATGCCCTGTGGTGTGCGCAACAAGGAGGTCTGTTGGGCAGATTGCATGGGCACACAGAGGTTGTTTATAGGATCCGCTCTGCCATTTGCAGGAGCTATTGGCAGCTTCTGGCCTTAACTGCCAGCTGTGGCCTACTGTCAGCCGGTTTGGAACTGCTGAGCTCAGTCAGAATCAGGACAGAGTCTGGACCCACCGTCTCCCGTCCAGGCTCCTAGAGCGTCCCAGTGGGCATGGGGCTGCTGCGTTCACAGGAGCTGTGGGCAGGGCTCGCCTTCCTCCTTAGTTCCCCAGAGCCCAGCCTGACACACTGGGGCCAGGGGGAAGCAACACAGAACTCTGCTGCTCTGAACTTGACAAGGTTGGTGATGTCTGGTGCAAAGAATTCTGAGCTACAGCCAACAAGGGGGCTCTGTGTGTGGGTCTGCTCCTTCCTCCTGGGGGTCTCATGGACTCCCTCGCCAGGGTTTCTGCTCATGCTCGGGGAAGTGGGCTAGCTGCTCCCCGTGTCACAGGTGGTTTGTAGAAGTTAAGCGAGATCACGTGTGACAACACCTCCGGGGTAGTTCCTGACATTTGCAGGGTCTCACTGTAGCCCAGGTTGAATTGGAATTCACTCCGTAGTCTCAGGGTAGCTTTGAACTCATGGCAGTCCTACCTCAGCCTTCCAAGATCAAAGGAGTGCAACACCATGCCCGCCCTAAATTTTTGCCTAAGAATTTCAACGTTTTCCTTAGGGGAAGTTTTAATATTGAATAAATTCCCATGCATTTTAAGCATTTTGGTATGATTTTGATTGAGATTCTTTCAAGGCCCGCAGTTTTGTGATTCTTGTTGTTGTTGTTGTTTTTCCCCTGAAGTCAGTCGAATATGCCTTTCTGAGTTCTAAGTTCTGATTTCCGTGCAGTGAAAGTCTTTGAACAAGAGCATGAGCTTCATAAGAAGCGTTTCTTGTTTTTGTAACCGGAGCATTAATGTTTTTATGAGGATGTTTCCTCTTAAAAATAAAAACAACCAAGAATGAGTTTCTCTGCCAAACCCTCAAAGCCGCCTGGCCTTGGGCACTGCAAGCAAGCCCAGCAGAACCATAAAAGGTCATCGTGGCACCTTCACCACCCAGCCTCCTTTGCTCCCAACGAGGGGGGCTGAGGGCCGCAGAGCAGGAGGGTTTGAGGGCTCAATAGTCCCAGGTGCTAGAGAGAGATTTTTAGGGGGTGATTATTAGCGTTTGGCCAGTAGTTTTTTCCCTCCACTTCCTGTGAGTTTTTATTTCGAGGGTCTAGCTTTGAAAGTTCTCTTACTGTAACTTTATTGGCTATAGCACAGCGTATTCCTTTGTGGCTCCAAATATTTGTGGCTGTTGTGGGTTTTTCTTTTTAATTTCAGTTCCTGTGATATTAATACCAGCTGGTTAGAGCTATTGATTTTGATATAGAAAGGTATGATGACCGAACCACGCCGACTGGAGCTTCAGCCATGGAGGTGGTCGCTGTGGGGCACAACAAGGGCCTTTCAAGTCAGAGGGAGTTTGCAGCCCGAGTCAGATGCTTCCGGAATGCGACTCTTATTTCAGGGTGGTTGGAGGGTTAGCGTGTGCCACATAGCTGATATGCAAAGGCCTTTCCTCAGGCTAGGACTTCATTTCTTCTCCTTCCTCTTCCTCTCCCACATCACAAAGAATAACTCACTTACCCCCTGTTTCACAGGAATACAGAGCCTTAGGAACACCTCTGGAGATGAGAGGAACTACCTTCCTCTCCGCCATTGAGGCCCATGTTCCCACACTTGGTGAAACTTCTTAGTGAACTGTCTTTATGCAGATGAAGGGTTTGGATGACTAGAAAGTCAGCTCAGTGTTGGGGCATAAGTGAAATGCCTGAATGGTTGTGTAGCTCTAAAAATTCTTACCTTGAATAATGTTAGTCAGGAGACTAGATCATTATTTCCAATTATGCTTCCTTTAAACTCTTCATGTCTTCCTTCTAGTGCTTTAGAGAATCACTTCTTCTTTTTTTTTAAAAATAAATTTTATTTATTTATTTGCAAGCAGAGAGAGATAGAAGACAGACAGAGAGAGAATGGGCATGCCAGGGCCTCTAGCCACTGCAAATGAACTCCAGACACATGTGCTACCATGTGCATCTGGCTTACATGGGTCCCAGGGAATTGAACCTAGGTCCTCAGGCTTCACAGGCATGCATCTTAACTGCTAAGTCAACTCCGGGACTCCCCAAGAGTCACTCTTTAGTCTCCTCAATGCTCTCAGATTTCCGGGTCTGGCTAGTGACGGGTGTCATGGTTCAGTGCGAACGACAGGGTTTTTGCTTTGTCTCAGTTCTTAAGCATATTTAAAAAAAAATTCTCCCTTAATAATGATTCTTTGAGTCAGGAAAGAAAGCTGAAGGAATTGTATGAGATGAGGCTATTTTGAAGTAAGCCTGGCTGAATTTGCTAGACTCTCTTGGTCCTGGTGCTTCTGGGAGCACAAGTTTTCTTACTCCTCCCCTGGTCAGTGGCTCTTTTTCAGGACATATGTTGAAGACACATATTTTGAATATGGCCTAAGTTCTGACTTGTGCTATGAGATACCACACTAGATTGTTAGACCAGTGATTATAGGGTTGGTACATGTGGTTTAGGATGGCCAGTCACAGGCATAGGCCACATGCCAAATGACTGATAATGTGGATATTTTAAAATAGCAAATGCTATTTGTTTCTGTTGAATTTTATGATATCACTAAAGTGTAACAATGGAAATGTACATATGTGGTTTTCTTCATATATAAACAATAGCATAATTTAGTGCTGAAATAAAAATTCCTTTTCATGTCTTTTCTCTTAGCTCCCCAAGGAAATTAAAAATACCACAATACTGCATTAATGCAAGTTTTTACTATCTGTATAATTTTTTTGAATAGGTAGAAGCCACTTTTATACCCACCCTTGGAAGCTATATAGCAGCTGTATTTGGCATGCAAATGACACAGCTCAGTGAAAATGCTGGAGTGACAAGAATAGGCTCCGGTCGATGTTTATAGATAGTTGCACGTGTTCCAAATTAAAGAATATTCATTTCCAGTGCTACATCTTGCAGATCTCATGAGAAGACCTCGAAAGGATGACCTGTGTTGTGTAAAGGAATCCGTGAGAACTCATGACTTGGGGCACAGCGCGGTCCTTTTGTGTTAAAAGCTTTGAAAGATACATTTGGTTTTCCCAGGAAAGCTTTTCTCTCTATTCTCTGCTGTATTTTGTTTTAAAATTCAAGCTATTTTGTGGGTTCTGTTTACCACTCACAAGGCCTTACACTTTTTATTCAGAATATATGTCTATTCCCTCTGCTATCAGCTAGAAGCCATCACTGTGAAAATGTTTCTTCTTGCCTCTTTCTGTGAGCACAGTCTAATTCTAGGAGCAGAGGCTGGTGGGAATGGAAGGCATTTGCAGTTTCCTGTCTTGGAGCTAATAAAACATTTAGTAAGAGGAATGGGGAGAAGGCCCAGTCTCTAACGTGCTGGCTGTGCAAGCTTGAAGACGAGTTCAAATCCTCAGCACCCACATAAAAGTGAGGTGTGGCAACGCACCCTGGTAGTGCCAGCACTGAAGCAGCGGTGACAGGAGGGTCCCCAGGGCTTCCTAGCTAGCTAGTAAGCTAAATTTCTGAGCTTGGAGTTCCGTGAGAGACCCTGTCTCAAGAAAATAGAAGGTGGCAAGTGACTGGGGAAGGCACTTGATGTCAGTTTCTGGCCTTCACATATATACATACATGTGCACAGGTGCTCACATGCCTAAGAACATGCATGCATACCATACACGTACACCATATACCACATACACACCACACACATACACCTCACACATACCACCGCCTACACACACATGTTTAAGGTCTCAGTGTTATGTCAGTTTTAAGAAGGATTTGTTTACTTTAAGCTCATTCTTTCTCTTATCTGGTCAGTCTCCATGACATAGTTATAATGTGATAAATGGTTTACAGATTATGCTTGCTATGCGGCTGCACTTATCTATATGACTATGTTATGACTTCAACTCTGAAATACAGGTTTTATCTGTTCCATATGGAAGGCGAGCACTTACTACATGATTTTTGTACACGCATATGTGTGCATAGTTATATAGGTTTTGTGTATCATATACGTATACGATCACAAGTGACTTGCAAATACTGCTTTGCCAATATTTACCTGGGGGTTATATACCAAAATAACTACTTAAACCAATTTAAGCCAAAAATAAAAGGTTAGAGAATTCTAAATTTTATAAAATAGCAGAAATATAGTAGAAATAGAAATAGTAGAAGTTTATAAAGTAATAGGAAAATGCTTACAAGAATGGGGGAGAAGACAGGGTAGAAGGTAGGCTAACCACTAAGGATAGATTTAAAAGGCTTCAAGACTGGTTCACTGACTCGGGCTTCATGGTTGTGAACAGTTGAAAGGTTGCAGGTCCAGAGCCACGTTGTATTCTTGACTATTTTTAGCCCCCTTATAGGCATCCATTGGCCACCTGTGTGTCTGGCCTAACATCTGAAATCATCACCTGAACCTTTTAGAGTGCATTAGCAGACCACTCATTTCTACCAACACAGAATCTAAAATTGCCGTCAAGCACACTTATCACTGCTTACGACAGGCTGGGGAGATGCTCAGTGGATCAGGCGCTTGCAGCCCAAGAGTGAGGACCTGTGTTTGGCCGGCCATATCACTGTCGCACTAGTGTCTGTAATTCCAGCATGCCTAGAGCAGCGGGGAGGTGGAGACATGAGAATCTTCTGGAACCTCACAGGCCAGCCAGCCTGGCGGATTCAGCATTAAACCACACAGAGAATGAGAGAGCCTGCCCCAAAACAAGATGCAAGGTGTGGATTGACACCCCGCATTGTCCTCGGGTCTTGCTGAAGCATACGTGTGCTCACTCAGACACACGAACACATACACACACGCACACCCCTATAACACCCCTGTTTGCTGTAACCCACCTACCTGATGCTTCCACTAATGTATTTGAAAAAAAATGCCTAGATTTATGACTTTTTCTAAATTTTATTTTTTAAATATTTTTATTTATTTATTTGAGAGTGACAGAGAGAAGAGAAAGAGGCAGAGAGAGAGAGAGAGACAGAGAATGGGCGTGCCAGGGCCTCCAGCCACTGCAAATGAACTCCAGATGCGTGCACCCCCTTGTGCTTCTGGCTAACATGGGTCCTGGGGAATTGAGCCTCGAACCGGGGTCCTTAGGCTTCTTAGGCAAGCGCTTAACCGCTAAGCCATCTCTTCAGCCCGATTTATGACTTTTTTGTTGTTTTGTAATTATAAAGCCTTCATGAAACTGTTGCCACATTGGGACGTGGTATATAACCTGAGGCCATGTTCCATGGACATAGTCCCCCACATTTGGCTCCAGAGTAAACTATCTCTTTGGCGTTCGTTTTTGCGTGGACATTGTTATGGTTTAAGGTTAATTGAGCAGGTTGGTTCTCTGTTGCAGTGATATATTGGTCTCCAAATGCCCGCAATCCCTGTTTGCATTTGTCCCCCATTCATCTTAATTAGCCAGTTGAACTTGAACAAAGGCAGGAACCTCCTGACCTTAGAGATGGATGCGCCTTAGGCTCCTTAGGGGCATTAGTCAACTCTGGGATTGTTTTTTTGGTTTATTGAGGTGGTTGTATGTTACTCTTTGGAGACTTTAAAATATTTTCCTTTCTAAGTCATTTCATTTTACTAAGGATTTCAAGGTGGATTTCATGCTGGGAAAAGACAGTTGAGCAATAAAAACTATGATATTTTCAGAGCACATTAAACCTACAAAACATTATTTTCTCCACTTTGGTCATTTTATAAAGGACTGTAATTGTAGACCCTGTTTATCAGATGCTCCTGTGTGCATAAATCAATTTTGACATTTTCTTTGGTCTAATGATAATGTGACTTGTTAATAATTACTATAGTAACTTCCAATTAATGAGAATTGTGACTCAGATTAGGTGTTTTCTAATTAGTACTTTGTCATTTTACATCATCAGAAAATGGTGTGTGCTGGTCTGGAATTAAGGCAAGAGTTCCACTTGGCAATAGGTGGTTCATTAGCACATGGAAAGAAATAGGCTGGCTCACACCCTTCTTGCCTGCGTTTTTGTTAAAAGGGAAAGCTCCCCCTTGCTTTGGTGGGGGATGGTGGTGGCAGACTTCTTATCCAATACTTGTGAGTTGGGTTTTATTTTTAGGAAAATGGTGCTTTGAAAAGAAGTTAAGTAATATTGAAAAGACACGCAGTGTGGTAATTACACAGTTCCAAATGATGGCAGGTTTGGAGGCATGAGGGGAACTTTGAGATGCCTCAGTAGGTGGTCACTGAATAATTAGAGGTAGAATGGTCTATACTTTGGAGACTGGGATATCAGAAGATCACCTGACCCCACCCCTCACTGTAGGAATGATGGAGCCAGGTTTCTCCTGTAGCTGGTCAGTAACAAAGCCAGGACTGGCCCAGGGCTTCCTCCCTCCTTGTCTGTGCCAGCAGGAGGGCCAGGCCTCATGTTCTTCAGGAAATATGACGATGACTCACTGGGAGTTAGAAAGTACTATGCCTTGTTTCTTTTTGGTTCGTCCAAGGGTTGGTACAAGTTTGCGCCAGAGAACTCCGCTCTCCCTGCTTTCCTGGGGTTAGTTAGCAATGACCGTGATGTGGAGGTGCTGAGGCCTTTCAGCCTGGCACGCAGGATGCTGTTTACATTCAGTGTCGTTTTGGACGAGGGGCCCAGGTGCACGTTGTAGGAGACAGTCTTGGGACTGGGTGTAGCGGCTGTAGAAGGCATGGTCAGAGGTCCAAAGTGAGCAGGTCACAGTCGCATGTCACAAGAGCCTAGAGGCCAACAGAACTCCTCTTCGTCAAACAGCCACCTCCGGACATCACAGGCAAGGAGACACCCTGACCCCTTCAACCGCTGCGCCTGCCGCAGAGATCCGGATGTCAGTGGATGTGCTCAGGTTTCCAGGCTGTCTTGATACCCAGTGCACTGATCTCTGCGCACTAAATTGTATCTATTTATGTTGAAATTGAGAGGCCTTCCATGCTCTGGAGGAGTGAGCAAGCCAGCAGGAAGCGATCAAGTGTCCAGTCCTCCCTTTTGTTTTTCTTTCAAGGTGTATTTACAGCTGTTTCTTTGGCCTACTTAAAAAAAATTATTCAGTTTGCTTGAAATAAGCAAAAGAAAATGGGAATGATTTTCAAATAGATGAAATTGGCTCTTGTAATTTAAAATCATTTTATTTTTATTTGCATTGGCTCTGCTTACTGCACTTAAATATTTCTCAAGGAAGGGCCTCTTCTGATCTGTGGTCTCCCTGGCAAATAAAATCAGGGTAAGCACTTGGATTTCAAATGCATGTTTTTTACATTTAAATTGCTGTTCTCTGCTGTAGGAAGAGCTCATGAAAACCACCCATAGTTCATAAGGGTAGACTCTTGCGGTGAAATTAGAGGCCAT
The DNA here is from genome assembly GCF_020740685.1 of Jaculus jaculus. NCBI lineage: Eukaryota > Metazoa > Chordata > Mammalia > Rodentia > Dipodidae > Jaculus > Jaculus jaculus. Next base: position 8,562,746 of record NC_059114.1, on the reverse strand, counting down.
TAGAACTATCGGTCTTATTTCCAACTGAATTAGTTATAACTGCCTGTTAAGGTTCAGAGCTTATTGACCAATGGGCATTTATTACCCTTAGCCATAATGACACAATGATTTTCATTAAATTCCAGAGTTTATGGAAATACAAAAGAGATCTCGCAAAGAAAGTGGTTAGTGGTTGTGTTTAATTATTAGGGTTAATCAGGCATTTAAATGTGGATATAAAGTATGGATTAAAAACAAGTATTTCTGTTTGATCACCATGATCCAGTTGTGCTAAAGGGATGGAGGCCTTGTTCGCCTTCTTAAAAGTCCGCCCGTCTTACCCAGTGTGCGTCTGACACCACAGAGCCCGCGCTCAGAGGCTTCCTGCCAACTCGCCGTGTCCAGGGTGATGGTGGGCACCGTCAGTATGGCTGCTCTCTGCATCTGTTCCCATGCATCGGAGTGCGCAGTAATGCTCTCCTGAGAGCTGCCCGCCGTGGTTTGAATTTTCCTCAAGCACCTTTAATATGAGAAATTCAGAACCTGCATTTCCATTGCTTCTATATTTTTATTTAATTATGCACACAATTTTATAATTAACGATGATCCTTTCAAGAGATATCAATTAAATTAGAGGCTTCATATATCCGTTTTGAACTTGTAGTGGTTAAAAATATATCTCAGGCGCTGAGTTAAAAGAACTTATTAAAAAATTGATGCATCCTGAAAGAACGTAAAGAAGATGATGGATTATGAAGTGGAACCTACTTTTTAAGCATTTGGGATTCTGTTGCATTAAAAATTGATGTGAGATCTGAATATTCATCTGCAAGACCGTTGGAAATGATAAGCTGCGAAGTCAGAGCGCTTCTGGAGAAACTCATCTGCAAGTGTCAGCCAATATCCCTTTCAAGCAACTTGAAATGAGTTTCTTAATTTGCTTCAGAAGTATAGTTTTGAGAGTTGATATACCGGGTTTCATTTGCCTTTCCTCTGGACAGGATAAATCCACTTGGTTGAGATTAGTGTGGGTAATTCCTCCCCAAGGGCCGTGACTCTTCATCAAGCTCACGGCCCTCTGGGTAAAACAGCCTTAGTGAATTCCTGTATGTCCTGGCTGGGAAGCCTGCTTGCTGCTCAGATGAAGAAAGACATCAATATGAATCTCTTCCCTTTGGATTTCAGAAAAGGAATACAAAAGAATTGAGAGTTCAAATGACTAATGTCAGGATTGCATATTGAGAGAAATCCAAATGAAGCCAGTCATAGTGGCTCACACCTTTAATCCCAGCATTTAGGAAGCTGAGGTAAGAGGACTGCTGTAAATTCAGTGTTAGCCTGGGCTACAGAGTGAGTTCAAGGTCAGCCTGGGCTAGAGTGAGACCCTGCCTCAACCCCTCCACCCCCACCTAAAAAAAAAAAAAAAAAGCTAAATGAGAGGTATACTAGTTGACCTCATGACCTCATTTTCTGTGAATTTGTTCATTTAGTTGTCATGACACTATTTCAGATCCCACACTGGAGAGACAAAATGGAAGAAGGCATTGTCTCTGCACCCAAGGTTCTTTGGGGTCAGGAAGTGTATTTCTGACATTCCCATTTGGGCAGTATTAAGAAGCCATTCTTTTTTTTTTTTTAAACAAAGACTAAAACAAACTTCTTTTTATTTATTTATTTGAGAGAGACAGAGTCAGACACAGGGAGAGAGAAGGAGAGAGAGAGAGAGAGAGAGAGGGAGAGACTGGGTGTGCCAGGGTATCTAGCCACTGCAAACAAACTTCAGATGTGCGCACTCCCTGTGCATATGGCTTACATGGGTCCTGGGGAATCGAATGTAGGTCCTTTGGCTTTGCAGGCAAGTGCCTTAACTGCTAAGCCATTTCTCCAGCCCCCAAGAAGCCATTTTTATAAATGTTTTAAAAAGATGTTATATCCTTAGGAGTGGAATTTATTCTTCACAGACAAATGGTATTTGGTTTGAAGTTTTTAAAAATTTTTTTTATTCTTCTGCCAGTTCCAAACTATTACCTAGGGCAAGTTACTTTTATCAGCATGAGAATCCTTACCTTTACAGGAAGACATAATACTGTGCCTTACAGGACTATTAAAACCAAGCATTAGGTAAGATCACTTGAGTGAAAGCCCTTGCAGCCTTCCAATGAGCATAACTTCCATTTCTTCGCTAGTCCTGTACCACAGTGCTGTTTTACACGAGTGAGACCGTTGTGAAGCAGCTGCAGAGTGTAAGTGCCCTTTGTACCCCTAACCCTCTCCAAGAACAGTGCCTAAAATATTCTGAACAACTGACTTGAAACGAACTTTCAGAAAAACTCTTTTGTAAATCGGGGAGGAGCATGTTGGGTTTTCATCTGCACCCGTTCTTCAGTTGTCCTGAGACGACGCTGTGATTCTCAGAGTTCAGCTTCGATCTCTCACCAAGCTCACTCTGTTTCCTGGCAGCCCATTGCTCCGTGCATGTCCTAGGAGTGCTGAAGACATCTGTGGGTACTAAGTATAAAATACATTAAAATATTTTCTTTATTTATTTGAGAAAGAGAGAAAAAGAGGCAGAGGGAGAATGGGAGTGCCGTGGCCTTTAGCCACTATAAATGAACTCCACACACATGTGCCACCTTGTGCATCTGGCTTAACATGGGCACTGGGGAACCAAACTCAGGTCTTCAGGCTTTGCAGGCAAGTGCCTTAACCACTGAGCCATTTACCCAGCCCCTCATTTTTTTTCTCACGGCAGGGTCTTGCTCTAGCCCAGGAGGTTAAGGTACTTGCCTGCAAAGCCTAATGACCTGAATTCGGTTCCCCAGCACCTACGTAAAGCCGGAAGCACAAAGTGGGGCATGCATCTAGAGTTTGTTTGCAGTGGCTGGAGGCCCTGCTGCACTTGATTCTTTCTATGTGTCTCTTTCCGTGCTTGCAAATAAAGAAAATCGACAGATAGATAGATAATCCTATGGAACAGTCATTTTTTAACAACATTGATAATATACCCAAAAGAGATTTCTGAACAATTCTCAATCAAAATAATTTATTAAGTTTCTGTTTACATAGGATCTGCTCCTCTTTTCTGGTAGTTTCTTTTTATTCCAAGAGAATTCCTTCGCTCCATCCCTGCTACTTCTGTTGTGGAATTGCTGTCATAATTTCACAGGGGTGCCTCACCAATAGCACTATTATGCTGATGAATGAAGGCTTCCCGTGCCTGGTGGCAGGCACTAAGTAGGCTCTAAGCAAACTAAAATTCATTGAATCTTAGCAGAGCTATTAAGAAAATAAGTGCAAATTGTCAGGAGAAGAGAGATTTGTTCCCCAACGTCACCACTTGACTCTTGAGTACGAAACGTTAGGCAAGAAAGAGAGATTTCTCATTTGTCACTCTCTGGAGACCTCAAGATGGTATCCGTGGTGCTGAAATAAACCACTTCTTCCTCTAAGCCAAGAAAATGAGAAAATGCTTTATGCCCAGATTGGTCCATTTAGTTAGGAGGACAGTCACATAAATAACTACCTAAGAAAACAAAAACAGAGGAAGAAATGGGAAACCCAAGTCCCTGGCCTAGAGCATTCCAGAATTAAAGTGCCTATAAATAGCATGTGCAAAACAGAACTGCTTGTTGGGACGATGGGAAGGTGCAGAGGCAAACTGTAAACTCTAAGCTCCCTTTACCTTGCGTTCTTATAAGATAAGAACCATTTTCTTTTCGTGTCTCATAGGGGAGGGCTGTATTGTTAGCTTGTGGTTGAGACAAAGCCCTGACATCCGGGGGTGGCAGGTACAGAACGAGGGTGATGATGTCATGACTGCGCGCATGGGTCAGCACCAGGTGTGGCTGCGTAGTGGTGGATGAGCTCCTCAGTGCACACCGGCAGAGTGGCAGCCTACGCCAGCTGCCTACTCAGTAGGTTTCATTAACTGCTTTTCGTTAAGAGATGCATGAATGTGCAAACAGGGTTACATATGCATGCATGTGCATACAGAGTTAGATATGCATGTATAGTTAGCACACACAATTTTCAGGAGTCATTGGAGTGGACGGGAAGGAAGTTGGCGACATAGAGCAAAGTGTGCAGATATTGGAGGCAATCTACTTAAGCCTGAGTTCTTGTCCACTAGCTTTGCAACTTGAGCAAGTTTCTTTACCTCTCTGAACTCAGTGTCTGTTTGCAGTGCTGCGGGTGGCACCCAGTGTTTGGCACATGTTCGGCAGGTTCTCTCCTACTAAGCTACCACCCCAACTACAGGTTCTTCCTTCGAACACGGGGATAATGGTGCCTGCTCCCATGGCTGCAATTGGGAACTCCACCGCATTCCATTCTTTCCTTGTGCAGGGGCTGTCTCTGAGTCCCTATGTCATCTCTGGCCTTCACCCTTCTCGCCTGATGCATGCTCCTGGGCTGGCTTCTCATTCTGACCTTGGCTCAAATGGAACCTTTGCTGAACAGGGTTGTACGTACAGCATTGCTCCTTGCCGACTGTTCTCTATTACGTACGTGATTTGTGTAGTTATTGAACTTGGAGCTTTACTTTGTTTTGTGTGTGTGTTTGTTTCCTGTTTGCCTTTAGAGCAGACGTGGGTGCTGACAGGCGAGGAGGGCATCTGCTCTCTCTCCTGGGGATCTTCCCTGGCATGTTGTCTCGCACAGAGCCACCATACACATGTTGGTTTGAAGAATGCTGCACATTGAGAGACATCCCTAGTGATGTGTGGCTGTTATCATCTGTCTGCTTGTAGAAGCTTCCTGCCCCAGAGACCCAGAGGGCAGTGAACAGGAGGTTCTGTCTACATGCCTCCTGGGAGTCTGAGCCAAGGAGGAAGACTTGGGGGTCTTTTCTGCCTCTACTTGAATCTCATTATTCTCATTCATAGTAGTCACATTCCATGAAGTTGCCGCAAACACCAAGTTGTGGCTTTAGGCAGAGATGGGCTAGGTTCCTGTCAGTCTCTGGGCTGACCATTCTTGTCAACTGACCAGAACAGGACCTTGTTTATATTTGCTTCTGATTAGAGTCTCTGACTTAATATGTCCTGTTGATTCATTAGCATTGACCTCAAGGCCAGCAACACTATGTGACTTTCCTGAATGAGCTGACCTAACCTAACCTGTGTTTTGCAAGGCACATTGTAGCCTTCTTACTTTTAGGGACACCAGACCAAATTCCAGGGCTATGCTTGGGGTACTGTTACCCATGAGAAATATGGGAGCTGAGGTAGGAAGTCAGGATGTTAGCTTGCTTAAAACTTGAGGTCCTATGGCTTGAGTTTTTCAAAATTGACTTTAGGATTACAAATAAAGCGTAGTAATGAAGTGCACTTACAAATATAGAATCTATGAATGATGAAATTGGTTGTATGTGTTTGTATCTATTATTAATCTTTAACAATATCATAACTTAGTTTTTGTTCATCACTTTGAATAATCCACATTAATATGCAAATAATATTCATATACATATCTTTATTCCATAGTGTTTTTGTTACTTGTTTTATACCAAGCACATTTCATCTTCATACATTCTTTTTTCATTTCACAGGAGGGTTTGCACTGTGCACGTGTACATGTTTTTCCTTGAGATTCCCAAGCTACTCACTTGCTTTTACTTTGTTGCAAAAGGATAATTTAAGTTAGCATACAAAGTAATGTGTTTCATTTTGTCATTTTCATACATATGTTTCATATGGTGTTCTTATTTGTCTGTCATCCTCCCCACCCCCTTTTTTTTTTTTTTTTTTGAGGTAGGGTCTCACTCTAGCTCAGGCTGATTTGGAATTCACTATGTAGTCTCAGGGTGGACTTGAACTCATGGTGATCCTCCTACTTCTGCCTCCTGAGTGCTGGGATTAAAGGCGTGCGCCACCACACCAGGCTGAGGCTGACCCTCCCCACTCTTAATCTTGCTGGCTGGGGCCCTTCTTCCTACAGATAGTCCCCCTTTCTGCTCTCATGTGACAGGTCGTGTTACTTTTACAAGCACGTTTAACTTGAAAAAAATCCAAAAGTCTCACAAACATGATTTGTTCTTTATAGGTTTATCTCTTGACATTTTGGGAGTTCTGATTTGACCCAGTTTGAAGAAACTGGCAAGTGGAACAAGTGCTAGTGAGAAAATTAGTCGTGAAAAATAAAACGTTAGAGCCATCAGCTCAAAAGGCTTTCAGTGGGGGCAGACCCCACTGTGGAGAAAGCACGTGCTTTCTGCTGGGAATGCCCGAGGGCCAGTGTGTCCCTTTTTGTCACTCCTTCAATATAAGAGGCGCTACCATCTTTCTTGGCTTAGCGTAAACAAACTCACATGCCACTGCGGTGGCAGAGTGTACAGATGCCACACTCACCGCCGCACTGTACACACTCACCGACATCAGTGTACAGATGCCACACTCACCGCCGCACTGTACACACTCACTGATGTCAGTGTACAGATGCCACACTCACCGCCGCACTGTACACACTCACTGATGTCAGTGTACAGATGCCACACTCACCGCCGCGCTGTACACACTCACCGGCATCAGTGTACAGATGCCACACTCACCGCCGCGCTGTACACACTCACCGGCATCTGTGTACAGATGCCACACTCACCGCCGCACTGTACACACTCACCGACATCAGTGTACAGATGCCACACTCACCGCCGCACTGTACACACTCACCGACATCAGTGTACAGATGCCACACTCACTGCCGTACTGTACACACTCACCGACATCAGTGTACAGATGCCACACTCACCGCCGCACTGTACACACTCACTGATGTCAGTGTACAGATGCCACACTCACCGCCGCACTGTACACACTCACCGGCATCTGTGTACAGATGCCACACTCACCACCCCAGTACTGTACACACTCACCGGCATCAGTGTACAGATGCCACACTCACTGCCATACTGTACACACTCACTGACCTCAGTGTACAGATGCCACACTTACCACCACAGTACTGTACACACACACTGGCATGAGTTATGCTAAGTTGTACAGCTGGCAGTGCTTCCTAATTCCCAGTCCTGTCTAGTAAATTAACTTGTGCATTTTGAATTTTAGGACTTGTATCTTCTTTTAGCTGTGACTTTCAGATTCGGAGTCAGCTGTTCTCTACCCTTAGCCCCAGTAACATCACTCTGTAGACTTTCACCTTTCCCGGATGGGCTGTGGTTGTCCCCGCTGGAGAGGGTCTTCTTCCCTCAGTAGTGCCTGTCACTTTCACCCCGCCCTTGCTCTGTCGTTTGCTGAGTACCAGCCTCTTGTCAGAGCATGGACATCCATCGCCTGTTGAAAGACATGGGGATTGTTTGCCCTTTGGGAAAATTATGAATAGATGGATGACCATTCATGTACAGGTTGTTACCTTTGTAGGATAAAAATCTGGGAGTTGAATTGCTGGGTCATCAGATGAGTCTAAATTTCAATGAATAAGAAACAGCCAACCTATTTTTTCCTAGACGTTTGCATTCAGTAGCAGCCTGTGTCCCTCGCAGCTGCTGTGCTCTCCCCAGCACTGGGCACTGTCCGGCCGTCCCTTTGTGTGTGCTGTGGTGGGCATATAGCGGCATTCCTTTGTGGGGTCATTTGCATTTTCTTGACATATAATTACGCCGTGCTTATTTGCCATCCAAATACCCTCTCTGTTTAAGTACCTGCTCGCATCTCTCCCTCAGGGTTTTTAAACTTTGCTTTCCAACCATTAAGTTTCCAGTTATTTATGTATGATAGATACGTACTGTCTTGGGAGCCTGTATTTGCAATTTTTGAGCTAATCTTTGTATAAGATATAAAACATGGCATGGAGTTCCTTTATATGTTGTGGATGCCCAATTGTCCCAGCAATTTGTGGAAATGAGTACAGTTTGGGTCTTGAATGTTCCCCAAAGTCCCGTGTGTTGCAGGCTTGGTCCACAGTCTGGGGCTCAACTGGGGACAAGCAGAGGCTGTAGGAGGCAGAGCCTCGTGGAAGGAAATTGGGTCCCTGGGGCATTCTCTCCAAGGAGATATTGGGACCCCAGAGCCTCCTTTGTCTCTGTGCTTCCCGTCCACCCTGAGATGTGCCATGACACACTGGGCCACCCCAGGCCTGACGCAGCCATGGACTGAAACCTCAGAAACTGCAAGCTGGAGCAAACCTTCCCTTTTCCTAGTTGACCGTCTCAATTATTTTGTCACTGTGTGCGAAAGTAGGGTTTTTTCTTTTTCATATTTTCCTTCAATCTTTGTTAAACACACACACACATGCACACAAACACACATGCACACACACACACACACACACACACACACACACACACACACACACACCAGTTATTCTGCTCCTATGTCTCTTTGTTCTATTGGTTGATGTCTCCTTTTTTACAGTGTATGTATGATCACCATAATTTTACAGTAAGTTTTAAAAAATATTTATTTTTATTTTGAGAGAGAGAGAGAGAAAGAGGGAGGGAGGGAGGGAGGGAGAGAGAGAGGGAGGGAGAGAGAGAATGGGTGTGCCAGGGCCTTTAGCCACTGCAGTGAACTACAGACACATGTGCCGCCTTGTGCGCCTGCATGACATTGTGCATTTGCGTCACTGTGCATCTGACTGTGTGAGACCTGGAGATTTGAACATGAGTTCTTAGGCTTCACACGCAAGTGCCTTAACTGCTAAGCCATTTCTCCTGCCCTTAATATTTTATTTTTATTTATTTGTTAGAGGGAGTAAGAGAGAGAGGATGGGTGTTTCAGGACCTCTAGCCACTCAAACTCCAGATGCATTGCACCAGCATGTGCATCTGGCTTATATCGGTACTGTGGAATTTAACCTAGGTTCTTAGGCTTCACAGGCAAGCACCTTAACCACTAAGCCATCTCTGCCGCCCTATAGAAAGTTTTATAATTGAGTTCTGTGGTCCTCTAACTCCTTTCAATTGTTTTGGCTACTTCTGTTCCTTTGCATTTCCATATACATTTTCTTATACTCAGCTGTCTATGTGTATGAAAAATCTTGTTTGATTTTTCAATGAAATTTTATCAAATTTGTTTGCATTAGTTTCTTTGGAGGATTAGAATTATAATTATATTTATTCTTTCAGTTCACAAACATGTTCTTTCCCCACTTACATAGGTCTTCATTGGTTTTAATGAGCATTTTCTAGTTTTTAGTGTATATACTATGTGTATCTTATTAGGTTTATATCTAAATATTTTATTTTGGGGAGCTAGTGTTATCTTTTCAGTTTTTGTTCACTATTATGGAATTGAATTTTACTTGTTACACTGGCATCCACTGACCTTGTTGTAGTTATTTGTTAGGTCTAGAAGCTTCTTTTACAGAATCCTTGAAATTATTTATCTTGCAGATATTTATATTGGCTGAGAATCAGAATGGTTGTTTTTCTTATTAAAATTTGTTTGCCATTTATGTCGTTATTTAGTAAGGCTGATGACACCACTCCTGTTCCCTCTAGTCTTTCTCTTGTGTCTAAAGACCTCTTTTTAGCTTTTCTTTTGCAGCAGGACTGCTGGTGACTAACCTCTTGATTTTCCTTCTGACAATGCCTTTATTTGCATCATCATTCCTGAAAGATTTTTTTCCATAGGATATAGTATTCCCAGTTGACAGTTCTTTTCTATCAGTCACTTAAAGAGATTTTCCAGGGCTGGGATATAGCTCAGTGGGTCAAGTGCTTACCATAGAAAACACAAGGACCTGAGTTCAGAACTCTAACCCCACCTAAAACACAAGGACCTGAGTTCAGAGCTCTGACCCCACATAAAACGCTGGGCATAGTGACATGTGCTTGTAACCCTGGTCCTGGGGAGGCACAGACAGAAGGAACCCTGGGGCTCACTGGTTGTCTAATTAAATCAGTGAGCTGTGGGTTCAGTGAGAGAGTGCATCTCAAAAATTAAGATGGAAGGCTGGAAGGTGACTCAGCAGTTAGGAGCACTTGCTAAATGAGCGTGAGGCCTCAAGGCAGACACCACCAGGTGCAAATGCCCAGAACCTACGCAACAAGGTGGGTGTGGCCATGCGTGTTTGCAACCCAGTCCTTGGGAGGTGGAGACGGAAGAATCCCAGGGCCCCCCGGAAGCTATGGGTTGGGTGAGAGACTCCATCTCAAGGAAGTGCGTGGATGAGTGGTAGGGGAGGTGTGTGGACTGCACGTGTGCATGCATAGGATGCACACATCGGCACACATACATACCTGTGCCCACACACAAAACATATGCTACACACCCACCCACCCACACATATGTGGACAAAAAAAGATAAAGAATGATAGAAGAAAATACTCTATACACATATGCACACATGTGCACCCACATATGCAAATGCCTTTACACAAATACACAAACACACACCACATGTACACACGCATGCAAAAACATAACAATTAAAGCAAAAAATAAATCTTCACACTACTTCAATTGTTTTTTTAAATTTGAGAGAAAGCATGGGCATGCCAGGACCTCCAGCCACTGCAAAGAAACTCCAGGTGCATGTGCCACCTTGTGCATCTGGCTTATGTGGGTCCTGGGGAATTGAACCTAGCTCCTTTGGCTTCTCAGGCAAATACCTTAACCACTAAGCCATCTTTCCAGCCCGATGCTACTTTTTGACCTGCCTGGTTTCATGGATCTGTTGCCTGTGATCTCAGCACTTAGCAGGCGGAGGCAGGAGGACGGTGAGTTCTAGGCCGGCCTGGGCTGCATAACAAGATGCTCACCCCTTCCACTGCGTGTGTACCCTCCTCCAGCCTGGCCTCAGTTACAGTGCTTTCTTTCTCTTTAGTCCCATGGGGCAGTTCTTTGTACTCATCCTCTTTTAGGCTGTGCTGAGCTTTCTAAACCTGTAGATTTTATAAAATTAGCAGGCACTATTTAAACATTTTTTTTTTTTTTTGGCCTCCACTGTTCTTATTATCTTCTATTTGAACAGCAGTAACATGAATGGCAGACATTTTGTTCTTGTACCCTTACCCTGAGACCATGTTCAGTTTTTTTAAAAAAAACATTTTTATGTATTTGGGACCAAGAGAGTAAAAGAAGGCAAACAGAGTGAGTATGGACACATCAGGGTTTCTTGCCACTATAAATGAACTCTGGATACATGTACCACTTGGTGCATCTGGCTCTACATGGGCACTGGTGAATTGAACCTGGGCCATCAGGGCTTGCAAGCAAGAAGTTTTAACTACTGAGCCGTATCTCCAGCACCATGTTCAATTTTGTTTCCAATTATTTTACTTTTGTTATTCCGATTGTATAATATCTTCTCTATTCCCTCCCTCCCTCCCTCCCTCTCTCTCTCTGTTTTCACCACTTTCCTTCTTTTGACAGAGTCTCATGTAGCTTAGGCTGGCCTTGAACTTCCAGTGTACCCCAGGCTGACTTGGAACTCCTGGTCCTCTTGCTTCCACCTCCCAAGTGTTAAGTGCTGGGACCCCGGTGTGTACCACCACGCCTGGCTAGATGATTTTTAATGTCAATTAATTTATCTTCCCATGTTGTTCCTTTCCTCTTTCATGTCCATTCTACTAGACTCCATCCTATAAATATTTTATATCTTATGTTTTTATCTTTTAACATTTTGGGGGATTTCCATTTTTTTATTTCTTTTTTGAGTGTTCTTACTTCCAATTTGTTACAGGAGCATTTGTCCTTAGTTACCAGATCATGGTTATGATCAAGTATTTTACAATATTTGTGTGATCCTATGAGTCTCCTGTCATCTTGGTATTTGTATCTGTTGGTTATCTGATTTCCTTGTGAGCTGAAGTTTTCCTGATGCTTCATAGGCCAATTATTCTGGTTCATGGTCTGCATGTTTTCATGTTGCGGCACAAGTCTGCATCTCATTAAACTACTGAGAAGATTGTATGCTTGGCACAGTGCCACATGCTTGTAACCCTATCATAGAAGACAGAGGCAGGAAGGTCATGAGTCCAAGGCTGGCCTGGGCTACCACGGTGAGAACTCTGTGCAGGAAGGAAGGGAGGGAGAAAAGAGTTATTGCCATGCATATGTGCATTGTATGTACATTGTATGTGTGTGTGTGCACATGCAGAGGTCAGAGGGCCACCTGAAATATTGGTCTTCGTTCTCCACCTTGTTTGAGGCAGGCCTCTTGTTTGCCACTGCGTTCACAAGACCAGCCGGCCCGCAGGTCCCTAGGAGCCTCCTCTCTCCACCTCCATCTTGCCTCAGGATGCTGGGATTACAGACGCCCACTACAATGATCAGCTTTTTACATGGGCTCCAGGGATCTGAACTCAGGTCTAGCAAGCACTTTACTCCACTGAACCATCTCTAGTTTTCTTTAGTGTATTTTAGCAAACTGTCTGGTTAGGTTCCAGTTACAGCTTTAAGCTTCTGTTTTTAGGATTTATATTTCAATGTCACTTAGGTTTTCAGAACCTTTTTGGTCTTCTTAGGACCTGGCTTTCTCACGTCTCCCCTCCTGGCTGCGCTGAGGACTGAGTGGTGCTCTAGCTTTCACATGGCCCGCCTGGCGGCTCGGAGGACTGAGCGGAGGTCTGGCCTGTTTCTCCAGGGCGTCAGTGTGACGCTGCTTGGTCAGCTTCAAATGCTGCTTCATGAGATCGCGCCATGAGCTCGCTCTCACGTTTGATCTTCTGGACACTTACAGCTCTCTGGCTGCTCCCCACTCTGTCCTCTGGCTAACGCTCAGATTCCCTGTGCTTGCTGTGTGACCTATAACCACACCCGAATGAGGCAGCAGCGAGCAGGGAGAGGCAGAGAGAGGAAAGGGCGCCCGAACACGTCTTGCTCCCCAGTCACCGCTCCTGCCGTCAGGGAGAAGGCTCCGCTCCGTCACAAACGCAGACACCTGCCTGGCAGACACTGCCAGCCCACCTGGCCATAGCTGGCGCGTCTGGGTTGAGAGCTGGAGGGAACATGAGGGAGACTTAAACACAATGTTTTCTGTGCCTTGTCAGATCCCTAGGAGTCCTGTTTCTTGCTTTTCTGACCCGGAGGAAAAGGGTTTTAGCAGAACCCGTTCTGTTGGACTCACTGAGTGTGTACTTCCCAAGCCCAGTGTGGTGACATCTGATCTGCAAAATCCCGAAGGACATGAGGCCTTTGCTGGCTTGGCACCTGCTTGCTGTTCTCCACGGCCCACCTGCTGCTGCCAACCCTTCAGAGTCCTCCGAGAGGTGCTCTAGGATAGCTGCCCGGCATACTCGGTTGTATTTCAGGGAACAGATTGGGCAAGGTGTGGGGGCTCCCTCTTGCTTGGGACTGGGGCGTCTCCTTCCCTCCTGGAAAGATCATAAGTACATGACCATATTTTTTATGTGAGCATTAGGAAGGGATCATTTTCCTTTTCTTGTTTTTTCATCTTGGTTTTTGTGCACCAACATGGTGAAGGGAAAGAGGCAGCCTGGGAAGTTCTCACTGAAGAAGTCATGACCAACATCTGCATGCACGCTTCTGCTGGGCACACATCTGCCTTCCAGCCTTTCCTGCCTGTGGTCCCCGCCAGCCCCTTTCTCGCCCGGTGTCTGCTCTGGGGACTCTCACTGCAGCCCAGCCCGGCAGTTGACAGTCAGTGCGGTCGGGTCGGCAGGATTTCTCCAAATGCTTTCTTCCCACCCAGGTACTAGCCAGGCCCGAGCCAGCTCAGCTTCTGAGATGGGAAGAGATCAGCATCCAGGGTGGCATAGCCGTAGGGAAACTGCTTTCTTGAGTAGAGTCAGAGCAAGGAGCTTATCGTGGCTATAAAGGTGGAGATGGACATTCTTCTATATTTTCTTTTTTAAAAAAATTGTGTGAACTTGCCCAAGCGTCCACCAGTAGATGACTGGATAAATAAAATGTGGCACATTTATATATGATGGAATACTATTCGGTTTCTCAAGAGAGGAAAATTCAGACATGGATGCTGTTTGGAGATGTCCGGTCAAATAAAATAAGTTAGTCACAAAGAGACTATATTGTCTAATTCCACTCATATGATCCCTAGATTAGTTAAGTTCAGAGAGAGAAAGCAGAATGTGGTAGCCAGGGATGGGAGGGCAGAGAGCGGGAGCAGTGAGAATCGAGCCAGTGACGAGCTTCACCTGGGAAGATGGACGTGTGCCGGAGAGGGCGGTGGTGGAGGTCGCGGGTTAAGATGTGGGCTAGGGAGGTGGCTCAGCCGTTAGAGCACTTGCTGCTTGAGCACAAGGCCTCTTGGTCAGAAAACCACCAAGTCTGACACCTCAGAATCCATGTGAAAATCTGGGGGTGGTCATGCACCTCTGGAATCCCGGTCTGTGGGGCGCTGAGAGCAGAGGATTGCTGGTGGCTCCCTGGTGGGCAGCAGCCCCAGGCTGAGAGGGAGGCTCCAGCTCCAGAGAATACGCAGGTGAATGATGAGAATGACACCTGACATTTCCTCTGGGCTCCACACACGCGCCATCTGCACATGCCACACATACAAAATAAAATAAATTTAAAATGGGAACCTTCTCTATGTAGATTCTACCACAATATCAATTTTATTAGCTTAACTATCATAAAAACATTGTGTGAGTTCTCTAATTTTGTTCCACCATTTTAAAAATATTTTTTTTATTTGCAAGCAAATAGCTAGCTAGCTAGATAGATAGAGAGAAAGCATGGGTGCATCAGGGACTCCAGCCACTGCAAATGAACTCCACATGCATGGGCCACCCTGTACATCTGGCATATGTGGTACTGGGGAATCAAACCAAGGTTCTTAGGCTTTACAGATAAGTGCCTTAACTGCTGAGCCATCTCTACAGCCCTGTTCCATCTTTTTTTTTTTTTTAATGTAAGAAGATTTCTCCACAGGCAGCGCATGCACCACCGTGGTGGGAAGGTTGTGCAGGAGAAGGGAGCATGGAATCTCTACTTACAGCTGAATTTTGCTGTGAACTTGAAACTGCTTAATGGGCTAGACACATGACTTGGCAGTTAAGGCACTTGCTTGCAAAGCCTTCCAGTTTAGGTTTGATTCCCCAGTACCCATGTAAAGCCAGATACACAAAGTGATGTATATGTCTGAAGTTCTTTTGCAGTGGCTACAGGCCCTAGTGTGCCTATACTCATTCTCTCTCTCTCTCTGCTCTCAAAAAAATTTATTTTTAAGTTTATTACAAAATTCTCTTCTCAAACTTCAAATAACTCTGTCTTTTCAGTTTTGTGGTAGCACAGTTCTCCCTGGTGCCATCCCATGGACTCGTGTGGTCTCTCGCTTCAATGGAAAAGCAAGAGTTGACAGCCAGTGTCCATTGGAAGGGTAAATCATTAGTAGTGGAATTTCATCTGCCCAAGGAAATCTGTATGGAGCACCTGCGTCCCAGCACATAGCTTCTTATAGTGGTAGTTTCCATAGACTGTTCTGGAAGGAGGGAATTTCCTACAGCAAGTCTTTCTTCTGGGTTCTTGTCTCCCTACAATGAAGAATGAAGCAGACGGTAGTGAAGTGTGAACGAACAAGGATGACTTTATTCATGTCAGAACACCACTCAAAAGAGGGGAAAGCTCTGAACTCTAGTAGCAGCAAGATGCCAACTGCGTGGGCTGCCATTGAGCGTCACAACTCTGAACTCTTGGTAGGCCTCGGGATGTGAGTCGAAAGGAGTCCTGTCAAGGTGGGAGCTGGCACCTGCCTACACAGTGGGTCCCTTCAAAGCAGGAGCCAGGACAGCCAGAGTGCAGCAGGAGCGCTGGCAAGAGTGAGTCCTGGGCGGAGTGGTGCCCAGCTCTGAAACATCTCACCCCCTCCAAGGCTCAGGGTCCATTGCAGAAGAGGTAGCAGAAAGAATGTAAGAGCCAATGGAAGGGTACCACTCAATACATACAGCTGTCTGGACAGAACTCGGCCTCGATATCCAAGACCTCACAGTGCTTAGCAATACCCACACAAGACCCTCATAATAGGAGAAAAAGATGATGACATCAAATTAAAAGAGAGACTAATGGAGAGAGGGAGGGGATATGACAGAGCAGAGTTATGAAGGGGGGTGGGGGAGGGGAAGGAAATACCATGGTTTGTTGTCTGTAAGTATTGAAGTATAGAAGAGTGAGTCTTGGGTGCCAGGGCTGGGCGCTGAGAGCAGCTTTGGAGGATCTCAGAGGTAGGAGTCAATCGGGCAGCCTGAGCACAAGCTACTTCAGGAAGTCTTAGAGACAGGAATAGGTTTGATGCCCGGAGCACAAGTGGCTGTACAGGCCAGAGGTGTCTATATAGATCCTGATTGATGGGCCCTGATTGGTCAAGAGAAAGTCCTCTAGGATATGACTGCTCCATATCCCTTGTTACATGGCAAAGAGAGCCAAGGGTTCCTGTCTGTCAAGAAAGATGGAAGGGGGTTGGAGAGATGGCTTACTGCTTAAGGCACTTGCTTTCTAAGCCTAAGGACCCAGGTTTGATTCCCCAGTACCCACGTAAGCCAGATGCACAAGGTGGCACATGGTCTATTGTTTGTTTGCAGTGGCTGGAAGCCCTGGTATGCCCATTCTCTCTCTCTGAAATAAATAAAATAAAGATAAATTTTAAAAAATTCTGAGGCAAGCTCAACAGACTGGCCTTTTTTTTACTTTTTAATTTTAATTCATTAATTTGACAGACAGAGGCAGAGAGGGAGAGAGAGAGAGAGAGAGAGAGAGAGAGAGAGAGAGAGAGAATTGGGTATGCCAGGGCCTCCAGCCACTGCAAATGAACTCCAGACATGTATGCCCCCTTGTGCATCTGGCTAACGTGGGTTCTGGGGAATTGAACCTGGGTCCTTAGGCTTTGCAGGAACGTCTTAACCTCTAAGCCATCCCTCCAGCCCTAAAGTATTTTTTTAAAAGAAGAAACATGAGGCAAAGCAGTTTGTGTGCAGGGCTGTTTTGGAGCTCTGCCTGCTCTATAGCCTGCAGGCTAGGTTACTGCAAGGTATGTGTGTGTGTGTGTGGGGGGGGGGGGGTCCTTCCAACCTCAGATTCCCATCAGTGTGGGATGGTTTAGGACCGATACATGATGATGATTAGATGCCATTAGGATTTCCAACATTTAACAGGAATCAAGGCTGCTTTAATTCCCATGTTGTTGGCATCCATGTGCTTCCTGATTCGTCATTCTCTCTGCCCACCATTACTTTTTTTTTCTTTTTTCCATCTTGCTTCTGGTCTTACCACATTCCTTAGGACCAGGCTATGTGTGAAAGTACACGTTCTCCGTGTTCTGGGTGGAGGGAGGCCTGGCAGGGTAGGGGCACAGAACTCATGCGAGAGCCAGATGATTTCTTGGAGAATGTTCAGGAAATTCCCTGGTTTTCTTCTTGGCATGACTTTATAAGCTTCCCATGCCACACCCGTTGAATGAAAACATAAGATATGGAAAGTTCAGAACTGTTGCACTGGGGCCCTCAGACATCTTTGACTGTGTTTTTAAAGCTTGGTTGAGAAACTCCAGAGGATTTGTACACATTTAATAACGCGACACAGTGCTAGAAAGTAGTACTTATTCAGTTATTTAATTCCTGGTTGGCATTTCATCTTTTCTTTAGCTTATCAAGCTATAATTTTTTTTTTCTTACAAGTCTGTCACCTTAATTACACTTTTGATGTGCTTCACCTAAACTTAATTTTGGGAATGATATGGTTGATACGATAGGAAAAAGTACCAGATTTGAGAGATTTCCTTTAGAAATGGATCGCAAATGTATCAAATGCTTCGGGCAAACAGTTCACAGCTACGCCATTGGTGAGAACATTATGGGCAGGCCATTTGGTCTGCTAACTCTGGATTCCAAACAAAATCGTGGTGTTTTCTCAAATAGCCCCCAATCTCTCACATGTTCTTTCAGCATACAATAAAACAAGACTAGTAAAACAATGTGAAAAATAAGAGTGAAGTTTTACGGAGCGGTGGGAATGATTGCTCCCAGCTGAGCAGGTAGAACCCATTGCCACATGAAGAAAGTGCTCTTTGCTGATTCTCCTGGCTTTGTTTTATCTTTAATATCAAGTGTCAGCAAACAGAAGGAAGAGACAACTCCCTTGAAAATATCAGAATATAAAAGCAGCATAGTGAATTGTATTGCAGTCCACAAACAAACAAGCTAGAGCCAAGAAGCTTGCTGAAGGCTCCTTTTGTTTCTCTTTGATTTAAGGCTTTGGGCCTGTAATCTAATTAACATCGAACTGAGTTGCAAGTACAGTGGCCTGTTTGGTTCAATAATAATACATTTATATGAAAGGTTAATGAAATGAATTTCCCCTCTATCCAATTCATTAAAAATTGTTCTACAATCAAGGGTTGCTAATGGAATAGAGATTAAATATTCATGTTCATAAATTTTCTGTGTCATTTCTGATTTTTCTTCATTTCTGCCTCCATAGGTTGAATTTTACAAGTACAAGGGTTCCCCCACAAAATGCTTATTTAGAGGTTAATTGCACACCATTTATTCTTTTCTCAAAGAGTTGGTGTGGACTAGTGGAAAGAAAGCTTGGTGGCGGGGTTGTCTGGTTTATGACTCTGTGTCTTAGGGCAGATCTTGAAACTGTTTTCTTGTGCAATGATTATTTAAAAAAAAATCCTTGCAGGCTACTATGAGAAGTAACAATGAACTTTGGAAAGCGGTACAGCTCTTACACACAGTACATGTTTGATAAAGGTACAACTTAGAAAGATTTTGGGAAATCAAAAATCTACATTTATATTGTGAAGCTTGATAGCTCATAGTGGTGACTCCGTGACCACGCTGGGCTCTCTGCTAAGATGGGTGTCAGGCTTGGGCCTCAGAAAACCCTCTAAGAATTCTAATAATCAGCCTATCAGGCTAAACGTCTCTGACAAGATGGAGTGTTCATAGTCCTACAGATAGATTTTCCATCTTCCATTATCCCCTACCCAGGCCTTTGTGGTGCAAGAGTTGAAAATGTATTGTGAGTGTGAATCCAATTCTTTCATTTTTTTGCATGCAACTGAAATGACCCAGTGTATAACATTTAAATACAATAACTTTTTGGTACATAATAAGTGTATATTTACTATTTCCTCATATGACTGGTTTCTGTTTCAAGTGATGCAGTCTATTTATCCATATAAAATAGCCCTTTTTTTAAAAAAAATCTCAAATTCATGACTTTTCTCTCAAACCACTTTTTACATATCCTTTAATTTTGTCCTTTTCCATATGACTTGAATGTAGTTGTTGGTTCTTAGACCACTGATACAGACTTTCAGAGTTTTTGGCATCTAGTAATAATTCTCATTTTGACCTAGTTATGTTGAGTTATAAATCAGTGCTCTTGCTTTTTCAAACCTACAATTGGCAGTTCCACTTTCTCTGCTTTTACTTATTAAAAAAAAAATCGAACAATGAGGGAGAATTTGGCAGTCATGTGATTTACAATCATGGCATTAGAAAGATGGCAATGAAGGGCTGGAGAGATGGCTCAGTGGTTAAGGGGCTTGCCTGTGAAGCCTAAGGACCCAAGTTCGATTCCCCAGGACCCATGTAAGTCAGAAGCACAAGGTGGCACATGTGACTAGAGTTCCTTTGCTGTGACTAGACGCCCTGGTGCACCCATTTTCTCTCTCTATCTGCCTCTCTCTCAAATAATTAAATAAAAATATTTTTTTTGAAAAGAGAGATGGTAATAATACAGAAAGTGTGTCTTGGCCAGCAGGTGAACCACCATGTTACAGCTAGAGATGAGGTTCCTCAGCATGTAAGTTCAAGGTTGGGAATATTAAAGGCCACGTTTGAAAGCATAAGTAAATCAAAATCAAAGGCAGAGTGCTTGAAGTAAGAATCAGATTAACACTGTGCATGTGCATATACAGTTTGGTCCCACATATCATGTCATGCGTTTTGTCATGTGCTGTAAGCATGTGTGTGGCCCTGTGTGCCTTGGACCAAGGGGAAGTGGAGTGTTGGGTCATTTCTGGATTCCGTTTCGTTTGGAATTAAGAACCGGGGATGGGGTGCTGGAAGTGAAGTCTTAACATCTTTTGCTACTTGCAGGGGTATTTTCAGGGTGACTAGTTTACTGGTCTGAGCGTTTAGTCTTTGACTGTTTTTACTTTAACCCTCCGGATAGCCATTTTAATCAAAGCCAAATGCTAATAATCCCAACAATCTTAACCACAGGTTGTAAATACTTTAGTCATTAGTTACCTTTTCGTTACTGCTGGAATTTTACAGGGACAGTCCCTGCTAGTATTTACTGCGGCCAGCCAGCGAGGCATTAGTGGTTTTATATTTTTCCCCTCCCAACTGAGAGCACCTTGAGGGAAGAGCCTTGTCTGTCTCTGTTAATGTCATAGTGCTGAGGAGCTGTGACTGAAGGGAGGAGGAGAGGGACAGCGGAGACTTCCTGCACTTACCTTGTCTTCACGCATGGAAAGATCGTGGGGCTTTTCCTTGTTCAGCCACATACAATAAACGGTGACTGCAGGACCCTTGGAAATGTAGATGCCACCTTTAGTCCGGTGTATTGCCCAGCTCCCGTAAAGGGTGCTGTTCTTCCTGGCCAAGTTCTGTGGGCAAACAATTGCTCCAAGGTTGGGGTGCTCTCTGTAGTCGATGGGTATCTCTGTTCCTTCTCTCTGTGGCACATGAGCAGCGCCCAGGTGGGGAATGAATGTGTGAGGCCGGGGTCCATGTGACCTGAGGGAGAATGGGCACAAGCCTTCAGCAAGTGGTGCACACACACACACACACACACACACACACACACACACACACACACACAAGCTGCTCATAAGGGACCAGATCTCGTCCCTTTTCCTTAGGAACCATAGTGGGAAGACACCAGCAGCAGGAGGAGCTGGTGGGCTGCAGGACGCCACATCAGTTTTTTATTTCTTTCGAGTTTTTTATTAACAACTAACATGATTATAAAAAATATCCCATGGTAATACCCTCCCTTCTCCCACTTTCCCCTTTGAAACTCCATTGTCCATCATATCCCCTCCCCCTGTCAATCAGTCTTTCTTTTATTTTGATGTCATGATCTTTTCCTCCTCTTATGAGGGTCTTGTGTAGGTAGTGTTGGGCACTGTGAGGTCATGGATATCCAGACCATTTTGTGTCTGGAGGAGCACGTTGTTAGGAGTCCTACCCTTCCTTTGGCTCTTCCATTCACATCAGTTTTCCTGGAGCTGTTGGGAACAGCTGAGGGTCTCTGCGCATCTTGACCTTGTCTTTGGAGGTTGACAGAATGGGGCCTGAGGTGACTAGTGTCACTTCCCAGACTCAGTTATTCTAGCCAGGTGGTTTAGATTTTGTCTGGAAGCTTTATGGCAATGAGGCGTCCCAATTATGTGGCTGCCCAGTTACTTACCATCTCTTCTTGGAGCAAGGGGAGGAGTGAATGAAGCAGTGATTTGAATGCTAAAATACTTGTTGGAAACCCCTGCATCCTCTTAGTCTATCATTTTGTGTTCTTAGAGAGTCTTTTTCTCTGGTTAACTAACACTGGAGATGGGTCTTTCTCTGTGTCAGTCATGGTTCTGAATTTTCTCTTTATTCTCTTCTCATTAAACTCACTCTAGGTAGTATCACTGTCAGCTTCAGCTCAGTGGTGGCATAGCTCTCACAACAGAGTACAGAAGTAATTTTCACCCCTTGGTTATTGCAGTGACTAGCGTGGTCAGCTGTATGAGCCACTCTGTCTGAGCCACCCGTGGGCCTCCATCATCAGCTCCTGCACCCTGAGCCCCTGCCTGCGCAGGATTGGGGAGATCATGGAGCCACCTCTCCTGTTCCTCCCCCTGAGTCCTTTTCTCCCATCCAAGTACTAACCACACTCGACCCTGTTTAGATTACGAGATCAGAAAAGATCAGGCACATTCAGGGTGGTGTGGCCACGGACTTGCAAAGTCTCTTTTCTGAAGGAAGTAAGCAGCACTGGAGGCTTGGCGCGGTCCTGTCTTTTCTCCTCTGGTTTCCGAGTGTCCAAACCAAACAGAGCATGAGCTGGCTGAGCTTGTGACTCTGACCTGTGCCTGCGTGCTCTGATCCCGCTCTGTAGGCTCGGAGATCCCTTGTTGTCTCAGAGACAATGAATGACAAGCTTTTGCTTTAAATACACAAGAAGCTACCAAAATTTAGAGTCACAAGTTTCTGTTTCTTATAATATGTACCTGAAAATATAGACATTTTTGTTTCCCTCCAAACTAGTAATAATTACCACTTATAGATATGTGACATTATATAAACACACACACATATATAGTTAAGTATTTACTATTGATTGATTTTTTTTTTTTTTTTGGTATAGGGTCTCACTCTGTAGCCAAGGCTGACCTGGAATTCACTACATAACCCAGACTGGCCTTAAATTCTTGGTAATCTTCCTGCCTCAGCCTCCTGAGTGCTGAGATTTCAGGCATGAGCCACAACACTTAGCCTATATGTGCATATGTTATATGAATAGGTGCATATTTGTAGTTAAGTCTTAGTATAGCACTTGTAGGCTTACATAAATTATAGCCATCTTCAGATGGAATGCATTGTTGGCCATCTTTTGGATTATAGAAATCATCTAAAATGTGAAGTGAAAGGGGTAATGAGAAATGTCTATACACACATTAAAGACTGAGACAGTGGCTGAGGCCAGTGGAAGGAAGAGGGCGCATGAATCAGTCACGAAGGGGCGCTCACAGGTTATCATCTTACTATGGCCCCGAGTGTCAACCGCCGCTGGCAGTTTAAACTAGTAGAAGCTGATCAGCCCATCATCATCGTAGTATTCATTCTGTGCATGGATTGTTTCCCCACAGAAACCTGGAATGTGTTGCTCGTCTTAAACTAGATCAAAGTGTTATATGAATGAGACAAGTTACATAGACGTGTGAGCCTGAAAGGAGTGTGTCCCTTTCCCCCTCTGTATGTGTGTGTTATAAAGTTATGAAATATTTTCAGCTTATTTAGTAGTTTTAAGAGCTTAAAACTCCATTTAGATCTTAAGAATATAACTTGTGGAGCCGGGCGTGGTGGCGCACGCCTTTAATCCCAGCACTCGGGAGGCAGAGGTAGGAGAATCGCCGTGAGTTCAAGGCCACCCTGAGACTACAGAGTTAATTCCAGGTCAGCCTGGACCAGAGTGAGACCCTACCTCGAAAAACCAAAAAAAAAAAAAAAAAAAAAAAAAAGAAAGAAAGAATATAACTTGTGAAAATGTTTGGGTATGGTGGACTGAAAAAAGTTAAATTTGTGGTGTGAATAATATTATAAGAGTATTTGAGCAGAAAAAAACTAGTGACTTTAGACAGGTATTATAGAAACAATGAATGCCTTAATAATGTTATTTTTAGGTATTAATTAGGTACAAGTCCCTTTGCTAGTTCCATAATAGCAAAACGCTGGTCATTTACTTGGTTTTATTTCATGAACTTTATGAAGCAAATTGTAGTTTTTTTCAAAACTGTTCTAACATTTAAACATTTAAATTCTGCAAGTTAACTATTTCCCCATTCTCTGATAATTTCTTCAGTTAGCTGGTAGGGGGAAGTTTCCTATAACCCCGTGGATGGCACTGGCTTTGGAACTAGTCCAGCCAAAAGACACAAAGAACAATAACCTTTGTTTGGTCCAGGGCAAAGCATATAGAGTTTACATAGTTGTTTAAAGTATGTCTGAAATGCCACAAAGTATGTAGCCATAGCCAGGCATGGTCATGCTTGCCTGTAATCGCAGCTCAAGAGGCAGAGATGGGAGGATCACCATGAGTCGTTCGAGGCTAGCTAGGATTACATAGTGAGGCCTTGCCTCAACAAACAAACAAACAAACAAAAGCCCAAGAAAATGTGGGCTGAAGAGATGGCTTAGCGGTTAAGGCATTTGCCTTCAAAGCCTAAGGACCCAGGTTCAATTCCCCAGTGCCCTCATAAGCCCGATGGACAAGGTGGCTCATGTGTCTGAAGTTTGTTTGCAGTGACTGGAGACCCTGGTGTGCCTATTCTCTTTCTATCTGCCTCTCCTCTCCCTCTCTCTCAAACGAATAAATAAAATTTTTTACAAAACCAAAATGTGTGCAACCAAGTTTTTTTTTTTTTTGGAGTGGGAGAGGGGTGGTGGTGGTGGTAAGAGTCTTGCTGTAGCCCAGGCTCACCTGGAATTCACTATGTAGTCTCAGGCGGGCCTCGAACTCACAGCAATCCTCCTACCTTTGCCCCCCATGAGGGCTGGGATTAAAGATGTGCACCACCACGTCTGGCAGAAAGAGAATGGGTGCACCAGAGCCTCTAGCCACTGCAAACAACCTCCAGATTCATGTGCCACCTTGTGCATCTGGCTTTATGTGGGTACTGAAGAATCAAACTCTGTTCCTTAGGCTTTGCAGGCAAGTGCCTTAATTGCTAAGCCATCTCTCCAGTCCCCAAGTTAGTTTTTCTAAATCTTAACTGAAAGAGGGGAAATAGAACATAACCCGAATTTCTCTCTTATTGTGTGCTGTATCAAATACTTTGATGAGACATTGAAAAATCTTCAAATCCCTGTCCATGAGAAGTTTATAAAACTACAGGACAGATAGGCAGGGTTTCATGTATCGCAGGCTGGGTTTGAACTCGCTGCGTAGCTGAGGACGACCTTGCGCTTCTGAGCCTCCTGCTTCTGCCTCCTGAGTATTGGAATTGCAGCCCTGTGCCACCATGCCTGGTTTATGTGGCACCGGGGACTGAACCCAGGGCTTCGTGCATGCTGGGCAAAGGCTCTTTCAGCCCCGAGAAATGTTTCTTAATAATCTTGAAACAATAAAGACAATATGGAAATAAATGTCCAAGAATGCGACAAAGTCAACATGTTTGAGAATGAAAAGAAGAAAAGTCTCAAATATAGATTGCTTGAAAGAAACATGCTCACACTTTATGATGTGAGAAGATGTGAGCCCCTCTCCTTACCAACCCTCCTTTCTGTTTCTGAGCCAGTGATACCCCAATATTAGCTCTGCTGCCCTGTTGTTCCGCTGAGGAATCCCAATCTGCCTTTCTGGACCGCAGCATGCCAAGTAAAACGCGTTGGTTTTCCCTTTGTTTCCAGGCATACTTCCGGCAGGGTGTTGCCCTCCAGTACCTCGGACGTCATGCCGACGCCCTGGCGGCCTTTGCGTCTGGACTGGCTCAAGACCCCAAGAGTCTGCAGCTCCTTGTGGGGATGGTAGAAGCCGCCATGAAGTCTCCCATGAGAGGTAGGCAGGATGGGGTGCTTATGATGCTAACGGACAGTGAAACTCCTGTGGCCTTGTGGGACTCCAGGCTCAGGCACAGAGGTGCCAGGCCAGTACCTTGTCTGAGAGCTGGTGTTTTAGACAAAGGCCTTCAAGAATCGCTGTCAGTATTGGTGCTGATGGGGCGGAATGGTAATGCGGGATGGCCACTGCTTGGAAATACCCCTAGCTTATAGTCTTAAATTTCTCATGAACATTCACTTCTCGGGATTCTATGATTATTTAAATAATCTCCATTTGAAAATATTTTGAAGGTTCTGTAATTCTGTACCACCCCTCTAGCAGTTAAGTTTATTTTCTTGTTGGGCAAGCATACCTTTTAGAAATAATCCAGTAAGAATAGACATTTTTATAATTTTTCCTTCCTTTTTGTTTTGTTGTTGGTTTTAAGGCAGCGTCTCACTCTGTGGCTCAGGCTGACCCAGGCCTCACTATGTAATCCAGGTTGGTCTTGAACTTGTAGCATGTCTCTTCCCTCAGCTTCCTGAGTGCTGGGTTACTGGTGTATACCTCCATACCAGGTTTATTCTTATGCTTCTTAAAAGGACATATGTGTATAACTATAGGCAGCAACTAACATTTTTCAGAGGATCATTAAGAGATTGTATTGAAAGAAAAGGAGAGAGAAACAAGACAGGTGGAGTCTACATTTCTTTTCTCTATCACTTCTTCTAATTAGTATTCAGGGAAATAAGGGGATATATTAAAAATTATTCTGTGGAAGTCAGAGGCATTCTACTGCCCAAAGCAGATAGGCTTCAGTTTGAGGAGCAGTGGTAGTTTTTCCTCCTGTGGTGCTAGGGGTCAAAACCAGGACCTCAAGAGTACTAGACAAGTGTTCCACTGCACACCCAGCCGAGGAACATTTATATTTTATTTCATTTTTAATGTTAATTAATATATTATTTTATTTTTGTTTCAAAAATATTTTACTTATTTAAGAGAGAGAGAAAGAGGAAGAAAGAGAATATGGGTGTGCCAGGGCCTTTAGCCATTGCAAATAAACTCCAGATACATTTATTTTTGAAAAATGGGCTCGTGGGAAGTTGTCTTCTGTGGGTGATGATGTGGTCACTAAGGCAGGTTCATGGTGTAGTAGACACAAATACTGTTTCATGCTAATTAGGTTATGTCAGTAGAACTCCATTTTTGCCTTAGAAATGGTAGGTACACTTTTGCATTATCCACATCAGAGAATGAGCCGGAAACTTCCGATGGCAGGATCGTTGGGCACTTTCTCTGGTTTTGTAAGCATTTTCGTTCACCAGCTAACAGTGCACTTGTTTAGGGTACATGCTCAACGAAAGCTGGATGAACCACTTGGCCTCTGAGCAAGTCATAGCTATAAAAGTTAGAGATACCATGTTTTGAGGGGAAAAAAGGGGGAAAGACAAACCTCTTTTGTGTGATTTTAAAAGCCATGCAAAACACTGGAGAGATGGTTTGGTAGTTAAGGCACTTGTGTGAGAAGCCTAAGGACCCAGGTTCATCTCTCCAGTACCCACATAAGCCAGATGTACAAGATGGTGCATATGTCTAGAGTTCATTTGTAGTGGCTAGAGGTCCTGGCATGCTCATTCTCTCCCCACCTCCCGCCACTTTTTGTCTCAAATAATTATATAAATAAAATATATTTTTTTAAAGCCATACAAAGCTGAGTCTTTGCTGCAGGAACCTAATGGCTTCTCCCACCATGGGACCTCACTGTTAATAAACTGTGACTCAGAGCAGATGCGCTTTGGAGCTCCAGGGCTTGGAAAGGAAGAAAAAAAGATCAACCTGTCTCTCTTTTCCATTTTCCTCCCTCTGCCCTCCACAAAGAGCACACACAGAGCATTTTTATTTAGTTCCCAAAGCAGTCGCGTGTTTCTTCTGCTGCGTCTCTGCTGCTGATGGAGACTGTCATGCGCATGTCATGATATCAGCACAGTCATACTGTTCGGCCTTTGCAGCAGCTTGCTTAGATAAATTAAAGGGAGTCTCTGCGCTGTGAAAAGTAGCTCAGAGCTGCTGCAGGGAGAGGGAGGGGTGGTCTGTGCTGCGACCTTAGGCTGACCTGGAGAAAGCTGCTTCCTGCACATGCCCGGGGCACTTCAATATTGCCTCCTCTTCCCTCGAGGCAATTGAATTTACCTGGTTTGTTTTCAGCCTGGTCTTTCCCCAGTGTGCGTTCATTCCTGGCGGGCCTCGCCTGGGTAGGCCTCAGAAAGACTTGCTTTCCCCCGTGCTCGGAGCCCACCCCACATCCCAGCGTCCTCCCCTCTTCTCCAGTGTGGCAACCCACTAGCCTAACAGTGTCTGCTGCTCGTTTTTTAAACCCACCGCTCATTTTTAGGCTCCTGCATCTTTTTGTGCCTCCGACATTGAGGCACAGCTGTGCAGACTCGGCACTTCACAGGGGGGGCTGATCTGTTGTGCCTGTTGTTTTGGTTTTGTAGTGAGAGAAAGAGAGGGAGAGAATATGTGTGTGAGAGAGAAAAAAATGTGTGTGTGTGTGTGTGTGTGTGTGTGTGTGAGAGAGAGAGAGAGAGAGAGAATGTGTGTATGTGTGTGAGAGAATGTGAGTGTGTGACAGACAGAATGCATGTGTGAGAGAGAGAATGTGTGTGTGTGTGTGTGTGTGTGTATGAGGGAGATAGAATGTGTGTGTGTGAGAGGGAATGTATGTGTGAGAGAGAATGTGTGTGTGTGAGAGAGAATGTGTGTGTGAGAGAGAAAGTGTGTGTGTGAGAGAGAATGTGTGTGTGAGAGAGTGTGTGTGTAAGAGAGAGAAAGTGTGTGTGTGAGAGAGGGAATGTGTGTGTGTGAGAGAGGGAATATGTGTGTGTGAGAGAGGGAATGTGTGTGTGTGAGAGAGGGAATGTGTGTGTGTGAGAGAGAAAGTGTGTGTGTATGTGAAAGAGAGAGAGAGTGTGTGTGAGAGAGAGAAAGTGTGTGTGTGAGAGAGGGAATGTGCGTGTGTGAGAGAGGGAATGTGTGTGTGTGAGAGAGGGAATGTGTGTGTGAGAGAGAATGTGTGTGTGTATGTGAAAGAGAGAGAGAGTGTGTGTGAGAGAGTGTGTGTGTGTGAGAGAGAGTGTGGCGCGTGCATGTGGGAGGCTGCATGTGTACTACGTGGGTGTGGAGGCCAAAGGCTGATGCCAGTGTCTCCTGAATGACGCTCCACTAGTTTTTGAGACAGGGTTTCTCGCCGGCCCCAGAGCTCATCCATTTGGAGCACCACCTCACCTGGTGTCTACGTGGTGAGAGGGTCTGGACTCAGGTCCTCAGGCTTCTACTGCAAGCGCTTGAGCCTCTCAGTCAGCCCTTGTTTTGAAATTCTTAAATCCAACAGCAAAAAACAAAACAAAGCAAAAAACAACCCTCTTCTCTGGGTGATTCTGTTAACACACAAACTCCCATGTCTTGACAGCAATTTTGAAGAAGACACAGGTTCTCCTCTTAGGGCTGGAGATTCGACTCAGTGGTAAAGCTTGCATAGCGTGTACAAAGCCTTGCATGTAAACCTCAGTGCCTCAGAGGAAGAGCTCACCTGTTTCTTTTCTTTTCTTTTTTTTTTTTTTTTTTTTGGTTTTTCGAGGTAGGGTCTCACTCTGGTCCAGGGAGCTCACCTGTTTCTTTACTCGTGCATGCGTGCGTGTGTGTGCAGCACCCCATATGCTTGCCTGAGGCTGCAGTGCCTGAGTTCAACCCCAGGCCCCAGAAGGTACTGTAGTCTTAGCACATTGACACTGAGGGTGAGACGTGAGGCAGACAGGAGAATTTTCCGGAAGCCCGAGGCCAGCCCAGCACAGGACAGTAGCATGAGATCCAGATCAAGAAACCCCGCCTCAAATGAGATGGACAGGTGAGGACCCGCCCAAAAGCTAGTCTCTGATGCTAACACACACACACACACACACACACACACACACACAGAGAATATAAACTAATGTGCTTTTTAAAATTATTTGTTCCCTAGACTTCTAACTGAATCAAATCTCTTTTGATTTTATTATTATAATTTCACTTATGCTCACCACCCAGATATCAATTGAGCCATTTCTCCCGTGGATATATTACTCGACACAATGGGAAAACCTGGATGAATATAAATTAAGACTGTTGCACTGGATTTGCCGTCGTCTGTACTGTTTGCCCTGTCTCCGTTTCAGCCAGTCTTTCAGCCATTTTTGAGCATTGTGTCTCGGGAGTAAATGTGGGTACAGTTCCCACCGCTGTGCCGGCCACGGAGCCTCTGCCCCATGAGGGAGTGGTCGAGCTCCCTTCGTTTGTTCCTGGGAGGCACCAGGGCTGCTGCTTCTCGCAGGTTCTCTCAGCTATCTTTCCTCTCTTCCTATTAATCCCACAGGGCTGTTGGGTTGGGGCCGTCGCCTGCTGTGTCTCTGCTGCTCTGGAGGAAGCTGATTATATCAAATGCCCATGGGACATGGCTGCCGAGCACTTAAGCTTTTCTCTTGGTCACCTGCATTTTCCTACATGTCTGCCCTCTGTGCACACCTTTTCCTGTCTGACCTCTCAGTGAGTTGAGGCCCACCTGCATTTTCCTAAGTGTCTGCGCTCTGTGAACACCCTCCCTCTAATTCCCTTTGAACTGAGTCACTTTTCACAGGAGGGCCATCTTGGAAATTTGCTCCCCCACAAGAATGGATTCTGATTCTGGCACTACTGTTTCCTCATCTTCCAACTGAGGAAGGTGGCTTCCATCCTCTGTGCCAGCCTCTTCCCAAAGGGGGAAGGAAGTGGTGATGTCCACCTCCTCATGTTGTTCTGAGAGCTGGGCACTGGGGTGAAGGAGACCTCCTCCTCTGCAGATGGGGTCTTTCTCCTGTGGAGCCCCCTCTCATGTTTCTGGCAGGTGAGATGCTGGGAACGAGATCATCAAGGTACCATGGGCTTCCTCCATGGGCGCTTACCAACAAGTCTCTCTCAGCTGAGTGCCAGAGACCCACTCCTTCGCCACTGTCTCCAAATGTTCCCACTGACCACTCCCTGCCGTACCCGGGCAGCACCGTGGTTCCACTGTTTCAGTTTGTATTTGATGTCATTTCCTTTGCAAAACCTCCCCTCCAGTGTCCCACAGCACAGCCTACCACTTCTGAGAACTGTGACTGTCTGTTTATATATCACTAAGAAATAACAAGACACTGATGACAGGTGTTCACACCATCCTTCCTCATCACGTAACTTTTGGGCTCCTTTAGGCCTGTGTAGATGTAGAAATGACCACTATTTTGAGGTACCACTGAGCTCAAGATATGACACCTCCAATACAGAAATGCTCATGTGTGACAGGTGCGTGTCTCAGAACTGGGGCGGTGTAGCGTGTTTCTTAGCCAGGGGTGGGAGTGATGGTTTATTTTAGCTTCTACTACATTCCAACAAGCTTTTTCTCTTTTTCTTTCATTCTTTTTTTTTTTTTTCTTTGAGGTAGGGTCTCGCTGTAGCCCAGGCTGACCTGGAATTCACTATGTAGTCTCAGGCTGCCCTCAAACTCACAGTGACCCTCCTACCTCTGCCTCCCAAGTACTGGGATTAAAGACGTGCGCCACCACGCCTGGTCATTCCCTCAAGCTGTAAGTGTCAGGAAGTGTGACTGTTCATGTTTCTGTTTCCTTTCCCTTTCAGAACCATAGCAGTGGGTCAGCAGCATTGTGCAGAGCCTTTGTATTCTGACAGAACTGGCTTGGCATTGGCTACACATGTATCATGCATAGATTGCAAAGAAAACCATCTAATATTGCAGGCTTCCAACGTTCTGTTCTAATCTATTAAACATCACAAAATTGGCCCTTTGCTAATAGAACCCGTGTCCTGTAGAATAACAGAGTTGGAAAGAACCTCGGAGATTACCTATAGACTTAAAAACCGTCCTGCCATAGTTTTTCATCTAGAGCTAGTTTTGTTGGCTAGGAGCAGTGACATGTGCCAGTGCTTACTTGGGAGGCTAAGATGGGAGGGTAGTTTAAACTCAGGAGTTTGGGACTGGCCTGGGGAACATAGCAAAAATCCCAGCTTAAAACAAAAGAAAGAAACCCACAAAATCGCCAGCATGTACAAGTACTGATTAGAGCTTCTGATTAGTAATTGATCCCAAAACAGAGAAATTTGACATTAAACTTAAAATTACATGTAGTAAAATGGATGGCCTGTGTATTTAGCTATGCACAGGCATAGGTGGTCATATATGCCCACATGCCCGTGTGTACATACACACATGAATGCAGCCACATGCATGTGCACATGTGTAGATTTGTGCACGGCTACCACAGTTACAACCTGAGCATTTGACCAAGTGAGGAGATGCAGCCCAAGTCCTTCTCGACACAGACGTTTCCATCCTCAGCTCGGTGCTCTGCCCACTAGTCCACAGCTGCTTCCGGCCTGCATATGTTCCCCGGTCGACTCAGGCTGGTTTGTTCCCACTCCGTTATTCTCTGCCCCTGCCTTTCCCTGGATCCTCAGTTTGGGATGATCAGTCTTTCCAATCAGAAGACAGGAGAGCCAGGCGTGTTGGAGAACACCTTCAATCCCAGCACTTGGAGGCAGAGGTAGGAGGATCACCGTGAGTTCGTGGCCACCCTGAGACTACATCCTTAATTTTTTAAAAAAATTTTATTTATTTATTTATTTATTTATTTATGAGAGAGAGAGAATGAATGGGCATGCCAGGGCCTCCAGCCATTGCAAACGAACTCCAGATGTGTGAGCCCCCTTGTGCATCTGGAAAATGTGGTCCTGGGGAATTGAACCGGGGTCCTTTGGCTTTGCAAACAAACACCTTAACTGCTAAGCCATCCCTCCAGTCTTGCATAGTGAATTTTAGGTCAGCCTGGGCTACAGTGAATCTCTCCCTCAAAACAAAACAAAACAAAAAATACAGGAGCCATATTTCAGTCCCGTTCATCCAGTAAGAAAGCTCTCTAATGGCCCTTGGTAAACTCACTTTTATATCAGTTTTATGTTTCCCTTGCATTGCTGTTTAACCTTTAATGTGCTTTTTTAAAAAAATTATTTTATTTATTTATTCAAAAGTGACAGAGAGATAAAGAGGCAGATAGAGACAGAGAGAATGGGCGCGCCAGGGCCTCCAGCCTCTGCAAACGAACTCCAGACGCGTGCGCCCCCTTGTGCATCTGGCTAACGTGGGTCCTGGGGAACCGAGCCTCGAACCGGGGTCCTTAGGCTTCACAGGCAAGCGCTTAACTGCTAAGCCATCTCTCCAGCCTTTAATGTGCTTTTTTTGATTCTCTTTCCTATACACTGCACATGGGAATTTGTTTTTTACTTCTAATCCCTTCAATTCCTTTCACTCCGAGGAATCTTCTGGACATCTCCTCAGTCCTCAGACTGTTGCAGGATCCTCTCTTCTGCGTGCTGCTGTCGCTCAGCCACAGACCCCATGGCACTCTGGGAGAGAGCGCCTCTGCCGGAGGCACGGGCCCTTGCCTGCCAGCTGCCGTGTTGAGACGAGCTATCAAACACGTCCGTATTTCAGGAGTTCCCCAATCTTGCACATCTGCTTCCAGCCTCCCACAATCATAATTTTCCCACCCACCTTTGCAGCCGGGACCTCAGCTCTGTGTCAGGACTGCAGGTTCAGGAGAGGGTGGCGCAGACTGCTGTGGTGGTGACCATGGGCAGGTTCTGTCGGGGCAGGGTTTCGAGCCATGGACGTCTGCGTTTTCTTGCAGTGGCTGTGCTGCCTTCACCAGATAGCTTTTGCGGCATGATTTTGGCTGTCATTTTGAAGGTCTGGATTCCTATCAGCAGTCACTCAGTGCATGTCTTTTCTACTTAAAAGCAGTCAGTGCTTCTGTAGTTCATCATCGAGACTCTTCTGGCTATGGTGGGCCTACAGCCTTACCATGAGTTCTTTCTAAAAATTTTTAATTTTTTTTGCGGGGGGGTTTCGAGGTAGGGTCTCACTCTGGTCCAGGCTGTCCTGGAATTCACTCTGTAGTCTCAGGGTGGCCTTGAACTCACGGCGATCCTCCTATCTCTGCCTCCCGAGTGCTGGGATTAAAGGCGTGTGCCACCACGCCCGGCTAATATTTTGATTTACTTATGAGAGACAATATGGATGCCAGGGCCTCCTGCCACTGCGAACGAACTCCAGACTCATGCACTACTTTGTGCAACTGGCTTTACGTGGGTACTAGGGAATGGCACCCCAGGACATCAGGCTTTGCAAGCAAGTGCCTTTAACTGCTGGGCCATCTCTCCAGCCCCCTGTTGTGGGTTTTTAGCTAGCCTACTATGGTGGCTTTATGGGCCCAGAGCCCTGCCGTGGGTTCTTTTCACAGCTGTGTCCCAGACTGCGATCTTGAATACTCAAGTTCTTCATTTCTCAAATGATGACATTTCACAAATCTAGTTCTAAAGTCTATTAGTTTGGTTCCTGCCAATCAGGAACTAAATACTCAAGTTCTTCATTTCTCAAATGATGACATTTCACAAATCTAGTTCTAAAGTCTATTAGTTTGGTTCCTGCCAATCAGGCAGTGGGATGCTGATGTTGCTCATCATTGGCTGCCAAATCTAGCAGCAGGCATCTCCTGGCATTCTAGTGCTGCATTGTCCTTTCCTCCCCTTGCAGTTCCTGGGTTCCTGCGTGTGCGTTTAACCCATTTAACCGCTTAGCTGGTGTTTGCGGGCACTCTGCACAGCCCGCACTTGACAGGTGTAAAAATGTTCTTTGTTCTCTCTGTTTAGCAATCTGATTGAAGGGAAAAAAATGCTCTAGGCTCCAGTAAGTTTCAAGGTTTCCGTGGTAATGTTGATTCAGACGCAAGCTTCTAAATGGAGAGTTGAGAAATCATAAATTGTAAAAATTACATTTTAATGTAGTACTGTTGGCTAGGAGATTCAAGACTTAAAGAGACCAACTGTTTTTTAGTATGTTACATCTGAATAGCAAAGTCGCTGTCACCAAGGAGGTTTTCACTGCCACTAAGCAAACGGGTCCTCCATGCCATCTCCTTGTAGGACAATAGTTCATAGCTCTGCAGTTGTCCTTAATGACAAATTTCAAGGGAGGTAACAGGAGCTGCATGGTCCCCTACATTCAAATTGTGGAACAGATCCCATGTACTTTACTGACTTCTAATCTGTGTCCTCAACATATACCATGTGAAAATCAAACGAGGTCAATGCTGATGCATTCATCTTCCATCTCATAGTACTGACAGGTGATTTCCTTATGGTTTTGCCTGGTGGTATTTTGGTTCAGAGGTCCTAGCTAGAACATCATGGCCTGCTTCAAGCACAAGTTCTCCAAGCTTATTGCCATTACTTTCTTGTTGCTGGGATAAACATCTGACCAGAAGCAGCTTATGGGAGGAAAGGGTTGATTACAGGCTTACAGATTCCAGAGGAAACTCCATCAATGGTGGAGGAAGCTGTCTCACTTTAGCATCCACAGAGGAGAAAGAAAAGCCGACACCAGCCGGCACCAACAAGCAGAGCTCAAACGTGGCTCTGAACACTCCTAGTAGGGCTGGAATCAAGATCCATTCCCCAGTGACACCCCCCCCAAACCCCCCCAACAGGCTTAAGTCGCAAGCTTAATGTTAATCACAAATTCCTGAGGCTATGGGGACATACATTCACATTCAAACCACCACAGAGCTTCCAGGTAGCACCACCCTCACCACCACATACCCCACATCTAGTGGCAAGTACCTCAGCCCAGCAGTCTCGGTCTGCACTATTACCATGGCACGTACCGACACACTCACTCTTTCTTCCGGCTTTCACCGGTGATGCAACACTTCCCTGAAGTCTCAGAAGGAGCCACGGCATGGGAGTTTCCAGCGAGAATGGCTGGATTGAGTTGGTAGGGTTTCCTTTTTTTCATATAGGAAAGAAAAACATATGCACAGATTTTATTAATCATTCATACTCAGTTTTAACAAATATTTATTGAGTGGCAGACATGTCCACCTCTCTTACCTCGGTGGCAGTGAAGAGTTGTTTATCATGTGCCTGCGTTGTGCCACCTGCTATAGAATTATAATGAGGTAATAAATGATTTAGCTGGGAAAATATTTTTAATTGCGCATATGCAAAAGAATTCTTAGATCATCAGCAGCTAAGCTGGGTGGTATTAACTATAAAAATGGAGACAAGTTTAGATGTAAGAATAGATGAAGTTTTGCTGCAAGAATTAATGTAGTACCCAGTAGAGATGGGATTCGAAGGCTGTGCTTGGAGGATTTGGAAAAGGAGGCAGACCATTCAGGGAAGAGAAGAACCATTCCGGGAGAGTTTTGCATCATCAGTGAAAAGCTGAAGCATAGTATGGCTGTGGTGGTGTGTGGGGTAGCAAGGAAAAGAAGACCTCTGGGCTGTGGTGATTGAAGCTTGAAGAGCTGGCACGTGAACCAGCCATGACCAGCAGGGCAATCATTTGTTTGTAGAGCATGTTAGAAAAGATGGCATTGTGATTCAACCCATATTCTTCGGTTTTCTTTTTCCTCAGACTCCCTCGAGCCCACTTATCAGCAACTTCAGAAAATGAAACTGGACAAGAGTCCCTTTGTGGTCGTGTCCGTGGTTGGGCAGGAACTCCTGACAGCCGGCCACCATGGTGCCTCTGTGGTTGTCCTAGAAGCCGCTCTGAAGATCGGCACTTGCAGCCTCAAACTGAGGGGCTCTGTCTTCTCGGCCCTGAGCAGCGCACACTGGTCTCTTGGAAACACAGAGAAGAGCACTGGGTACATGCAGCAGGACCTGGATGTAGCCAAGACCTTAGGTAGAGTCCTGCCCTCCCTTCATTTTAGGACTGAGAAGAAACAAACCCAGCTGGTTAGCCTGGCATGAATAGGAATAGCATATGCAATGAGTATGTGTCTCCAGAATGTTCTCTGTTCAGAGCCCTCAAACCTTCAGTGTTTTCATAAAGCATGGCACCAGGGTTCCCAGGCAGGCCAGGGATGTGGGTTAGTACACTCACTCATGGCCTTCCTCAGAGTTCAGGGCTTATAAATCTAACATCCTAAGCGCTAGTACTGGTGGGTGAATTTTAATCTTCAATTTAATTTTTGCCTCCATGCGAATGCATCATGAGTTTGTCCAAGGATTCAGTACGGAGCAGAGTCAAGACATGTGCTGTGGCACCAGACTATTGGTTTTCGTGGCTCTGCTCCTTACCAGCTACAAGACTTTGGGGTGGGATTGTTTGATGGTTGCATGTTTGGAGTCTCACTGTGTTGCCTCGGCTGTGCCAGCTTAGGAGGGATGGGGTTTAGGGACCTGCACCATAGCACCCAGGTTGGCTGGGTGACTTTGGATAGGTGTCCTAACGGCTGTGTCCCAGTTTTCTCACTTAGAGAATAAACATGGCTTGTGACAAGGAGGGAGGTGATTAGTCAAGGACTTTCAGGGTTTCAGGGGGAAGGGCAGTGTGTATACTTGTAAAGAAGTAATATATTATAGGAGGCTCGGCATCAAATGACTGAACCAACAAGCTAATCACTGCCAGTCAGAGGTCATTCACAGAGCAATGAGGACACCGCAGCGGCAGCTGGTGTGTGTCCAGGTCCCTACGCTCTCCTAGAACCCTACGCCCCTGACTAGTTTTGTGTCACAGTGACCGTAACACTTGTCTGGAGATTCACGCTCTAGGACCCTAACACCCCCAAATACAGTCCTGGGGAAAAACCTAATGCTTTGCTAAAGGCAGCTAAATGAAACCCTAGCTTGTAATTCCGTGGTTCTTAAATTAAGATTGCCATTATATATTATTAATAATGCTAAGACTAAGAGAATTTTTTTTTTTTCTTAAATCCCACTCAGGTGACCAGACTGGAGAATGCCGAGCTCATGGGAATCTGGGCTCCGCATTCTTCTCCAAAGGGAATTACCGGGAGGCTCTCACGAACCACAGGCATCAGCTGGTGCTGGCCATGAAGCTCAAGGACCGGGAGGTAGGAAGCTTACTGTAAGCCATTAGCTGCTTCCTGAGACGGGGTACTCGGATGCCCGCAAACACTGCTTTGACCGCTGGGTCTTTCCTTGGCAATCACGTGTCGTAGAAGACCTCGTCCCGGCTTCATGAGTGAGTAGCCTAGTCAGGGACATGGTCCTTCTGCTGTCCTGCGTGTGGGCATGTTAGCAGAACGCTGCACCTGGAGTGTGCCCCTTGCACCATGACCCGCTGGAGACCCCGTGTGAACTCTGCAGCTCCCTCGTGCTTTTCTTTAAAAAAAAAAAACGAAAAAAACTTTTTTATTGGCAACTTCCGTAATTATAGACAATAAACCATGATGATTCCCTCCCCTCCCTCTCTCCCCCTCACAGCCCACTCTCCATCACATCCCCTCCCTCTCTTGATTAGTCTTTTATTTTGATGTCATCAGTGCGGTTTCTTTAGTGGGTGTTTTGAATCTGTGGGGAGAAGTGTGTTGAGCTCACCGAGGGGCTTGAATTGTCAGATGATGAAAGGTCATGCTGGTCTTTATTTGCAAATTAGAATGTAACTTTCTCAAGCAGTTGATAGCCCGTAGCTGTGGCACACTGAGAAAGTGGCCGCAAGCCTCTGTGGAGAGGGAGGGCCGTGTGCCCAAGCAGAACCAGCTCTCACTTCCAGCTGGAGCACTTCTTGGCCTGGCAGCGGCGTGCCAAAGGGCATTACCTAGCTCCTTCTCTTCTCTTGACTGTCTTCCTCAGAAAGTGCTGACTACGCCAGTCAGGGCAAGTGCAGTTGGGGAGTGACCATGCACAATATATGTGAGGTGCCTGGCAAGGCACCTGGAATCCTGGGATGGCTTTCCGGACGGACGTTTCAGACACTAGCGTTTTAATTATAGAATTCATAGAGAAGAAAACGTCAATAAAGGAAACAGCGTTTATGAATTACTTCATATGTTTAGTTACATTGACGTCTCTTAATTTTACCATAGAGCATTATGGAGATTAATTACAGCATGTAAGTGAGCAGGCCACTTCAGCTGTCCACAACACGGTCAGGCACCAGTGTCAGCAGGGACTGAGGGATTTTAAAACAGCCTTTGAAAACTCAAGAGCTGGACATGATGTGAACCTATAGTTGATAGGTGAGGCAGGAGGATTGCCTGCACCAGGAGCTGAAGGCTAGCTTGGGCAACACAGTAAGACCATGTCTCAAAATCAAGAGAAAAGAAAGGCTGGGTAGTGATGGAGCCTATAACCCCAGCATGGGGGACTGAGGCAAGAGGGGTGCCACAAGTTCTGGTGCACAGCGAAGCTTTGTTTCAGATGAAGGGAGGACAAAAGGAGAGATGGGGGAGAGACCAAGAGACCATTTAAGACTATACTCATTTGGTTACTTCAGAGTTACCTGAATAAGTTTTTCATTGTTTATTATCCTTCGTCAGTAATTCCTAAATCCCAGTGTCTCTCTTTCCATCTCTCTCCCTCTCTTTTCCCCCTCTCCCCTCATTTAATACAATTATCTCCAGTTTCATTCATTTCCCATGGCTGAAAAAAAAATCCACTCTGCATCTACACCCCATTTTCTTTATCCAGTTATCTGTTATTGGACTCCTGGGCTAGTTGTATAAGTAGCTGTCATAACCATATGCTTTTTAATGTGACCGTATCTGTGACCTGACATTGTACCTTGTGTGTTTGGTTGTATTAATTTATATTGAACTGAAATACAGATATGTGCCCTTTGAAGCAAAAATCCTCCACTATAAATGCTAGGAATGGTGAAAATCACACATTGCATCTCTCTGCCTCATGCATCTTGGGTTCTGATAAGTTTTTGGGTTTTTACCCATATCTGCCTACTTTTAAAAGCAAGAGGGTTTTTATTTTATGCAATTACTCTCAGATACTTAATAGGGGAGGTGATACCTTCTCCACAGGATCTTTCATCCAGCCTAACCTTCTGTCTCCTTTAATGGCTTCAAAATTAATTCCAGGTGCCCACAGAGACCTTCCTGTGAGCGAATATTAATTGTCGGGAGAGTGCATAAATTACAGTGTATTAAAGATGCTCTCTATTCAAGAAACCAGATATGCAAATATGCTGATGACTCCAAAGCTTTCATAGTCCTGTCTCTCTCCTGAGCTTCATATTTCTCTGTTCATCTGCCTCCAAGACCCCCTCCCCCGCCCCAGCTCACAGCACCTGCCCAGCCCTCGGTCCATCCTGCAGCCACGCCACTATGGCCTCGTGTCCATGCCGCCTCCTTCCTGCATGCCTAGGTCTGGCTGCTGACCGGCTGCTCCTTTTTCTGTCGTAGACCTCTGCTCTGTCTCCTTCCTTCTGCGGCACCATCTTTATGCCCGACTGTTGCAGCCGCCTCCTTTCAGCACTTTGCATGTGTTTAATAGAACTACTGCAAGTCAAGGAGAGGGGCGGGCATGCGCTCCTGGCCTGGGCGCGTGGCTGCTGCCCGAGTTCACGTCTCCTTCCAGGAGGGTGAAGTGCGTGAGTGTGAACAGAAGTCTCCACAGGCCTGGGCTTGGGCTTTGGCCTTGAAATGATCTGGACACATAAGTTGTTTCTAATGCTTGGCATTCCACACGTTTTAGTGTGTGTGTGTGTGTGTGTGTGTGTGTGTGTGTGTGTGTGTGTGTGTATTTTCAAGGTAGGGTCTTACTCTAGCCCAGGCTGACCTGGAATTCACTATGTAGTCTCAGGCTGGCCTCAAACTCATGGCGATCATCCTACCTCAGCCTCCTGAGTGCCAGGATTAAAGATGTGCACCACCATGTCCAGCAGGTTCCACACTTCTGTTGTCCACGTCTTTAGTGAGCATTGGCATTTATTTCCTTTAGATGTTAAATTGTACCTATGTTTGGATTCAATAGATCTTTGCCAGTCTACAGTGGTTGCACCAAGGGATCTTCAGCATCACAAGGGAATCTTAACTCTTCCAAAACTACAATGAAAAAGTTCAAAGACGAAAGAATACGGAACACAAATGCCCCCCTTCCCCCAAAAAACTCAGTGTGCTGTAGTAAATGTTCTTATCAGTGTGAGGATGAAATGAGCTGTGCTGTAGAAAGTGCTTTCAGAGCACAGGGTCTAGGACACAAGGCTTCAGAAATGATGTTGTTCATGGAATTATCATTTCA
The DNA here is from genome assembly GCF_020740685.1 of Jaculus jaculus. NCBI lineage: Eukaryota > Metazoa > Chordata > Mammalia > Rodentia > Dipodidae > Jaculus > Jaculus jaculus. The sequence continues at coordinate 8,522,499 of NC_059114.1, read as the reverse complement.
TCTTCAGTTTATAATTTATATATGTGGTACATACTACATATTAGCACTCATTTTAGTGTTAAATTTTTCCCACAAATATTCAAGTTAACTGGGCACTGATGGACAAAAGATAAGAGTTTTAAAAATTAGATGATTTTCATATTTGTCATTTATCCTGATTCTAACTTACTTCACTATCCAGCCATCTTATACAAAGCTCTTTGAGTTGCCTTTCTGAAGTCTAGTTCTGATCGGGCAATTGCCAGCTTAAAATGCTTTTTTTTTTTTTCTCGAGGTAGGGTCTCACTCTGGTCCAGGCTGACCTGGAATTAACTCTGTAGTCTCAGGGTGGCCTTGAACTCACGGCGATCCTCCTACCTCTGCCTCCCGAGTGCTGGGATTAAAGGCGTGCGCCACCATGCCCAGCTCAAAATGCTTTCAGTGACAGCTTTCAGTGCCTCTAGGATTAGCCCAAACCCCCGCACGACCTTTCCCACCACTGCTCTTCGGTGTGTGTGTGGAGATCTGCGTAGGTCTGCTTGCCACAGCTGTCGCCTCTGCACAGAAGCCCCACCTTCGACCCCATAGTGGCGTTTCTTTTTCAAGTTTAGTTGAGCATTTTTACTCAGTTCCCCTCATATCTGCTTAACATCGCAGCAATGCTCGATGAGGTCTAATTTCTGTGTCCTTTTGTTGGTGCCTTTGTGTCCTGGCTGGGGAGATGCCTGTGCATCCCAGGATCACAAGAGCATCGCCCACAAGGCTTGGTGGCTTCACCTCCCATGTTTAGATCTGTTGCCACTTAGAACTGGCTGTCCTGTGGACTGGGGTAGAGAACAAGGTTCAAGGAGGCTCTACTGCTTGTTACTGTTTCCATGTGTGAGATATCAAGTCCTTAGGACAGTGCTTCCTACTCTGAGGGTCTTTTTGTCTTTACACAAAGAATATACGGCCTAACTTTAGCTCATTATCCGATAATGTCATTCTTGCAGCTTTGTCCTAAGTCAGGATTTTTCCAGCTCTTCCAGTGTGTTCTGTGTGTGTGTGTGTGTGTGTGTGTGTGTGTGTGTGTGTGTGTGTACATGCATGCATGTATGTGTGTATCTGCAGTATATATATTTTTGAAAACCAGCTTCTCAGTTCCCTCTTTCTCCACTCAAACATCCTGCTGGAGATTTGATTGGAATAGCATTGAATTTATAAATATATTTGAATCTTATATTTCACAAGCATGGAATATTTCTCCATTTCAGTTAGGCTTTATAAATCTCTTCCAACAGTTTAATATTTTCCAGTGCAGACTATTGCTCATCTTTTTTTGATTATATTCTTAGCTTTATGTGTATTTGCTACTTTAAATGCTATTTTTTTCCTGGTCTTTCCTTGACCCAGATAGTCAAAAAGCTGAGGAATAGGGTTATTTGCTCAGCCACCTGTATTCCCATCCACTTTGTTTTTATTTTATTTTTTATGAGAGAGAGAGAGAGAATTGGTGCACTGGGGCCTTCAGCCACTGCAATCAAACTCCAGATGTGCGTGTTACCTTCTGCATGTGTATGACCTTATGCATATGTCACCTTGCATGTCTGGCTTACATGGGATCTGGGGAATTAAACATGGGTCTATAGGATTTGCAAGCAGGTGCCTTAATTGCTAAGCCATCTCTCTAGCCCCAGTTTGTTTTCTGTTGTTACAATTTTGTTGTTACAAAGTAATGTTATGTCAGTTATTGATATAAAAGATTAAACACTGTCTTTTCAAGAGGTAACTGCTATTACCAGTGTGAAGTGTGTCCTTCTAGATTATACCACCCACTGTGATGGCCATTATCCACATATGACTGTTAAGCCTTTAAAACCTGACGAATTTGAGTTGAGGCATGCTGTAAATATAAAATGCATGCTGGACTTTGAGACTCACAATGAACAGAAAGGATGTGAAAGGATCTCATCATTAAATTTTTATGTTCATTATAGTCTAGTGGCAGTATTTTATATAATTTGCATTAAATAGTATAGTTATTAAAATCAAATTCAGTTTTTACAAACTTGTTATTTTGTTTTGATTTTTGTGTTTGTCTTTATTTATTTATTTATTTGAGAGTGACAGGCAAAGAGAGAGAGAGAGAGAAAAAAAGAGAATGGGTGTGCCAGGGCCTCCAGCCCCTGCAAACGAACTCCAGACATGTGTGCCCCCTTGTGCATCTGGCTAACATGGGTCTTGGGGAATAGAGCCTTGAACAGAGATCCTTAGGCTTCACAGGCAAGTGCTTAACCACTAAACCATCTCTCTAGCCTCTTGTTTTGATTTTTCGAGGTAGAGCCTCATTGTAGCCCAGGATGACCTGAAACTCACTGTAGTCCCAGGCTGGCCTTGACTTCATAGTGATCCTCCTACCTCTGCCTCCTGAGTGCCAAAGACATGCACCACCATGACTGGCCAGTTTTTATAAACATTTTATGTGGCTACTTGAAAGCTTAAATTATATTCGTGGCTTACTTTTTATTAGACTGTAGTGTTCTAGCCCATTTTCTATGTATTTAAGTATACCTCATATGTAAAATTTATGGTTTTGTTCACGTGTGCGTGTGTGTGAGGATGACGGTATGCAGGTCACACGTGTGTGTGTGGAGGTCAGAGGATACCTTTCAGGTTGCTCCTCACCTTCTACCTCATTTGAGGAAGGGCCTCTTTTTCTGGATCTCGCTCTGTTCTTCTTTGCCACACTTGCAGGAAGCTTCCAGAAAATCCTCCAGTCTCTACCTCCCACCTCACTATCAGCGTGCTGGGATTACCAGAAGCATGACCTGACTCCTGACTTTTCTGTGGTGTCAGTGGATTGAGCTTTAGTAGTTAAGCTTGAGTGGAAAACATTGCATCCACCAAACCATATCTATGGTCCCTGTTTTCCTAAATTCCTTTTCTTTTTTAAAAAATATTTTATTAGAGACAGAGAGAGCAAGAGGCAGATAGAGACAGAGAATGGGGATGCCAGGGCCTCTAGTTTCTACAAATGAATTCCAGACACGTGTACCACCTTGTGCATCTGGCTTTACATGGGTACTGGGGAATCGAACCTGAGCCTTTTTGCTTTGCTGTCAAGCATCTTAGCCATTAAGCTATCTCTCTAGCCCTTTTTAAAAAATATATTTTATTTATTTATTTAAGAGAGAGAAAAAGGGACATGGAAAAAGAGAGAGAGAGAGAGAGAGAGAGAGAATGGGCATGCCAGGGCCTCCAGCCACTGCAAACAAACTCCAGATGCATGTACCACCTTTTGCATCTGGCTTATGTGGGTTTTGGAGAGTAGAACCGGGGTCCTTTGGCTTTGCAGGCAAATGCCTTAATGGCTAAGCCATCTATCCAGTCCCTCTAGCCCCCCACCCCCTTTTTGAGGTAGAGTCTCACTATCCTAAGCTAGACAGAGTGGATAGGCTAAATCTGGAATTCACTCTGTAGTTCCAGGCTGGCCTTGAACTCACAGCCATCCTCCTACCTCTTCTTCCTGAGTGCTGGGTTTTAAGGAGTGTGCCAGCATGTCTGGCTTCCTCATTTCTTAATGCTAAGAAAATGCATATATTTTTGTACCTATTTTTTTCAACTCCTAGTTTTGTGTTTTGATTAGCTTATTGTGTTTGTACATAATTATGGGGTATGGTATGATAATTTGATTTACTTACATAAAGTGTAATGATCAAATTTGAGTAATCACTAGGTATAGAGGCTCACACCTGAGGCAAGAGGATCATCATGAGTTTGAGGCCAGCCTGGCCAATAGAGTGAGCTTTAGGTCATCTTGAACTAGAGTGAGATCTTGCTTCAGAAAACCAAACAACAACAACAATAACAATTAGAGTAATCAATATTTTATCTCCTCACACATTATCATTTCTATGTGTTATGAACCTTCAAATTCTTTTCCTCATATTATTTCTAATAGATTATTTCTATATTTTATTTATTTGAGAGAAAGGGAGGGAGAGAGAGAGAGAGAGAGAGAATGAGAGGAAGAGGCAGACAGAGAAAGACTGGGAACAGCCACTGCAAACAAACTCCAGATGCATGCACCATTTTGTGCATCTGGCTTACTTGGGTACTGGGGGATTGAACCTGGGTTCTTAGGCTTTGCCGACAAGTGCCTTAACCGCTAAGCCATTTCTCCAGTCCCCTTCTTGTTATTTTGAAATGCCTTATAAGCTGTTGTGCACTATAGTTGCTCTGCTGTGCTGCAGGGTGTTAGCACTAATTCCTCCAATCTGTTCTGTAGTGCTCATCCATCTCTTTATCCTCCCCTTAGCCTGGAGACCACTAGTCTGCTTTGCACATCTATGTAACAAGTTCTTTAGTTTCCACAATTGACTGAGAATATGTGATAGCTGTCCTTTTTTGCCTGTCCTATTTCACTTAACATAATGTCTCTCAGTGCTATTCACATTATTGCAAATGGCGGGATTTCTTTTTTAAAATATTTGTTATTTTAAGATAGAGATGGGGGAGAGAGAGAGAGAGAGAGAGTGTGTGTGTGTGTGTGTTATGGGCACACCAGGGCCTCTTGCCCCTGCAAACAAACTCCAGACATGTGCTAATTTGTGCATGTTGCTTTACATGGATACTGGGGAATTGAACTCAGGCCATCAGGCTTTATATGTAAGTGTCTTTAACCCCTGAGCCATCTCTCTGGCCCAAGATTTCCTTTATAAATAAACATGTATGTATGGGTGTGTGTGTGTGTGTATCACGTTTGTAAAAATTGATGGCGTGCCCCTGATGGTTGTCTCAATTGTTCCAAGATTATGACAGTTGTGAATAGTTCTGGAGTGAACATGGATGTGCTGATATCTTTCTGACACAAGGATTTTATTCCTTTTGGATACAAACCTAGCAATGGAGTTTAGTTTACCGAGGATGCTCATGCTGTTTTGCATAATTGCTCTATCGATTTTTATTCTTACCAACACTATACAAGGAATTCTTTTTCTCTATACCCTCACTAATGCTTGCCATTGCTGGCTTTTTTGATACTAACCACCCCAGCAGATATGCGGCGACATCCCACAGCCATTTTGTTTTGTGGGCTTGTTATGCTCAGCACCCTTCCCTGTACATGGAGAAACTTCTCTTAAATTCAGGCTCTGAGCACCCTTTTCTGTACATCCAGAGGACTTCTCTTAAATTTATATATATATATATATATATATATATATATATATATATATATATATATGTATGTATGTACACATTCAGAATCTTTGCCCATTTTTCAGTATTTCTTCTTGTTTTGCTCTCTGGTTATATGAATTCCTTAAACATTTTGGATATTAGTCCCAGCCTGTTATCAAATACATGGTTTGAAAATCTCTCCCGTTCCATAGGCTACCTTTTCCCTTGGTCAGCTATTTCCTGTACTATGGAGAAACTTTTCTATCAGACATAGTCTGATTTGTTTTTGTTCCCTATGTTTTGCTGCTATATGCAATCCACACTCAAAATTAAAATATTTCCAAATTTTTTTTAGAAAGACTTATAGAGGTGTCAACACTTAATATTGATCTTTAAGATTTATTTGGTTTTGAACCGATGGGCATACTGTCCTTAGAGACTCCTCGGCCCCTGCCCTTGCTGTTTCTTTCTTGGGGTCAACGCTCCCTGTGTCACCAGCAGCTTCTGGAAGGAAAGGGCCATAGCTGGCCTATTGCCCGGCAGCGTTTAGCATGTTGCTCTGTGCAGGTGCTGTACCCACGATTACACCATTTCTTTGCCCTCTGGAGCTCAAGCCTCTGGCAACAGCCCTTCTGTTGCAGGCCAGTGCTGACCAGTGCTTCTGCCTGGAGGAGAACTGTGCTCCAGCTGGGAAAGAAGCCCCCTCTCCTCAGGTCTTACGGTGATGCTCTATGCTTTGCTCAGAGCTGGAGAGAAGCCCCAGGACACCAGCTAGAAAATACCACTAAGCGGTCGTCTTCTCTTCTTTGTAATCATCTTTGCTGTCACTGACTAAAGTTAAAAATTCACACATCCAGGGCTGGAGAGATGGCTTAGAGGTTAAGGCGTTTGCCTGCAAAGCCACAGGACCCAAGTTCGTTTCCCCAGGACCCACGTAAGCCAGATGCACAAGGGGGCTCATGGGTCTGGAGTTCATTTAAACTGGCTGAAGGCCCTGGCATGCCCGTTTTCTCTCTCTCTCTCTCTCTCTCTGTACCCTCTGTGCTCTCTCAAATAAATAAATAAATAAATAAATAAAATAATACTTTTTTTAAAAAAAGAAAAGAAAATCCACACCCAATCAGGATTCCTTAAACAGTCTCATAAAAGACCTCTTATGGTGAAATTTGATTCCTTGTGATTACAAAGAATGAAGGTTAATTGGAATCATTATCAAGGAATGACACCTGTGGGTTTGCATGAGTGGTTACTGACCAAGAAAAAAGACAGAGAATCGAGCCTTCTGGATTTCCTTGAGGATACGGCCACAGGAAATTGACTAGATGATTTTGGTGACATCATCTTCACCACAGCACTTTCTCCAAAAACAATGCTATTTTTCTTGGAGCATTTTGCAGACGTCTTCTATGCCATGTACATTATTATATAACTGCCGTAGTGGTAATATAAAATCCATACAAAGGTTTGTGGTGTGTAAATGCGCATGTGCATGCAGGACAGAGACAAAGACTGTAGTTAAGGTAATTATTTTACTTCTGGTAGCACAAGAGAGTGGGTCAAAAGGTGAAAAACATTCCATTTTAGCAGAGAACCGTATCCTCACAGGGAGTGTTAAGTTCGCGAGGGGCTGGCTTGGCAACCCCTTCTGGAGCATGTATCTTGCCGGCGTTTGCGAATCAAATAGGATTCTGGACCCGTAACTTGGATCAGGGCAGGCTGCGGGGACGCTTGCAAGAGGATGGAAAGTCATCAGTTTCCCGGTTGTTTCCTTTGTTCGTTAAGCCAGCCGAGCCGGGCCTTTCAGACCCGGGATGAGCTCCTTCTCACTTGCTGACGGAACAGCCATGAGCTCACAGAAGCCCCACGACTGCGCCAGCGCCGCCGTGTGTTGCCGCAGATCGCCCCGCCCGCGGCTCCCGCGCTTGCCCGCTTGTGATTTCTTCAGGTTCTGCTCCGTCGTCCTTGCTCCCGGTACAGGTGTACTTGTCCTTCTCCGGCCATCACGTTTTCTAGTCTCTTCTTGCATGGTATGGAAGGATTCAGGGGTTCTAAGCTCAAGTCCTGGCTTTCCACTAGAGCCATGTGTTCAAGACAGGCTCTTCTGGGAGCTCCCTGGGCTGTACCTTATTATCCGTGGCACACGAAGACCATGTCACATTGTGTTTAGAGCCAAATCACAGTCTGTAGTGCCACAGCTAGTGGATGTAATTCAGTTAAATTTAAGCGCAGTAAACTGGGTCTGTTGATATAGGCCTGTAATCCCAGCTACTCAGAAGGCTGAGGCAAGAGGATCATGAGTTCAAGGCTTACCTAGGCTACATAGTGAGCTCAAGCCCAGTTTGAGTAAGTTAGAAAGACTGCTTTAAATTTAAAAAAGGGGAGGAGGGGTTGGTGCTGTCATTCAACGGAAGGACGCTGCATTGCAACAAGGAAAAAAAAAGCAAAATAATTCATTTTCCAGTCACAAGCACTACATCTTAAGTGTTTAGTAATTCTGTACAACCAGCAATTACCATATTGTCCAGCATAGGAAAACAATTGGTATTGGGAAGTTCTACGGGCTAAGCAAAGTACAGCCTCCTGTAGGTCAGTTCTTTAATCAGAAGGCAATATGTGCATGAGCACGAAATTTAGCCCACCCTCATCTTTACATAGTGATTTCTGTTTGCACTCGGATCATGGCAAAGTAGTTGAACCCAGTCATGAACTCTGGGCAAATATAAGCCAGGCAACCATGTGAAGGTACGAGGGTCACAGGAGACTGGGCATGTGGATGTGGGGAGCAACCCTGGGTACATTCCCTGGTTTATTTGTTTGTTTGATTGATTGATTGATTGACTGATTGATTGATTGATGGGCCAGAGTTTGGGCCCCAGAACCACAGTACTACCAAATTTGCATAGAAAGCTGTCATCTTACTGGTTGGGGAATCAAGGCAGAATTTGGGTTACAGTGGTTAGCAGAGAGTGAGGAAGAGCTCCTAGAAAGGAGAGAGCAACACAGGGCAGCTCCCCACTCTGCATAAGTTCCAATCAGATCTCCAAGCAGCCCCCAAGATAAGCACGTGATTCTAAGCAGACTGATCTGCTCAGAGGGAGCTGAGCACAGGCGGCGGCCGGGCCACTCAGGAGAAGCAGTGTAGTATGCGAGTTGACCCGGGTTAACTGCCTGCTCGAGCGAAAAGCCGGGGCTCGGTACGGTAATAAATCCGAGTCCCACGTGCCTACAAATGTATCACTTAACGTCCTGGACTATTAGACATAAGAAGAAACAGGAAAGTATGACTCAGACTCTAGAGAAAAGGCACTGACTATGACCAACCCCAACATAGTCAAGCTATTGAAATTAGTAGAAGACGGTTTTAAGAAGCTGTTGTAAACTGGGTGGGATGGTGCACACCAGTACTCCCAGAAACCGGTGGGTTGAGGTAGGAGGAGACTTGCTTTAGCCCTGAGCGACATAGCAAGGTCCTGTTTCCAAGAAAAAAAAGTTATAACTATGTCCAGATATATAAAGTAAGATGTGCTCATAGTGAATGAAAACTAGGAACTCTCAGCAAGTAAAATGGAAATTCCTTGACTGAAGACTAGAGGGTCTGAGCTAAGATGCTCATTGGGTGGATTTAGAACAGTCACGGTGATAGAGAAAGAAGCATGAACCTGAAGACAGGTCCATGGAAAATGTCCAGGGTGGAGATCATAGAGAAAGTTGATTAAAACAAGCAACAGCACTCAGTGCTCAGCAGGGCAAGGCTCTGGATGTGTCTAGGTGTATATGTGGTGCAGAAAGATGAAACAAAAATTATGCAAAGAGAATATTTATTCAAGTAGTGGCTAATATTTTCTCCAAATTTAGTTAGAAGCAAATAAATGTACAGGTTTGAAAAGCTTAGCGAATGCCAAGCAGGCTCCGTACAGATAAAAGCCACACCTCTATGGTCTGTGACCAAACTGCCAATAAAGTAAAGCTCTTGAAAGCTTCTAGAAAAAAAGACAATAATACAGGTGATGGTTGACTTCTTATTAGAGCTAATGGAGGCCAGAAAAAAAGAATTAATGTACTAAAAACATAAGACAGGGCTAGAGAGATGGCTCAGCAGGTAAGACACTTGTCTATAAAGCCAAAAGACCCAGGTACGGTTCCCCAGTACCCATGTAAAGCCAGATGTACAAGGTGGTACATGCATCTGGAGTTCATTCAAAAATGAACCAGAATTCAATAACTAGCAAGAATAACGAAAACAAACTAAGGATATTTTAACAGAAGTGGAAACGAAGAAGTTATCAAGCGATCTGTACTGGAAGAAATGCTGAAGGAAGGTTTTCAGGATGAAGGAAAGTAATAGTGACTGGAAACAACAGATCTTCAGGAAAGAAGGAAGAGTGCCCGAGCTAATAGGTGTAGTGAGTAGTAAATATAAAAGACATATACTCTCTTTTCTTCTTAGGTTTTTAAAAATTCACATGATTATTTAAGAAAAAAAATAGGAGCTGGAGAGATGGCTTAGTAGTTTAGGCATTTGCTTGCAAAGCCTTAAAGGCCTACGTTTGATTCTGCAATACCCACATGAAACCAGGTGCATAGAGTGGTATGTGCATCTGGAGTTTCTTTACAGTGCCGGAGGTCCTTGTCCCACCTTCTCACCTCTCTCCCCCCCTCTCTTTGCTTACAAATAAATAAATAAAGTATATTATTTGTGACACTGAATAGTGGGTTTTGTTGCCTACATAGATGAACTATATCTTATTCTCATGTGTTGCTATTGGAGCATGAGATAGTATAGCCACTTTAGAAAAAGGCCTCATAGTTTCATTATATCTAAGCCCATACTAATCTTATGGCCCAGCCAAATCACTCCTAGTTGTTTACCTCAGAGAACTGAGAACACGTGTCCACAAAATGGCACCTAGAAGAATGCTTGTAAGTTTTCCTCATGATGGCCAAATCTGAAAATAGCCAAGTGACCCTCAGTGGAAGGATGGTACACTAACTGCTGCACACTTATAAAATATATGGAACAGGGCTGAAGAGATGTCTCAGCAGTTAAGGCACTTGTCTGCAAAGCCTACTTACTTGGGGTTCTATTCCCCGGTACCCATGTGAAGCCAGATGCACAAAGTGGTGCATGCCTCTGGAGTTCTTTGCAGTGGCTCGAGGCTCTGGCATATTTCTCTCTCTCTCTCTGTCTCTCTCTCTCTCTCGCTGCTTGAAAACAAATAAATGAATAAAATATATGAAACAGTAGAAAAAAATCTCAAAGAAGTCAGGCACAAAAGTGACCATATTTTATGATTGCAGCCATAAGTTCTAGTGCAAGCAATGTTGGTCAGTGGTGGAAACAGTCAAGTCAGCAGTGTCATTGGGAGCAGAGAGGGGGGCAGGGAGTGAGCAAGGACCTACCTAGTTACATGTGTCCATTGAAACTCATCAAATGGCATAACTAAAATGTGTACATTTCATTGCATGTAAAATGTCCATGGAAAGTATACTGAACTCCAGTTAGTGCTGGAGTATTTAGGAGTGAAGTATGCTTTAAATTGTATCAAAAGCAGGTGGGTTGCTGAAAAGATGGTAAGATAAAGCATGCTTGGCAAAAACAAAACAAAACGAAACAAAAAAAAAATTTAACAAAATATGAGGAACCACAGACTCTATTTACCATTCTTTTCTCTTGACTTTTTCCTCTTTGCCATTGAGCCATAAAAGCCCAAAGAGACATGAAAACACACGGCAAAGTCAGCGCTGCAATGTGGGCAAGCCTTTATTCTAGAGGTTATCCCTGTTGTGGAGAGCTGCCCCGGCTGGAGTAAGTGTCGCCGGGTGACCTGTAGAATTCAGTGTGGGAAACCTCCTCTTCTTTGTATGGGCAAGTTAGAAGACACAGGACCAGTGGAAAAAGTACTTTATGCAATTTAATAGGAGCCATTCAGCTAAACCTCATTTTAACCTATGAAATAGGAAAGATATAGAAATGATGAGACTTTCCCAAGATCAAATAAACTGCTTAAACTTGTCATAAATAAGAACAGTCTTCATGCACACACATGCACATGCATCCTCACACACATGTGACTATGTACATATACACATATGCAAAATAAAAAAGAATAGGGCTGAAGAGATGGCTCAGCAGTTAAAAGCATTTGCTTGCAAAGCCTGCTGGCCCAGGTTCGAATCCCAAGAACCCATGTTACCCAGGGACTCACAGGGCCTTCACTGGCGGTGTTGCCAAACGTACCAGTCTGAAAATGTGCAAAGTGCTGCACGTGTCTGGAGTTCGCTTGCAGTGGCAGGAAGCGCTGGCGTGCCTATGTTCTCTCTCTCTCTGCTTGAAAAATAAAGAAATAAAAATACTCAAAAAAGAAAAACAATTAAAGCCAGGCATGGTCGGCACATACCCAAAAAGAATTCCTTTGTTATAACTGTGAAATTTCTAAAGATGATAGTCATTTTTAAGCCTATGATGTTGCAGTCTATAGAATATTATTACTATGTTTTAATCTTTTAAAATGATAACTGTCATTGATAATAAATTATTTGCATATAACAATTAATGTTTACCATTTACAAGTGGATTTCTTGCTTTCTTTCACACTATTTCATGTTACTCTTGTAAGCACTCTGGGCACGTAGCTGGGCATGGTGGCATATGCCCTGCAGGGGGAGTAGGAGCTCAGGCCAGCCTGAGCTACATGAGACCCGGTCTCAGAAAACCAGCCACAAAACAAAAACCTCCGAGCAGCCATTTGGGTTTTATTGTTTGATACTGTTCAGGACCCTGAGCCCCTGGGGAGCCTCAGGCCCTCCGCTGTGTGTGGGCCATTGTGTGAGGATGGGACTGAGCCAGAGCAGAATCTGCCAGACTGGAGCCCACATCCTCATCCAGGGACTTAGGGGGGGCTCCAGTGGAGGTGTTGCTAAAGGCACCACTAATGATCTAAAAAGCTAGAAAGAATATAGGTTTGTGTCCAAGTCGCCATCAGCCTGAGTGTCCTGACAAGTCAGCTGTAGGACAAACTTACACTTCCTTGATTCCCACTTTGGACTTATATTCTGAGAGCTGTATTTGAGAAACTAAAGCAAATTTGTGACATTCTTATTTTAATAAAAGGTGGGTGCTTTTTCAAAGGACCTTACTATTGCATCTACAGACTAACACATGCAAACTGAAGGGTTGGAGAACTGCTAAAATTACTTGGTTTAGAATTTTGTTTTTAGGTAGGGTCCCGTTTTAGCCCAGGCTGATGTGGAATTCATTATGTATTCTCAGGGTGGCCTTGAACTCATGGTGATCCTCCTACCTCTGCTTCCCAAGAGCTGGGGTTAAAGGCATGCACCATCATGCCTGGCTCTTGGTTTAGAATTTTAATACAAGTAGTAATCCTTTCTGTGTCCAATCCTTATTTATTTATTTATGAGAGAGAGAACGGGTGCACCAGGGCCTCCAGCCACTGCAAACCAACTCCAGACACATGTGCCACCTTATGCATCTGGCAAAATCGAACCTGGGTCCTTAGGCTTTGCAGGGAAGCACCTTAATCACTAAGCCATCTCTTCAGCTGTGTCCAGTTTTTAAAAAGATAGTTTCCAAAACAAAACTAGCAACAGAAACAATCATTTTCTAGTCATTTTAATTTTGTAAGGGCATCACTAAGGTTTGTTTAATTTTATGTCATTGTAGGTTAGGACAATTAAAATCTGATTAGCAGGGAGGGCAGAAGAGGGGAGGGAAATATGAAATACCATGGTTTGTTGTCTGTGAGTATAGAAGTTGTCAATAAAAAAGTATATGTATATATATATATATAAAATCTGATTAGCATAGATTGTAAGAACAATGCCCTTCCCATCCATTACTACAGATGAGAGGAATTAGGAATCCTTTCTTATTTCAATTTCAGTTCACCAAAGCAGTCTGTTTTTGAAGCAGCAATCAGAATCTTTTATTCTTCCTGAATAAAAAAAAATACTTTTGTCTAATTATCATAAAACACATGTGAATCCCAAAGTTCTTCTTTATACATGGGAATCACATCCCAAAGAAATCATCATCCAATTGCTTGTTGCTTTATATCTCTTTCTAGGATTTTCTGCAGACTCATGACAGGGTCCCTCGGCATCTGGAGGTGGCACCGCGTGTCTTCCCGCCTCTTGTGGATGGTGGCAGTTGAGCCAAAAATCTTCTACGTTGCCTTACCGTGATAGTAGATCACACTCCACCAGCGGTCCACTCACGGATCATCTTGATCTTATTCAAAATTTGAGATGATTGTTGAACCTACATTTTACCTTGTAACTGTTGGTTAGGAAAGTTTACTAGTCAAATGAACAGGCCAAAAGTGATTAGAAGATGCATAAAGTCCTTAATAAGAAATTCTCTGGGAATATTAGCATAGAAGGAATTACTTATGTTGACCAGAACTTATAAGTGGAACGTGGTTGAGTCCTCCCTCTGACCCTGAGCTTGTATGAGACCTTGAATGTGTCAACTCACATGTCTCCCAGCCTCAGCCTCCTGATCCATAAAATGAGGGAGGGTGGAAGCACCCTGCACTATGGGAATCGCTGAGGTTCTCCTTACTGGCATGTTCAGCAGTAGTGTGCTCGGCCTGTCTGTCTAGACAGATCTCATTGTCAGTGCAAAGAGATCTTTCTCCTGAAGGCAAATCATCAAGGTGTCCCTCTTTCCTTCCCTCACTGCTACTCCGTTACCTCAGCTCTAAGTCTGTGATGTTGGCTGGACAAGAGTTGACTGTTGATATAATGGAGGTGTACCTATAGTAAAAACCTCACCTGTTGTTCTGTTGGTCATGTGTAGCGATCACATTCTCATTGCTGGGACAAAACCCCGACAGAAGCAACTTGTGAGAGGAACACGTTTATTCCTGGCTTGCAGTTTTCAGGGGCGACTCCGTGAGGGCAGAGAAAGCATGATAGGAGCAGACAGCCAGGTGTCACATCTCCACTTCAGCTGGAAAGAAGTAGAAAGAGTGAGCTGAGTGCTGCAGGTGGGGCTGGCCGGGCTTGAACACCTCCTCTAGCAAGGGTCCACCTCCCAAAGGCTCCACCAGCTAGGGCTTAAAAATCAGGCTTAATCACAAACATGCGTCTATGGGGGACGTTTTTATTCAAACCACCATGACATCTATAAAACCTTCCTCTAAAGTCTGTAAACTGCTTCTTTGCCTGCTTTAGTCCTGTGCGGGTCTAGCTTAAAAATCAGAGTCTCTCGATGTTTCCAAACCACACCTCCCAGCTCCCTCCTCACACCCTACTGACTGACCCCCATCTCACCTCTGCAGCCTGAGCGGGGTGAAAGGTTAGGCAGCATGGATTTTACATCTTCATTTTACATCTTCCTCCTGTTTCCTCCCCTCTCACAATGGGTTTAAGACAGTTGCTTTTCTTTACTGCAGAATGCCTTCACTCTGTCCAGCAAAGCAGCTGGAGTCCCTTGCTGAACAAAGAGGAAGGAGGAGAAGGAAGTTCATGTGAGAACATAAGCAGTCCACCTGTGGATCTGTGTTTGTTTGTTTGTTTTCTAGGTAGGGTCTCACTCTAGTCCAGGCGGACCTGGAACTCACTCTGTAGTCCCAGGCTGGCCTGCAACTCACAGCGGTCCTCCTACCTCTGCCTTCCCAGTGCTGGAATTAGGCCTCGCTAGGTGTGTATCTTTCTACTGGGCAGTAGCGAAGGTTCAGTAGTCTGTCACATTACTGGAATGGTAAAATACTCACAGCCTGTAAAAGCCTGGGCTAGGTTTCTGGTTCCTGTCATTGTTTGGTATGTGGAAACCTGTAACAAAGTGATTAGGGAAGAACAATGGCCAGATCGATGAGATTGTTTTATTAACAGTCTGCACCACACACTGCATACTGGTTTTATTGTTTGAGGCGAACTCATATTGGTGGTGGAATTTAATTTAAGGACCCTCTCTCCTTGTTCCAAGTAAAGTATGCATGAGGTTGGAAAGGCCTTGCCAAAGCTTTTACACCAGACTGATGGAGTTTTTGAAAGTTGCTTTAGAAATGTAGTGTTTCTAAGAACTTAATGTAACATAACTTAAACTGCTGTCCTATCGCAAAGTTCTTTGGTTATTACTAAGTGCTTACTCTGTCACAAATGGACTTCAAGAACAAGTGAGACGCAAGATACTGTCTTTTCCCGGTGCGTGGGGGGGAGGGGTGTGTAAGCACAAGCATGCATGAGCAAACCAGAGAGAGGTACGTGGTCTTCCTCTGTCACTCTCCTGCCTTATTCCTCTGAGAGCTTCTCACTGAACACTGAGACCCAGTGACCCTCTTATCTCCTTCCAGCTTAGTGCTGGGGTTTCAGGCATGTGCGGCCATGTCTGGCTTTTTAGCACGGGTGCTGGAAATCGACTTTGGGTCTTCATGCCCGCACAGCAGACATTCTTTTGTTTGTTTGTTTGTTTATTTATTTGAGAGCGACAGACAGAGAGGGAACAAGGTGGAGAGAGAGAGAGAGAGAGAGAGAATGGGTGCGCCAGGGCTTCCAGCCACTGCAAATGAACTCCAGATGTGTGCGCACCCTTGTGCATCTGGCTAGTGTGGGTCCTGGGGAATCGAGCCTTGAACCGGGGTCCTTAGGCTTCACAGGCAAGTGCTTAACTGCTAAGCCATCTCTCCAGCCCACACAGCAGACCTTCTTAACCTCTGAACCATCTCACCAGTGTGATACTGTCTTTTTAAAAAAATATTTTTCAGGGGCTAGAGGGATTTCTCAGTGGTTAAGATGCTCACTTGCGAAGCCTAATGACTCCCTAATACTCACGTAAAGCCCGATGCACAAAGTGGCACATGCATCTGGAGTCCATTTGCAGTAGCTGGAGGTTGGTCCTGGTGGGGCCTATTCTCTCTGTTTCTCTTCAGTATCTCTCTGCTTGCAAATAAATAAGTAAAAATATTTCCATATTATTTTATTTGTGTGTGTGTGTGTGTGTGTGTGTGTGTGTGTGTGTACACACCACTACAAACCAGTTCCAGATGCTTCACTGTGTTTTTGCAGCTGACTTGGCAGTTTATCTCCTTGGTTCTTGCTGCTTCTGAAAAAGAAAAATGGATTCTCGAGTGGAGCATGAGATTAGCGTAGGTTAACTGGGATAAGCATTGTTAATAAGAGACATTTGGATGGGCGTAGCCTCTTTTTTGGCCAAAGACTAGTGGGAGCTTCTCATTGGAGTCTATTATCTTGGTCTCCGTAGGATTCTGACCTGGTTCCCAGTTCCAGCCATGGGTTCCTTCCCACTGAGTGGATCTCTTAGTCAATAAAAGAGCCAGTGGCTACCCACCTAGGCTGGGTGCCATTGTTGCACAGAGGTGCACATCTTGTCAGGCCGGTTGCTCTCATATGGCAGGCCCTGCTAACACACACCACTGGCCATTTTCCCCAGCAGCTCATGTCTCACTTTCCAGCACTGAACAGGCAGACCAGCTGGGAGCTGCCTTCCTTCCAGACGCCAGCTGGGTCTCTTGGGGTTCTGTGTTGGCAGCATGTAGTGTCTTCAGCAATAAGGGTGGCCTATTCCTTAAATCCCAGCACTGGGGAGGCAGAGGTAGGAAGATTGTTGTGAGTTTGAGGCCACCCCGACAATACAGAGTGAATTCCAGGTCAGCTTGGGCTAGAGTGAGACCCTGCCTCAGAACAAATAAAATAAAAAAGAGGCCTCGGGCCACTGGGATGAACTTCCAAACCAGGCACAAGTTATGGAGGAAGGGATTTATTTGAAGCTTACATATCCAGGGGAAGTTCCATAATGGCAGAAGACATTGCCTCCCCCTTCCCCCCACAGATCCAAACAGAGAGAAAAAGCAACCACAGCTGCCACCATAAGCAAGCAAGCACGCTCCAGGAAATTCAGGCAAGGCTGAGCACTTGGCATCTCTTAGGCAGGAATTCAAATCCACCCCGGTGACACCTCCCCCAGCCAGGCGGCTGGAGATCTAAGTTACAAGCCTTAATGAAACTCTGAAATCCATTGAGAGACATCCATTCAAACTACCATAAGCAAGCGGGTAATCAGGTACTTTGCCGGAAGCATGTCTTGTTTGGGGGACCTTGTGTGTCTCTCTGAGCAACAGCTCATTGTGGGTTGTGACTGATTTCTGGTCCTGGGAGTTACCAACTAGAGCCAAATGTTTTAGGGTTAGGGCTCATCCCCCCCTCTCTAGGGCCCTTCTTACCAGACAACCCTTGAATGCTCCTGTTGAGAGTTATGTCTTTCAGTCTGCTGGCCGGAAGAAAGGTTTCCATGGCACCAATTCATTTTGGATTTAGTTTTATGTATATTTCCCTTGCTCTTCTGTTCCCCTTCTTCCAAACAGCTCCATCCCTATTGTCTGTCCCTCGAGTTTCCTCTCAGGTACGCCTGCAGCTCAAGCTGTTCCAGGTTAGGATCCACAGATGAGTGAGAACGTGTGGAGTTTGTCTTTCTGTGCTTGTGTGAATTCACTGAGTGTGATCTGTTCCAAGCCTGTTCATTTTCCCACAAATATCATTGTCTCACTTTTCCTTACTGCTGAGTAGAATTCCATTGTGTGTATGCACCACATATCCAATTGTCAAGTGATGGGTGTTGGTTGATTCCAATTCTTAGCTATTGTGAATTGAGCAGCTATAGACACAGTTGAGCAGGTATCTCCGCAGTGAAGAGAGGAGCCTTTAGGGTAGATGCCCAGTAGAGGAATAACTGGGTCAACTGGTAGCTCTATTTATCTCTTCAGGCATCTCCATATTGATTTCCATAATGATTGTACAAGTTTGCACTCCCATCGGCAGTGAATGAGGGTTCCTCTTTCCCCATATCCTCACCAACATTTATTGTTGCATGAGTTTTTTAATGATTACCGTCCTTTCTGGAGGAAGATGGACTCTCGTAGTTGTTTTAATTTGCATTTCCCTGATGGCTAAGGATGTTGAACATTGTCGTAAATGAGTATTGGCCATTGGATCTCTTTCACTGAGGGTCCCCTATTCAGTTCTCTGCCCCCTCTTTTTTTTTGCGTAGATTGTTTTTTTTTTTTTTTAATTGCTTAGTTTTTTGAGTTCTTTGTAGATTCTAGATGTTAGTCCTCTATCAGTGGTATGGCTGGTAAAGATTTTCTCCCAGTCTGCGGGTAGCCTGTTGACTCTTTTTATGGTATGTTTGTCTGTACCAAAGCTTTTTAGCTTCATGAGATGCCACTGGTGGAGTGTTTAATTTCCTGGGCTACTGCGGTATTGTCCAGGAAGTCTTTCCCTACTCCTGTATCATGGAGAGTTCCCCGTGTTTTTTCTTCCAGACAGTTAAGAGTTTTAGGCCTTATGTTGAGGTCTTTAATCATTTGGCGTTGCTTTTTGTGCAGGGTAAGAGGAGTGGGTCTAGTTTCATTCATCTACATGTGGTTATCCAATTTGACAAACACCATTTGTTGAAGATGCTGTCTTTTCTCCAGGGTACCTTGTTGGCTCCTTTGTTAAGGATTAAATAGTTGTAGTTACTTGAACTAGGGCCGGGACTTTAATTCTTTGTTTCCCAGCTATTCTTTTTTTCTTTTTTGAGGTAGGGTTTCACTCTAGCCCAGGCTGACCTGGAATTCACTAGGCAGTCTCATACTGGCCTTGAGCTCACAGTGATCCTCCTACGTCTGCTACCTGAGTGCTGGGATTAAAGGCATGAGCTACCACACCTGTTGCAGTAGTTCATGTGTGTCTATTTCTAAATAGTCTTTTATTACATGAATCTCTCCAGTATTAGTTTATTCATTTGGGTGGTTTCTGTTTTTCTACAGAAGGTAATGTTGCAGAATTGTTGTTGTTGAATATAATTCATTTCTTCTTTTCTGGATGTATCTCTTTTCTTTGAGAACTTTCACACAGATTGCCAGGTGTGGCTTTCTTTGTATTTATTCTGTGTGAGCCTCACTGTGTGGCGTGATGTTTTGTATCTATACCAAAACATTCTCAGCAAACATCTCTTCAAATGTTCTTTCCATTTTCCCATCCTACCTCTCTGTCACTTTTAAGTCATACCTGTGACCCAGATTTCATGCACTCCTATGATTCAGATTGTGGTTTCCAGACTTTTTATCTGTGGCCTAAATATTTTTACTAGCTTATCTTCTGGATCACACATTTGCTCTTGTTAGCTATGTCTAAGTTGTCATTACACCAACATATCATTCTGGATTTTAGTTATTATATTTTTACACTTTTGATTTGGGTATTTAAAATAGATTCTAGATCTCTGTCTTACCAATTTTATGTTTTTTAATACTTTATTTACTTATTGGAGAGAGAGAAAGAGAGAGAGAGGCAGATAGAGAGAATGGGCACTCCAGGGTCTCTAGCCACTGCAAATGAACTCCAGATGCATGCACCATCTTGTGCATTTGGCTTATGTGGGTTCAGGAGAATCAAACCTGGGTCCTTAGGCTTTGCAGGCAAGTGCCTTAACTGCTCAGCCATCTCTCCAGCTCATTATCAGTTTTTAGTTAAGCATATTAATATTAATTATTTCTAATTCCCTCTCCAATTTACATGTTTGTTGCTGTTTTCTTTGTTCTCTTTTCTTTCCTTTTGTTTTTTCTCCTTGAGCCTGATTCACTTTTCATGGGCTTTCTGGCCATTGCACACATAAACAAGTCCCAAGAGACTCTCACTGTCATCATCTTCCTCCAGGTAGCATCTTCTTTGCTGTGTGCTAGGCATTCGGAATAAGAGCGGATCATCTTCATCTTGCAGCAGATGCGACACTTCCATGCTGGGCCCAGGCTGACCAGCCTCTGGTCCTGGCTTTGTTCCTGCCACAGTTCCAGTCCTATGCCTAAAGGGCTCATTTGGCATTATGACCTGTGGGGCCGGGGCTTTCATTGGCATCTGTCTGTTGCCAGAATGCCGATCACATGCTTGATTGGAATTGCTGCCGAATGCTTCTCCTCCAGGTGTTCTGCCCCTCCAGCCGCGCCGCAGGGCGAGCGTGCGTAGTCAGTGCAGGTGTGCGGGGCGCCATCACAGAGGGGCCTGGGGGCTCAGGCCTCCGCCGCGCTGGCCCTGCACAGCCTGGATCCTTGCTAGCTTGTTTTCCTCCATGGTCCTTAGGGGTTGCTGGAACCTCTGCTGTGGTGACCACTTCAGGGTCAACCTTTCAACCTTTTCCCCATTTTCTTTTCAAACTAGAAAATTCCTTCACAGGATGCCAGCCTGGTATGTTACCTACCCTCTGTCTAGGGTCCCATCCATTCTATAGTGCCTGGACAAACATAACTCAAGTGCCTTTAAACTGGATTTGGTGAATTATATCATTTTGTTCTAGTTGTTCTTGGTAAATGAAGTCCTCCGCTATAAATTAATCTGTCCTGGATGGAATTTTATTGTGTGCTTTTCATTAATGTTTTGATTTCTGACACTTATTTATTTAGAATCACAACCTTGGGATTAGATAAAGATCTTGGTGAACAATCAGCCCTCATTTTGTTGCTGAGGCAGCCAAGGCTCTGACAGAGACACCCACCCAAGGACATCCTGCCAGTTAACGGATATTCCCACATCAGGGCCTTCCAACCTCCAGCCCGCTGGCCAGCACATTGCATCGCTGATAACACAGTATGTGTGTCTTCTTCTTGCTTACTGAAATCATAAACCAAATCAACCCAGCATTCTAGCAACCTCCTCAACCTTGGCCTGCAGTGTGTCGTGAAGAAGAGCGCTTACAATTTCAGGCTGATAATGTCAGCTTTCAGGGATGGCTGTGAAGCCTGTTCCTTGTAACATAATGCATGCACATTTAATACTCAAGACATTTTTTATCCCTTTTCTCAGTCTGGAGAGAATAATTCATAAAGAATGCCACCAGCTTATGGCCATCTGTGAGGCTCTGGAGAAACGTTTATCACCTGCCGTAGCTCAGTCTGTTGAGCAACGAGAGCACAGGCTTGTCAGGTCGCAGTCACGTGCGCGCAGAGGGCAGAGCCAGAGGTGGTTGTCTTGTGCATCACTTGCACGCTTGCTTTGAGAATATCCAGGTAATCTTATTTCTCCAAATCAGATGAGGTCAGGGTGGTGTGGTTGTGGACGGCAATCTCATTTTGTATTAGTAAAATCCCTAGCCTGTCTTCCAAAGGATAAAGTGATCTGCGTGTTCAGAGGCCATGATGTTTAATGAGTGGAGCTAACTCTGGCCAGAGTTTGGTTTGTTGTTTGGATCCTGCACAGAAGCCATCAGCAGTGGTTCCTTAGCAATGTAGCTTGATCCTCAGCTCCCCTGTGGTACAGAAGTATGGGGTAGGACCGGGCTGGGTGTCTGTTCATCCCTTAGTTTTTTTGTTTGTTTGTTTGTTTTTCAATGAGAGGGAGAGAGAAAGAGAGAAAATTGTTGTGCCAAGGCCTCCAGCCAGTGCAGTTGAGTACCAGATGCATGTGCCGACTTGTGTGCCTGGGCGACCCTGCACGCTTGTGTCACCTTGTGCATCTGGCTTATGTGGGATCTGGAGAGTCGGACATGGGTTCTTAGGCCTTGAAGGCGAGTACTTTAACCACTAAGCCAGCTCTCCAATCCTCCCTTAGTTTATTTTTGGACATTTAAAAAATGTATTTATTTTGAGAGGGGGGTAGGATCTTCAGCTGTTGTGAATAAACTCCAGATGCATGTACCCCCCTTGGGTGCATGTGTGATGTTGCACACTTGCGTCACTGGGAGCCTGGCTTATGTGGGATCTAGAGAATCAAACAGGAGTTCTTGGCTTTGCAGGCAAGCGCCTTAACCACTGAACCATTGGGAAAAAGTAAAACATGAGTATTGGAGATAGGTGAATAGAAAATGATATTTATTGAGAATAATGCTTGACCTCTATACTTACAAAGGCTATGTTAAAAATTGTGGACTTCAAAATGTTTTCTTAACACTGGAGTGTAATCTGTACTTACAGACACCTGGACAACAACTGTGGAGTTGCTTTGGGTTCTGGTCTTGTCCGGATAAAGCACAGACAACGTCTTGTCCAGGGTTCTAGTGTTTAGAACCACGGCCAAAGCCACATTCTGTGTGTTTGCACTCTTCTCATCTCTCTCTATCTCTGTGTGTGTGTGTTTTTTAGGGCATAAATAATCACATTTGTAATATTTGCTCCTTTTGAAAAATGCAATTTAGGATTCAAATGCTTTCTCAATCTGTATATCCCACCCAGCACACACAAGAATTAAAGGACTAATAATGAAGACAGTTAACAACAGGAAATTAATCAGTAGTTCCTGTGTATTTACTCCTGGAGGTTCATAGTTTTAGTAAAAATTGTAGACCTGGATTTCAGAGGTAGGAAGGACATAGGACCGTGGTCCAGTAGCATGCCTCTCATTCACAGGTGAAGAAACAAGGGTCATGGGTATTGGGGTGATCAGTTAGGGCTGGAATTGGAGCCACACTGCGGAGTTCACCTTCACCCCAGGGTCCCCACCATCATCTTCATGCTTCCACCCGTGTGCCTCCCACCTGCACGCGGCTCTTTCCCACGAGGCTCCTTTGCCGTGTGCCGGGTTTGCTGCCCCTTCTGCTCCGGGAGCTTGATGCGGATGCCTGGTGGGACCCAGGGCATTTGTGACGTCCTAGGCCAGCGCTCTGCTGATTCTGAATGCTGGAAGTAAGCCCGATTTAAGAGCAGCACGTGGCTTTCCAAATCTCCATCCTTTTCATAAATGTCCTTTATCCCAGTAAATTATCTCTGAAAAAATCCCTCTACTTCTCCAAACCTTTTGTGGTAGTTTGATTGAGGTGTCCCCCATAAACTTAGGTGTTCTGAATGCTAGGTTCCCAGCTGATGGAGATTTGGGAATTAATGCCTCCTGGAGGGAGGGTATTGTTGGGGGCTGGCTTATGGGTATTAAAGCCAGTTTCCCCTTGCCAGTGTTTGGCACACCCTCCTGTTGCTGTGGTCCACCTTCTGTTGGCCAGGGGGTGATGTCCACCTTCAGCTCATGCCATCGTTTTCCCTGCCATCGTGGAGCTTCCCCTCGAGCCTGTAAGCCAAAATAAATCTCTTTTTCCCAGAAGCTGCTCTTGGTTGGGTGATTTCTAACAGCAATGCGAACCGGACTGCAACACCTTTCCTGATTAACCAGTCCTAAAAATGCACATCCTATATACTTATATATGAAATGACTTCAAGCAAATACGGCATTTAAAAAATGCAAGGCCGCACTCACATCCTAAAGTATTTTACTGTGTTTTAGAAATCTGAAATGGGACATTATGCTAGAAGTCAAAATTCACTCCCCAGACAATGTTATTAAATGTAGCCTAAATAGGTCTGGCAAGGATGGCCAAGGTACAAAAATAACTTTAAAGAACAAAACTGGGGAGAGTGTTGAGAGACCACAAGGACTTGAAAGCAGAAATTAAAAGTAGAATAAAGACTAAAGAGAGCAAAGCAATGTGTTTCTGGTTGCGCCAAGTTCCCCTGAGGGGACCCTGAATTCAAATTCTCTTTGACGTTGTTGCATTTGAATCTTTAGCTTCCAAAGGACACCGATGCCACGGGGGGGGGTGTGGGGGGGGGGCTCAACAGCATGTAACAGTCCCTCCACCTCCTGGGTCCCCAAACGCCTCCTGTTGCAGCCTCACATTTAAAAATAGCAAGGAAATAAGGGAAAATCATAAAGCAACCATAATAAAATTAGTGCTTGCATGAAAGACCATTACCAGAGAGGAACTCGTAGAAGGCCCGTGCTGCCAGGAGGCCGCCGGTTGTTGGCAGGACTCAAGCCCTCACTGGCCAGCGCATCGAGAGCCGAACCCAGCATCTTATTAAAGATATAGTGGCCTTTCTTCATGATCATAAAGGTTGTTTTATATTGAGTAATAAAAATGGGTTAGAAAAAAAAAGTTCATTGCCATAATACATATATATGTTACTTTTCTCACCAAAATAGAAGTCAAAATTAAATAGCTCTGACTGAAAAGAGTTAGTAGTAGTGCTTCTCTCAGGCAGACCCTGACGAGGCAGAGGTGGCTCGGAGGAGAGCTCAGAAGCTGGTGTCCACGAGGGCCAGGAGTGCAAAGCCCGGTCCCTGCGGAGGGGGGAGGCAGGAATGCGCGAAGGTCTGGCGGGGATCGCCGCCCTTTCCGGTCAGCCCATCCCGGAGGAGGTCTGGAATCCTCATTACCGCCGTAAGGGAAGCCCACCGCTTTCAGAACCAGATATTTTCAAACTTCCATGTCACCGGGCCCGCTCCGGTTCAGCGGTCTCGGGACTCAGCCTGCATTACCATGGCGCTCGGCTCTCGTTCCCACATCTGTCATCTGCACAGGCGGGTCTTGAAGTCGGCGGCCTTCAAGGATGTATTTCAGTGACCCGGATGAGAAAGCTCTACCTTAGCCCCGTGGATCGGTCTTTGAGAGGATGTTTGTTGGCACACCCATGCCGTCTCTGCTGAACCCATGGGACCTCGTCCTGTGTCCACAGCCGACAGCTGTTCGGATGGCATTGCTTGTCCGCAGTGTTCTCGCCTCTGGAAGTCCTGGAAAGAATAAGCGGGAGGAAACTAGTACTGGGGCTGAGCTGACGACCGTGGTCATCAAGCGGGGTCGGCCTCCATGGCTTTTATTTCATGTGGGCTTCAAGGCTGGTGGGTCTGTCGTATGCGTGGGGCATGTCCTCCATGGTTTCTGTGCTGCCAGGGGCCAAGCATGCCTCTCCGTTGCACATGGGCAGCAAGAGCCCATTCCTGGTGGCACACTGGCCTTCGACATGCTCTTTGGGTTTAAATAAGATAAAATGCCTGATATTAAACTTTGGAAATGTCAGTTGAAGGATTTCACTGGAGCTGACCAGCTCCAGTCCCCAAGGACTTGACCTCTGTCCCTTGCCGTTACAGTGGAGTGTGGGAGATAAATCATTTCAGAGAGACTGCAACAACAATTACTGAAACCTTGAGCAAAGGCATTTGAGTTTAGAATGCTCTAATTGGTATTATTGGCTTTCATATGTCTAGGGAATGCCCACTTCTGATTAGATGCCTCGGGTTTTACTTTAGTGTTGCGATCGGGCAGTTGGATTAATAGTCTGGGTCTCGTACATGCATCAGTCTTTCTCTGTAGAGCCAACTTATGTATATTCTTGCATATTCAGAATTATGGTTCCCAGACATCCCTATTAATGTTCTGTTCTGTTTGCCTCTCTCACTGAAAAGACCAGTGAGACACAGGGAAAGGCAGTGACTTGGGTCCTCCTCCCACATTTCAGAGCCAGAGTTTGTCTTGCCTTCTTCTTGCTTGCTGCAGTGTGACTTGCCCTGACACCCCTCTGCCTCAGTGTCTTGAGTGACTGTGAAATGGACAGGACTCCACACTTGATAAAGTTTCTTCCACACTGTCAGGCCACCATTAGACTCTAGCAAAGCCTACTTGGAAAGCCTTGTCAGGAAGTGGGACAGAGAACAACTGTGTTTCCTTCTTGCCAGAGACCATTGTTTCTGCCTTGTCAGGTAACTAGCAAGCTTCAGAATAAGAAATGGAAGAACTTGTAAAAATGAAATCTGTTAGAGAGACATGATCCAGTGTCTACTACAGCGCCCTGCTAAACCCACAGGCACCATTGACTATTGAGGTTCTGTCAAATGGTTTGTCATTTTAGCGATTCCGTATCCTTGGTGTCTCCAAACTTTGACTTTTAAAGTGGAACAGGTTCTGTACCTGATGTGGCTACATTAAAAGCCAGTTGTTTGTAAACAGCCACAGACCAGTGGCTTCTCAAACCCTTGTTCATACACATGAAGCTCATGTCCTCGTGTGCTGGCATGTGCTCCTTTGGGGGAATGTTTGGGCTTTTACAGGAACAGTGAGCAAACATTTTTCCGATGATTAATAGTCATATAGATCTTTTTCTTCTGGTGCCACAATAATACCAAATGGCAAAGTGACTACAAAACCTTGGACACCTGAAACGCCACATGTCCACTGAACACCTTTGACCTGAGCGGGCTCAGTGGGTTGTGGTGTGTCTGCAACCAGGTGACATCAGTGGGGCAGTGGCTGGGTTTCTTCCCTGGTCCTGCCTCCTGGACATCAGTGCCCATCAGACCAATCCATAATCAGTTCACCTTGGGTACTTTTTGATGAGGGAAGCTTATGGGTAAAGGATACCAACTTTCTGCTTCCACACCACTACCTTGATTTCCTTAAACCAGGAACTGTGACTGTGCCCACAGTGATCATCACATGCCCAGTGGGGCTGTGAAGAGTTGGTGTCACACTGCCCCACAGTGTGGTTGCTTCTTTATTTGATAAGTGAGCAAGTGAGTGTGATAGAAGAGGATATAGTGAGTTGCTAGTACCTTCCAGAATGTTGTTCTTAATGATTCCTTTGGGAAGGAAGGAAAGGAGGGAGGGAAGAAGGATCAGAACAAATGGTGGGCAGAATCAGTACACGGACAGCATCCTTTCCTCCATTTAATCCCCACAAAGACCAACAAGAATAACTCTTTTAACAGTTCTTACAATTATTCCAATTCCTGCGATATTTAGGTTTCCTTAACTCTGGCTGCTGTTAAAGGTACATTGGTAACTTCAAAGGCCATTTTCTATTCTAAGATCTTGATGGCTTAGTGATCACTGCACCATTTCCTGAGAATGGGTCTCATTTACTATGCATGACTTGACTTTTTATTTCAACATTACTCTTTCTAATATTTGCCTTGTTCTAAGGCTATTAAGTACACACAGACGTTTGTGTGGCCATCGTTGTAACCTAGCCTAAACTGGGATTGCTTTGAGTAGTAGCTGCTGGCCATTTGGCAATGTGATACACTAACAAAAGGTTCCATTCACAAGGCTCTCGTGTGTCCTGTGGGGCACATGCAGTGTCTCCTGTGATGCCCAAGTTGGCCGAGAAACCATTGCCTTGCAGACGGGACTGAGGTGCCTCTTGGAGGACATGTTTTGGCAGGTTGGGCAGGTACCCACTTTTTGTTTTCTCCCTCCCTCCAGAAACTCATTGCAGGAAGTAAAGTGATGAATGTTAATAAGCCACCCGAGAAACTATGGTTACTTCCGCACATAGTCAGCACATCACAGTGTGGCTACGTGGCATGCACGACCTAGCAAAAGACACGAGTCTTACAGTTCTATAATTGTTTATTTTACGTGCACTGTAATAACAATTTCAT
Organism: Jaculus jaculus; assembly: GCF_020740685.1. Lineage (NCBI taxonomy): Eukaryota > Metazoa > Chordata > Mammalia > Rodentia > Dipodidae > Jaculus > Jaculus jaculus. The sequence goes on along the minus strand of NC_059114.1, from coordinate 8,495,205 downwards.
AAAACCTCCCCATGTAAAAATGAGTACAAGATCTGTAAATGTCTGTTAATCACTTTATTCTGCTTGTGTCTAGAGATGTCTGTCATAGATCCTGTTTAAGAAATACTTACATATTCACACATTGAATTATTTTCAAGGTGAAATGATGATTTTTGGAGGTAAAAATGGAACATTGGTTATTTCATAGGATTCAACCTCATATTCAGTTGCTCACAAATGACCAGAGATAGATACTCACTCTGACCTTACTCTTAAACTCTTGGTCATGCTTCAGACTCATTCCAGGACAATGCAGCATAGGTTGCAGGCACCTTTAGGTCAGCAGAGATGACCAGGGGTACATACTCACCCTGGACTTTACTCTTAAACTCTCAGCCATACCTCAGACTCATTTTCAGTGCAACTCAACGTGTGCTTTAAGTTAGCCGGTCTGAGCCCCACTGCTCCTCTCCAGCCCCCTCCCCATGCTGTCTCTCAGCTTGTTTGGCTTCCCAGGTGTCCCATGTAGAAGCCCAGTCCAGCATGGAGCCTCTACATTCTCCACAGCTGAAGGCCATGTGCAGGCCCTGTCTGACTCTTTCTTTGTCTAGCATACACATATGTGTTATATGCTATGTGTGTTAAATCTATGTATATACCTATTTCTTTTAAATATGCCTTCTTCTCCCTCCCAGTTGTATGGACACCACATCTTCTTCCCTGGAGCCCCTTTCGGTGTTTTGGCTCATGTTCTGGCTTACTATACAAGTGATGGAAGAGCCACCGCTGTCACGTGACCTCCCAGCTGGTTCTTTGCTCCTCTTCACTCTGCTTTGATCCATTCTCCCCAAGTCCAGGGAGCGAATTTCAAAGTGAACATCTAAACGCACTGTCCCTTCTGTCAAGCCCACCTGTGACTCCATGCAGCCTACAGTCACTGTAGACTCGTTAACCACTTAGTTTCTTACTGCCTTTGTGCTCTCACGTTCTCCAAATCTGCTTGTGGATCCTGCCCTGTACCTCAGGGACCTCCTCCTCCTCTTGTCCTGAGATCAGCATGCGGTCAGACTCCATATCCTGCTCACCTTGCAGGAATGCTGGTCAACGTGACCCTATCTGAGCTCAAAGCAGACTGAGGACTCATCTCTCAGCAGGCCCTGCTAGGGCACAAAGTATTGTATCCATTTATCTTTTCTGCTCCACATTATATAAATTGACATAGGAACCCTGTGAATAGCATAGTGACAGGAAAGTCAGACAGTTCTGTGAAGTGAAAGGCAGACTTCCATCTCTGTATATCAAAGTACTTACTTCACACTTGAATGTTTATAATATATATATATGTATATGTAGCCAGGCATGGTGGTGCACACCTTTAATCCCAGTACTTGGGAGGCAGAGGTAGGAGGATCACCGTGAGCTCAAGGCCACCCTGACATTCCATAGTAAATTCCAGGTCAGTCTGAGCTAGAGTAAGACCCTACCTTGAAAAACCAAAAAAAAAAAAAAAAAAAAAAAAAAAAAAAGCTGGGGAAGAAAAAGTAATGTGCATATAGCTTGGTATTCATTTTTGTGTCATATGCCTATTTGGGGCTCTTGTACATAATGTATTATAATATGTGACTCATGAGTGGAAGGCATCTATGCTCACCACTGTACCCCAATGCCATGTGTGAATCACAAATGTAATTGAGTTTCATTGCTTTTTTTTTGTTTGTTTTAAAGTTCAATTAGCTGTTCAGTTTCTCTAAATCTTTGTTTATTTATCTATAGAATTTGAGTAAGAACAAAACATACTTCAGAAGACTATTAAAGTGAATGTCACAGGCACCTTCAATTTGGCACATTACCACCATGCCTCATACTACGTAGTAAAGATTTCATAGATGTGAGCCATTTTTGTTGTGTAGTTTATATAGTGTGTGTATGTGTGTGGAGTGTGTATGAACATGTTTGTGTGCAGATGTATGCACCTGGTGCACGCATACGTAGAGGTCAGAGGAAGACTGGGATGTCCTCCCCTATCGTCCTACCTTCTTTCCCTGAGACAGGGTGATTCTCCTGTCTCCACCCACCTAGGGTTAGAGCATGCTCAGCCATGCTCCACTTTTTTTTTTTTTATGCACGCCCAGTAGACTGTCCCCCCTTTTTATGAGAGAGAGCGAGAAGGATAACACAAAAGAGAGAATTGATGCTCCAGGGCCTCCCGCCACTGCAATTGAACTCCAGATGCATACACCATCTTGTGCACATGCATCACCTTGTGCATCTGGCTTATGTAGGATCCAGAGAGTCAAACATGGGTCCTTAGGCTTCCCAGGCAAGCGCCTTAACCATGAAGCCATCTCTCCAGCCCATGCCCTGATTTTTGTATGTGGGTTCTGGAGATTAAACTCAGGTTTTCATGCTTGCTAAGCAAGCACTCTTACCTGCTGAAGGATCTCCCCATCCCTGATGTTAGCCATTTTATTAGTGATTTACCTCATAATCTCTTTATTTGTCTTAGCACACAACATAGAAGTTTACCACATTTGTCTTGAGTCTTTTCTTTCTTTCTTTTTTTAATTTTGTTCATTTGCATTTATTTATTTGAGAGCAACAGACAGAGGGAGAAAGAGGCAGAGAGAGAGAGAGACAGAATGGGCATACCAGGGCCTCCAGCCACTGAAAACAAACTCCAGATGCATACGCCCCTTTGTGCATCTGGCTAATGTGGGTCCTGGGGAATCGAGTCTCAAACCGGGGTCCTTAGGCTTCATAGCCAAGCGCTTAACCACTAAGCCATCTCTCCAGCCTTGTCTTGAGTCTTTTTTCTTCTCTTCCATTGATTCATATTGAAGCCAGCCTTGTGCATGCTAGGCCTGTGCTCCACCAGAAAGCCACACTCCCAGCCCATTGATGATTCTTTCACAATGATTTTGGATCTCTCATCCCTGATTCTGGAATTCTTCAGGCCTCCTTCTCTCTTCCTCCTCCTCCTCTTTTCCCAGTCCTGAGCTATGGCCCAGGCATGCCTTCCTCTCCTTAGGTGACCGTAGCTTGACTCCCACTCTGCCTCTAGTATGCGTCCTCCTCCCCCAGACTGGATCTCTGACCACCTCACGATCGGCTGACTTCTGAGAGTCCATCTCAGGTTTCATGCACTGGTCCCTGTCTGACAGAAAGCCCTGGCTGCCCACCGACGCTCGGGACCTGTGGTATGACACGCTGGACGCTGGCACGTATGTGGGAGCTGGCAGGGACCGCTGTTGCCGCTCCGTGGAGTGCTCAGCAAATAGAGGTCACTGCCAGTGTCAGTCCCTTCATAAGCACAGATTGCATTTCATAAGGAGATTTTCAAAAATTCTGTATTATTTTTTATTTATTTGCAAGGAGAGAGAGACTATGAGCACGCCAGGGCCTTCTAGCTGCTGCAGATGAGCCCCAGATGCATGTACCACTTACTGCATGTGGCTATAACTGGGTGCTGGAGAATCAAACCCGGGTTGTTGGGCTTTGCAGGCAAGGGCCTGAAGTGCTGAACGGCATACGCGGTTTCAGCGTTAAGAAGGAAATCTCGTATTCGATGGGATCAGAGATGAAGCTAGAGAAATAAGCTGTTAGTTTATATTAAGCTTCAGAGACTCAGAGGCACTACAGACACACAAAGCTTATTTGAGATACTTTGACGTGAATAAGAGGAGATGGGAGAAACAAATTGGATAATGAATATATTGCTTTGAAAGATGTAACTTTAATTTAGCCTCCTTGCAATGTGGAAGTCTCTATTTGTCTAGTTTAGTGGGTCGGAACTATTGTTTGCATGAAGCCTAATTTGCAGACAGTAGCTAAAGTGGACCGACATGGGACTCAGACACAAAGGGCCCGGGAGCCGCTTTACCTGCTGCGGCTGTCTGCTGCTCTCACAGCACAAAGAGCCTCGGGGTACCCCTGGTTCCCTTAATCTTCACTCTACCCAGGTCACAGTATGTTGAGTGATATTTTAGCCCTGACTTTGTTTCCAGGTATTCCTGGATTTCCTCTCCTTATTATTTCAGAGATGTTGGGGGGCGGTGGAGGGAGAGAGAGTAGGAAGGGAAAAGTTATTCCATCTGCCTTTCACAGTGGTCTGTGTCGACCCTGTGCAATGTCATTACAGTTAGGAGTCTGCTGTCACAATGTTTCTAATACTGAACCTTCCATCAGTAGATCTTAAAGGCCCTGAAGGATTCCAGCCTGGTGTTTCTTGGCGCCGGTTCTGAACCATGCTTTGTACGATGTTATTATAAGGCATTCCAGGTGTGCGCTGGGGGAGGAGCCAGGGCACGAGCATGGGAGGAAACTCCACCGCTGAGCTGTTCTGCTGGCCCTTCAATATGACAGCACTCTGTGGACCTGTGTCCAAGGTGAAAAAGTGAGCTTAGTAGGCTTCTTTCTGTATGAGTTCTCAGAGCTTAAGGTACACTGAGACAGTTAGAGGGAGACATGAACTGGGGATAAATACTTCAACCCCTTTCATGTAGAAACTAACACCAACCGGAAGAATCCACTTACAACAGCAGGTCAGAAAAAGCATACATCTTGCTGCTCAAACCATTGAACTAGCCAGTCCTGGTGGCATATGCATGTAATCCTAGCACTCTGGAGGCCGAGACAGGGGGCTCATGAGTTTGAGAAGAGCCAGGGTGACACAGAGAACATCTTTAGTGACAGCAGGACCATCACAAACAGTTCATCAAAATATTTTCCCACTTCCTAAAGAGTCAAAGTTGGGCCTCTGAGAGTGGCCTCTCGAGGCTGCGGGACCCGAGGGTGTGCTTTTCACACCGATCTTCCCTCCTGTGGGGGGCATCCTGCCTGGTAGTCACCATCTTTACTATCGCCGTCCTGCCCAGATTTCTCCACTGTGTTTCCTCCCACAACAATGTTGTTCTCTTCATCTCTATGGAGATGGAGGTAGACACCAAGGAAACCCAAAATTCATCAAAGTAGAAACTAAGAGACTGTTGAGAGCTCAACATGAAAGATTTCTACCATGCTCTCCAAGGTTCATGGTACATTGCTGAAGAGTGTGGGTGGCAAGAATGTACGAGCCACAGGGTCCCTAGATGCACTGCGGACCGGCTGGTGCACTCATGACCCTGCAATAGCTCTGGGTACCCTCACAAGACCACCACGGTTCTGAGCCCATCAGCATTGTCATGTGGAGGATGGAGGAGAACCAAAAGAATGAGGTACCAGGACAGTGAGGGAATACCGCGAAAGAGACGGGGTTAGGGAAGAGGGGTCCAAAAAGGAAAATAAGACAAAAACATGATCAAATTACTGAATGCTCATATATTAAAGTTATTAAGAAAAAGGAGAAAATAAAAAAGTTTAAAAAAGAATGTGGTCCTCTCATGACGGGATCGCCTGTGTCTACAGGTCTGTCACACCCTTAGCATCTGGCACTCTGCTCTGCGCACAGTAGGTTCCAGATAACTGCGTGTTGAGCGAGTCCATTTCCCTTGGGAAGAACGAAGAGTCTAATTCAGGACTGCACACCTGGGCTAGGAAGGCCGGAACAGTTTCACAGCACCCTGAGGGGTCAGTGGGGTTCAAGAGGACCCTCTGATGTCTTCTGAGAGAAGTGAGGATTCTCAGTATGATCTTACACATGAGAAAAAATAGGGCACAGTTTCCTTTTTAGACCCCAGAGTGAAAAGAGGGAATAATGTGGGGAAAGACTGTCCTACGTCCTGGAATCACAGCCAGGGTGACGTGAGTGGCCAGAGGTGGCCTCTGGCTTGGCCTGAAGGTGACCCTTCGCCAAGAGCTGACTTCGTTGTGAGCCCAGGAAATACTGGCCTGTCATTCTGAAAGCAGATTTACTGCGTGCCCACCATGATGGGCAGGCTATACAAGGGAAAGATTCACGGCTGGAAAACTGTTTTTATAGTCAAAGATTTGGTAGTTTTAAAATTTTGTTTGGCTTATCAGTTTTCATAATTTCATCTTGTATTTTTCAAGTCATGATACATGAGTTCCTGCTTTTGTCTTTCTGAAACAATGAAAGGCCAAGTTGGAGACACACACACGATAAGTTTGCTTCTTGCCACAAAGAAATAGAATTTTTTTTCTCCTGACTAACTGTCTGGCTTGTTGGGGTTCCTTTCTGCCAGCATAAACGTACCAAGAAAAATGAGAGCCTGAACTCGATTCTCTTCTAGGTAGATAAGATCCACTCCTGTTTCACTAGCTAAGTGGAACGGGTACAGTCATGTCCTAGAGAGCTTGATGCCCCAAAAACATGCTGGCTTCTCCCACATCTACCCCTGCTGCACAGGAAGTGAATTGTTTAGCGGTGTGTCCGTGTCCCATGGGGTTTCCTTCTAGGACGAAATGCAAGCTCCACTAGTTCCTAATAAATCGTCACGTCCTCCACATCTGTTCCTGCCTGTTCTCTACGGCGTCCATCCAGGAGAAGACAGCCTCCATGGAAAATACCAGAATTACGGGAAGACATTTTCCTGATAAATGAGTGGACAGTTGATTTGTTGTGAACAGCGGAAGACATCAGAAGAGGGTTGGGAGAAGTAGCGGGTTGGGGCTGAAAACTGACTTTCTGCTTCTGCCGCCAGACAGCATCTCCTTCTGCCCTTTCCCCCTCTCAGAGCAATTTCCTCTGAGGAAAGTCATGTGACCATGTCACCATAGTTTTTAATGCCAAATATCTAAGTGTCTTTAAAATGCAGCACAACACTTTTAAAGGCAAATAGTGAAGCTGTTTCATGTGACATTTCCATTACCGCCGCTCTTAGTGGATTCTAGACATCACACATAAATGTGGCTAGCCAGTTCTCTTTTACAAAAACCACGATGCAAACCCATTGAGCTGTCTTTTCACATTTGATGTTCTATCCATTGAGCATGCAATACGTTTTTTCTTAGAAATGTGATTTGATTTGAGGATCTCTACAATAGTCTCTCCTGGATTTTTCTAGCATCCGAATTGTATTTTGGAGGCATATCCATTTCTCCTAGTTTTGTGACATGCCCATTTCCTCTCTAGTGGAGGACTTTTCTGCAGTGCTGTTTGGTTGCTTTCAACTTCATCAATTCCCATTGATCCTTCTCAGCTTGTCTAACTATGCTTTTCCTACACAACTATGTATTTCTGCACAAACACTCCTTTTGAAATGCTTTTCTTCCTCCACTTTTAATTTTATTTATTTATTTATTTATTTGAGAGCGACAGACACAGAGAGAAAGACAGATAGAGGGAGAGAGAGAGAGAATGGGCGCGCCAGGGCTTCCAGCCTCTGCAAACGAACTCCAGATGCGTGCGCCCCCTTGTGCATCTGGCTAACGTGGGACCTGGGGAACCGAGCCTCGAACCGGGGTCCTTAGGCTTCACAGGCAAGCGCTTAACCGCTAGGCCATCTCTCCAGACCTCTTCCTCCACTTTTATATTCTGACTCTTTTAGTATTTGTTTGCTTGGTTTTTTGGTTTGTCAAGGTAGGGTCTCCCTGTAGCCCAGGCTGACCTGGTACTCACTATGTAGTCTCAGGGTGGCCTTGAACTCATGGTGATCCTCCTACCTCTGCCTCCCAAGTGCTGGGATTAAAGGCATGTGCCACCACGCCCGGCTTGTTTTGGGAACAGGGCTTCCCTGTGCTTCCCAGGCTGGCCTCCAGCTCCTGCACACAAGTCATCCCCCCTCTCAGCCTCTTGAGAAGCTGGGTTATAGGTGCAAACCACCATACCTGGTTCTACTGACCTGTTCTATTTAAGAAAAAAAGCATTTATTTATCTATTTGTTTAAGAGGGAGAATAGGAGATAGAGATAGAGATAGAGAGAGAGAGAGAGAGAGCGCAAATGAGTGTGCCAGGGCCTCCAGCAACTGCAAATGAAATCTAAACGCATACTCCAATTTGTGCATCTGGCTTACGTGGGTACTGGGGAATAAAACCTGGGTCCTTAGGCTTCACAGGCAAGTGCCTTAACTGCTAAGCCATCTCTCCAGACCTCTTTCAATTTTTTGAAGCATTTGGTAACAACATCTCCACTTTCATCATGAAGCTCTCTCTAATATGTTTGCTTACCAAATGTTGATGGGCTTCAGATTATATTTTCTTTTAAATATCACACACACACACACACACACACACACACACACAGAGAGAGAGAGAGAGAGAGAGTGAGGGGGGGAAGAGGGAGAGGGAGAGGGAGAGAGAGAATGGAGCGAGGATGCATGCCAGGGCTTCCTGCGACTGCAAACAAACTCCAGATGCATGTGCCATTTTGGTGCATCTGGCTTTACATGAGTAGTGGGGAATCAAACCCGGGCCATCAGGCTTTGCAAGCAGGTGCCTTTAACCACTGAGTGGACCACCCAGGCTCCCAAGATTATATTCCTTCCCACTATATTCATTGTATAATCACTTACAGTTATAGAAGAATACCTATTGCCAAAAATAGAGTTCTAGACACACCCTTTCTTTTCCTCATCTATCCAGTGTCCTGTTGGACATAGCATCTAGGTGCCCTAAACTAAGCTTATCTAGCCTGGGCTCATTGCTTTCTGTTCAAAGCTCATTTGTCTGGATGAACTCCTGGAGCCACTAGGAATGCCAGCGCTGGCCTGCTTGCTCGTCCCGGGTGCCTCCTCCCTGCAGCCCTTCATCGAGCCAGACTGCTCTTTCACCTCAGTGTTTACTACCCGCTTATTCATATCACAGCAAGAAGGCAACACCCCCGCGTTCATTCATTTGCTCATTTTATACATGTGTCTTGGTCACCGTGCGCTAGGTGGTCTGTGAGGTGCAGAGGTACAGTTGTGATTAAGATAGCAAAGTTGGGCTGGAGAGATGGCTTAGCGGTTAAGCGCTTGCCTATGAAGCCTAAGGACCCCAGTTCAAGGCTCGGTTCCCCAGGTCCCACGTTAGCCAGATGCACAAGGGGGCGCATGTGTCTGGGGTTCGTTTGCAGTGGCTGGAGGCCCTGGTGTGCCCATTCTCTCTCTCTTTCTGCCTCGTTCTCTCTCTGTCACTCTCAAAAAAATAAGTAAAAATAAGCGAAAAAAATTTTTAAAAAAGATAGCAAAGTCCCAGCCAGGTGTGGTGGCGCTCACCTTTAATCCCAGCACTCAGAAGGCAGAGGTAGGAGGATCGCTGAGAGTTCGTGGCCACCTTGAGAATACAGAGTAAATTCCAGGTCAGCCTGGGCTAGAGTGAGACCCTACCATGAAAACAAACAATAACAACAACAAAAAAGGAAAATCCCTTTCCCCACAGAACTTTTGTTCACATGTGAAAGTCAGTGAACAAATCAACACATAACATGGTATTAGACATGTAATACCATGTAACAAACAGTACACCATGGTGTCACAGTGACCTAGTGGTACTGTTAGTGGTGACCTTGGTGGTTTGCAGGCTTAATTTTTGAGAATGTGAATAAAGGGTCTCTTGAAGACTCCATTCATACGGTTCAGGGTGAGAACATGTACAACTATGATCGCTTCTCAAGTTTTAGATAGGCAGTGCACAAATGTAAAGTCCAAACAATATTTCTATTATGTTATTGATTGGATTATATAGATATTTTATGTGGTTAATCTTTATAAAAACTATACCTGGAAAATTTCCTAGAAGTGGAAGTATATACTCTGTTCCAAGAGCACTTAAAAAATGTTTATGTGGAGCTAGAAAGATGGCTTAGCAGTTGAAGCGCTTGTCTGTGAAACCCGAGCATCATGTTCAACTCTCCAGATCGCACGGAAGTCAGACACACAGGGGATGGTGAGTGTCCACGACCTAGAGCCCCTCCTAGTCACTGGAGAGAAACACACTGAGTCAGGAGACTTGTCGAAGCAGGATCTCACTTTAGGGTAACAGGCAGGTGCTTGTATAGTGTTGAGAAGGAAGGCAAGGATCTCAGGAAAGGATGAGGTGTAAGGGCCAATAGCATATCACAATTTTTGAAATGATTGGTTCTAAGCGCATGTGGGAACTCTAACATTTTTGCAGAAGTAGCAGGCCAGAGGCAATTTGGCACCCTGCTGAGTCATAGCTGGCCAGAGACAGGTCACCAAACTTTACCTAGGCTCAGGAAGTTCTATTAGGCCTCATGCCCTGGCCTCTGAAGGCCCAACACACGAGATTACACATGCTCACAAGATGGTGTACGTGTCTGGAGTTCAATTGCAGTGGCTGGAAGCCCTGGCTCCTCTCCCCCTGCCCCCCGCCCATCTATTTATCTCTCTCTCTCATAAAAAAAAAATGTTTATGTAGAGTTATGCACAGTGGTGTGTGCCTACAGTCTCAGCTGCTCAGGAGGCTGAGGCAAGAGGATTACAAGTTCAAGGCCAGACTGGGTAACTTAACAAGACCCCATCTCAAAAGAGCCAGCAAACAATGAAAGCACTAATAAAATGTTCATGTGACGTTTTGCTTTTGAGTCTGTTCTCTGTATTATTTATGCAAATTTTTTTTGTGGAAGAGTCTTGCTCTAGCTCAGGGTGACCTGGAGTTCACTATGGTAGCCTCAGGTTGGCCTTGAACTCATGGCAATCCTCCTACCTTGCCCTCCCAAGCAAGTGCTGTGATTAAAGGCGTGTGCCACTGTGCCTGGCTGGATTTTTTATGGGCATCTCTGAAATAATGTAAGATCTTTCAGAAGAAAACCATGCTGTAACCACTGAGTTGAGTGAGCTCAGCAGGGTTCAAATCCTACCTCTGCATTTAGGAGAAAGGGTGTGTGTTTGAGTACCAGTATAACCACATCTCCCGGTTCTTTGTGGCTAGTGAAACTTGGTGGTGAATCTGTCAACATATTTCTAAAAGCATAGCCCGAACATGTCGTTCATAACTCCCTTGGGGGAGACACAGGCATGGATTTGGGGCTTTCCTGATAAGTGAAGTGTATCACACCTGTCCCCATAGTCAGGTTCTGCAATGGGATGGCACCAGTCTTTTGTGACTTGGAACACAACCCTGAGCCTTTGCTCTTTAAAACACTCCAGTGATGCTAATGGAGATGAACCTGGCCTCCATAAAGAGAATGAAATCATGGCCTGTAACTCAGTGCAAGTGGACAGCTCCTTTCTGGTCTCAGTGTCACATCAAGACAAATGCTCCTGGGAAGATGAGACACTGCCATCGCGTCTGTGGTTTAATCACAGTGGTTACAGCTTAACTGCCGGGCTCCAGACCTGCCGTCAAGGCTTAATCCCCCTCCCTTCATGATCTTGCCAGCCGTCCTTCACTCAGTGTGTGTCAGAGGCTGGGACAGAGACCAGCAGGTGGGGCAGACTGAGATGGCGACGGGAGACGGTGCCACCACCTTCCTCTTCACAGAGATGCCCTGGAGCTCCGTCTTTGTTAGGGAGTTACAGCTGATGTTTCCCAGTAGCTACTCCTGGATAATGGGGCAAGAGCTGTTGAAAACCTGCTGGAATTGCTCTGTCAAATGAGTTGGAGCATAAGATAGAAACGAAATTACTCCATACTGGCCTGGGGCCATTCTGGAAAGACAGTTGCAGCGCGTTACCACGTAGCCACCTCATGCTGAAGTGATGATGCCAAATGACTATGGCTGTTTGTGAGCCATGCGCCCATTATCTGTACGACAGCTCACTTCCTCCTTTAAAAAATAGTCAACTGATAGAGAATGGCTTGTTCCTAGTCGATATGGCTAACTACCAGTTGCCCTAGGGATTGAGGATAAGTGTTCCAAGACCTGGTGTATACTTTGCTTAGGGACATGGAACATGGGGGTGAGGAGAGGGAGAGAGAGAGACTGACACTGAGATTCTGTTGTGTGTGTGTGTGTGTGTGTGTGTGTGTGTGTGCACATGGAGGCCAGAGGTCAGTGTTGAATGGTTTCCTCAGCCTCTCTACATCCTATTTTTTTTTTGAGACAGTTGTCTCTCAGTGAATCTGGGGCTCACCCATGTAACTAGCCGAGCTGACCAGCAAGCCCCAGGGTCCTCCAGTCTCTGCTTCCCCCGGGCAGGGGTTACAGGCATGTGCTGCTGCGTGCATCTTTGCCACGGCTCAGGGGACGCAGACTTGGGTCCTTCTGCCTGTGCAGCGACACTTGCTGATTGAGACTGCGCCGGCCACAGAGCTGTCCTTGGTGCGCAGAGACTTTCAACTACTCAACGTATAGCACTGTTCATGTGAAACCTGCTGCGGGGGGTGCTGACTCCGTTGTCAGAGTACTTACCTCATATGCACAGAGCTCTGGGTTTAGTCCCCAGTACCACATAAAACTAGGAGTAGTGACACATGCCTGTAATCGCAGCACTTAGGAAGTGAAGGCCAGGAGGATCAAAAGTTCAAGGCCATCTTTGGCTACATAGTGTGTTCAAGACCAGCCTAAGGTATACAAGATCCTTTCTCAAAGACAAAACAAAACCACCACAAACAACAACAACAAAACCCTAAATGTATTTTCTCATGTTTTTAAAAACATTACTTGGGAAAAATATTCTGTACCATGAAATGTGACTCAAAAACATTAAATCAATTGCATAGGGTCACAAATTAATTCTATTAATCTCTAAGTCTCCGGAAATTTTAGGCAGTAATTCATACATATGCTACTTTGATTTCTCCCAGCACGGCCAGTCAGATTTATGGACGCCAGCAGTCTTGTTTCTAGTTCTGTAGCTTTTCCTCTAAACCTGGTACTGGCGTACTTTTTCTGCAAAGGGCCAGATGGCAAGCACTTCAGGCTTTTTTGGGGCCCTACCATCATAACTCATCTGCTCTGTCTTTGTAGCAGGAGAGCAGCCATAGATAATAATAATAAATGAGTGTAGCTGTGTTCCAATAAAACTTTATTTACAGCAGTAGTAGGTTGTGAATAGAGTTTGGCAAACATGTGCTTTAAACTAGAGGCTTCCAAACTTCTTGCCTTTTAACTCCAACCTGATTCCTCGCTTCTGTGTTGTGAAAGCTGGACTTCCAGACCAACTGAAAATTGAATAATAGTGAGGTAATTCTTTGTTTTTAATGAAAAGCATAGAGAGACACAAAACCTGTGTCCTAAATCTTGGGACCCTCAAGTCCTTACTTAGTAGCTCTGTGCTGGGCTGGGCCGAATTTCTTACTCATGGCACAACCACCTAACATCCAGAAGCTCAGAGAATGGCATCGCGGGAAGCCCTGGGCCCAGTCTCGGCTACTTTTTTAGCTTTTCCAGTGCCCTACCTGCCAACTGCAGGAGGGACCTCCCTGCCAGCAGGTGGCTCAGTAGCGCCCTGACCTCTGTACCTCCAGGCTACACCCCAGCCACTTCCTGCCCCTGTGTAGCATCACTAAGCCAAGACAGTCACCTCCCAAAGAGCACAGGTAGCTCTCCATATACGCAGCGGGGTAGCGACTTTTTAGAATTATGAATTGACCTATGAACGTGACAGCGTTGCTATCTCTGTGATAGAGAACTTGTGATTTCAATGTTTGAGAGATTTTTTTTTCTCCCGTTCCACTTAATGGGTCAATGTTGTGATTCTTAGCATATGCAATTGGCTGATTAAACTTGAGTGAGAACTCTTAGTTAACAATCTTTCAATATTTTAAAGAACCAAAGAATTATCATATTAAAACGGGAATTACCTCTACTCTTTGAAAGGCTTTGTTTGACAGATTGCTTAAGTAATTGAAGCAAAAGTGGGGTTTTAAATGTATAAATGTGAAGTGTTTATTGTAACAGGGTCTTTTAAAAAGTGAAATAAAGAGAAGTCTGAACTACATGTACAATCCTGAGGGAAAACCGGAGTTGAATGTTGAGATAGGACAAGTGGGAAATCAAGCCGAGGAGAACTGGTCTTTTCTGTTTGTCCCCTGGGATGTCTGGAGGAGACCCTCACTGATGTGAGCCGTGTGGCGAATCAGTGAGTCTGTGCACACTGGCGGAGCTGAGGCCTAACAGAGGAATGTGACATTTTAGTTAGGCTGTGGTTTGCACTTTCCACAGAAACTATTTCCTTCTGAAACACTAGAAGTGTTTCAGAGCCTCCATGACTGTGCAGGCCAAACCTTGGCACTTCCTTCCATCAGACACCTCTCTTTTGTGCACAGAATCCATTCCTCAGTTGACTGTTAATTAAAATTTGACATTTTATTAGGGAAGAGTCCTCAGTTTAATCACAACAAGAGAAGCGGCCCCCGGAAGACGCTACTCTGAGAGCCCGCGCACTGCTCTCCACGTGAGGCTCAGCAAGCAGTGGGTCTTCAGGCCTGACCTCTGAGGTAATGTCTCAGGACTGAGTCTTCAGTCAAATAGATAAAGTGTTTGTATTAAGTCTCTTGAGCTGGAAACACATCCATCCTCTTGTTCTGCCAGACAGTGTGCCTGCCATCAAGGGCTGCCATCTCTCAGTGAGCACACGCAAGCGGCCTCAAGGGAGGGGCGACTTGCGCACCCCAGTCCCAGGTCCTGCCCGAGCTGTTGTCCTCTGCCCCCGTCCCTGGGAAATCCATCAGCTGCTAGAGATTGCAAGACATTATCTCACTCGGCCCTCTGACTCCAAGTAGGAATTCACTTAAATTATCTCTGGCAAAGGAGGATGTCTTCATGTACGACTTGTATAATTAAAAATTAGTTGTAAAGACTTTTAAAAGTCACCCAGGGGAGGTTTTTATGCTACCTGTTCCTAAGATCTTCAGGGCTGGTGAGTCTCTTTGCTACCCTGTGAGAAGTAATGATGATGTAGATAATTAGAGCTTACATACATCGAACATCCTCTGTGTGCAAGATACTGAAATAAGAGCTTCTTCCGCATTCACTTATTTAATCCTCAGAGCAACCCAGTGGGCCAGATGCTGTTCTTGGCCTCATTTTGCAAATGAGAAAACTCAGGGTCAGGGCCCCCAAATGGCAGAATTGGGATTTGCAACCCAGGCTCACCTCCTTCTCAAAACGTGGCGCTCAGCCTCTGCCTTCCCTGTCGCGGTGCCTCGCTTATCTTCCTACCGTGCGTGTCTTTGGGAGATACGTTATTAGGATGTACAAAGAACTGGAGGAGGATTTGGAGGATTAAGGAGTTCAGGCAATTCCTGCGAGGCTTACGTAGCACGCAGTCGCACGTGCAGTCTTTCTGGTTGGGAGGAGGCTCTCATGTGGGAAAGCGGCTGGTGTAAAAAGGGCCCAGTTTGCAGAGCTCTGCATCCTCCCGCCCCTCCTTGCTACATACCCCGCTAGCTCGTTCTCATGACTGTGTAGAAAAACAGAGAAGCATGAAAACTCTAGGAACTCTGGTTGGAAGTAAGAATGCGGTCTTTTCTTCTTGGCTCCGTAGACTAGAAGCCCTGCAGGGTTAGGAGGTGCTTTGGGCAGAGCCATTTCTCTCTCCCTGAGCATCAGGGCGGAGCCCACACGGTGTGGCTGGCTGGAGGTTGTTATGAAGGGCTGACTGTGAGGGACCCCGAGATCGCATTGCAGGTCTTTCTTCCTGCTACGACGTACCAAAGCGAAACGTGACTCTTCTGACCCCCTCGGCCAAGATGGTGGTGTGCGCGCGTTGGTCATCGTCACACTACTTTTGGAGTTGTGTGGAAAATCACACTCCATTTTGAACTCTAATGTCTCCCTTAACTGAAGAGCACCTTTCGGAATCAACTCTCATTTTCCTATGTTGATAACAGCCTGAGAAAGTTGTGGAGATTAAAGTAAATTTAGCCCCCAGCCTGGCCTCTGGTCTCCAGGCTGGCTACAGCGAGAACTGTCAGGGAGATAGATGGGGGCTCTAAGGTTTCCTGGAGTTTCCAGCCATGTGTGGGCACCACATGTGGTGTGTTCAGTGAATACAAATACAAGAACACATGCAGTTTCCATTAGGGACACTTCAGACCCCTCTCTGTCCCCAGCCTTGCTGTGGAGCTGAATGGGTCATTTATCATAGGCCACTTACTAATACCGACTGGGCTTCGGGCCCTGGTACAACAGCAGCGAAGTGCCTTGGTTCTTTTGGAAGGCCATCACACGATGATATTGTTTCCTAACATGCCACAAATGTATTTACACAGGAGCTGTGTTTACTAGCAGTGGCTAGAGGGGACTTTAAACCTGACCATCGCCGTCTTCCTGAAGCCTTCTGATGATGCCAGATGGCCTGCTCCCTTCTCCAGCCTCTCCCTTTCATTACTTCTAGAACGAGCTCTCTGTATGTCCCTACATGTACACTTTCTGACTTTATCTTGTTCTGTTTGTTTCCTTCCCTGACAAGGCCTTTTACTCTTCTTCTTCTTCTTCTTTTTTTTTTTCTGTTTTTTATGAGGCAGGGTCTCACTGTAGTCCAGGCTGACCTGGAATTCACTATGTAGTCTCAGGGTAGCCTCGAACTCACGGTGATCCTCCTACCTCTGCCTCCCGAGTGCTGGGATTAAAAGCGTGTGCCACTACGCCCAGCTTTCTTTTTCTCTTCTTTAACAAGGTAAAACATCCCCATTTCGTAAGACTTAAAGCAGATATCACCCCCCTCCAACCCCACCCCCTAGCATCCATTTCTCCACCTTGTCTGGGTTTGGTGTCCGCCAGGCATGCTCAGAGAATGTGTCCAAGGAAGGTCTGTCCCGAGCAGCGTTTCCTCCTCTGCCTGTGTGCATGTGGGCCATGCTGCGCATGCCCTCTTTGCCGTTCTCCCGTGCCCAGCGCAGGATAACCCCTGTGCCTCCTGAACTGAGCTGAACTGGCCGGGAAGCAGTTCTGAGTGCTACTTAGGCCAGTCCCAAAGGACTCTCGCGCTCCTGTCCCGTGACATGAAAAAGCTCCTGCAGAGTTGTTAGCTGGCTGCGCTGCCTCCTCTGTTCTCCATGGTTGCAGAGCCAGGTAGACGAACCACACAGTCTGTTTTCCTTTGAGAGGATTGTCACTAGAGACTCCCCTTGCTGAATGCTGTCCCTGGGGGTCCTGCTGGCCAGAACAGAGATCTGCCTTTTACTGCCGGGCAGGGTGAGGGCCTCAGAGTACTCTCACTAGCGACCCCCAGTACCAACAATGCAGAGTGGCCCACTTCCCATGTGTCACATGAAAGCATTCAGTACACGCAGAGCACTATGGCTTAAAAAATCCCAATTTTTGGGCTGGAGAGATGGCTTAGCGGTTAAGCGCTTGCCTGTGAAGCCTAAGGACCCCGGTTCGAGGCTCGGTTCCCCAGGTCCCACGTTAGCCAGATGCACAAGGGGGCGCACGCGTCTGGAGTTCGTTTGCAGAGGCTGGAAGCCCTGGCGCGCCCATTCTGTCTCTCTTCCGCTATCTGTCTTTCTCTCTGTGTCTATCACTCTCAAATAAATAAATAAATAACTTTTTAAAAAAAATCCCAATTTTGACTAATGATTTGCATTATCATGAGCTATTCATTTCTTTTTTTAAACTTTTAAAATTTATTTATTTTTTTAAAGTTTTTTTTTTTGTTCTATGTTTATTTATTTATTTGAAACTGACAGACAGAGAAAGAGGCAGAGAAAGAGAGAGAGAGAGAATGGGCACACCAGGGCCTCCAGCCAATGCAAATGAACTCCAGACGCATGTGCCCCCTTGTGCATCTGGCTAACATGGGTCCTGGGGAACCGAGCCTCAAACCGGGGTCCTTAGGCTTCACAGGCAAGCGCTTAACCACTAAGCCATCTCTCCAGCCCTTAAAATTTATTTTGAAAGAGAGAGAAAAAGGTAGATAGAGGAGAGAGAGAGAATGGGCACTCCAGGATCTCCAGCTGCTGCAAACGATCTCCAGATGTGTGTGCCATCTTGTGCATCTGGCTTATGTGGGTCCTGAGGAATCAAACCTAGGTCCTTTGGCTTAGCCGGCAAGTGCTTTAACTACTAAGGTATCTCTCCAGCCCTCATTTATTTATTTTTAAAGATTTTTATTTATTGATTGATTAGACAGAGAGAGAGAGAGAGTGGGAGTGGGAGAGAGAGAATGGGCAGGCCAAGGCATCTAGCCACTGCAAACGAACTCTAGGCACATGTGCCACCATATGCATCTGGGACCTAGGAGAATCGAACCTAGGTCCTTAGGCTTCACAGGCAAGTGCTTAACTGCTAAGCCATCTCTCTATCCCTCATTTCTTTAGTAATGCTTTGGAAGCCCCTGCAAAAAAACAAAAAAACAAATTTAAGTTCTGGCTACACAGTTTATTATCCACATTGCTTCAGACTCAGCATCTTCTTCTATAAACCAGGGAAATTACAGTGCTGTTCACAGTAGCCAGGATATTGATTCAAAGTAGGCAATCATCAACAGATGAATGAATTAAAAAAAAAAAAAACAAAAAATGTGGCCTATGTATACAACGGAATATTACCCAAATGTAAAAGTGAGTGAAATTCTGTCACTGACAGCATCCTTGGAACTGGGGGACATTATGTGAAGCAGAATTAGAGACAGAGAGACAATGTTGCCCATTCTTGCTTGTGTGTGTGGGGGGGGAGCCTAAGACTTGATCTTGAGGAAGGGGAGCATGGAAGAGTGGTTACCAGAACCTGGGGGGCAGGGTGGATGGAGGACCGTGGTTACTGGGTTTGGGGTGCAGGTGGATTGGATGAGTAACCTCTCGTAGTCCATGGCACAATAGTTGGCAATAATAGTTGCCTCTACATTGCAAAGTAGACAGAAGACAGGCCTTTGATTGTTCCCAACACAGATGATCTACACTGTAGGTGACAGACATACAAGCCACCCTGATTCCTGTGCTGAATGTCACTCTGTACCCCATAAATTGGCACCATTGTTATGTATGAATGAAAATACAATAATAGTACATATCAGTAATATGTACCCTGTTATAGAATTGGTTGAAGGAGAAAATGAAATTATTACTCTGTGTTAGGAAATAATGTTATTGCTATAGTTGTTGAAAATAGTACCTTTTTAAAAAAACATTTTATTATTTATTCAGTTATTAGAGACAGAGAGAGAGAGAGAGGGAGAGAGCGGGCATGCCAGGGCCTCTACCCACTGCAAACGAACTCCAAATGCATGTGCCACCATGTGCATCTGGCTTACAAGGGACCTGGAGAATTGAACCTCAGGCTTCATAGGCACGTGCCTTAACCACTAAGCCATCTCTCCAGCCCACCTTTTTACTATGTTTGGTTTTATTTTAAACACAGTTGAAAGTCTGTGACTTGTGTTGTACTTTACTTTTATTCTTGAGTTTGTTGAGACAGGATCTCATGTAGCTCAGGCTGGTCTTGAACTCACTATGTAGCTGAGGATGACTGAATTGCAGATCCTCCCACCTCCGTGGTGTTAGGAACATTGGTGTGTGCCACCATGCCTGGAAAGTCTGACTCCCCCTCGCCCCCCAGCCCAACCATAAATCACGGGAACCTCTTTAAATAGTCGTTCAGCTTTCATGAACCTGCTAAACAAAAATTCTCTGCTTCTAAGCATTATCAAAGCCCTTAAGGGAAGCTTCCTGCTTCCTGCTATTTGTGCATACAAGCATAGTTTCTGAAAAAACAACTGTCTACAGCACAAAAGGAAGCCTGGTTCTGCTTTTTCCATATTCTGTTCCAGCTAGCTCTAAGGGCATTTGAATGATAAGTGCCTTCTTTCTTCAAACACAATGACTCCACTTGAACTTACCTTGCTTGGAGGCATGACAGCCCCATCAGGGCTGGGCACCGCGGTAGGACTTCTAGGTGTGTTGGATGCCCGGCTAGATCACTTTCACTTCAGTGAGCTGTGAAATTGACACCAAAGTGTGCCATTAGCTTATTTCTGAAGGGTATGTTGTGCTGGTGTTCCCTTCTTGCTTTCACGGTACATGAAAAAAGATGACAAGATAAAAATGTCCCATAAATGAATATGAGCAAGAAAATTTAGATGTAATTTGTCATGAATTAAAAACATTGAATAATGTATCAAGAGCCCTGGAAGTGAAGAGGTGCTGAGAAGTCAGAGCAGGCAGCGTCATGCTTGTGGAAGGGGAAACAGAGAGCTGGTGGAGGCCATTCAGATCTCCTTTCGTTTCTTTTTAAAAAATGAATAATTTTATTTATTTAAGACAAGAGAGAGAGCCTGCCAGGGCCTCTAGCCACTGCAAACGAACTCCAGACACATGCACCACCTTGTGCATCTGGCTTACGTAGGTCCTGGGAATTCGAACCTGGCTCCTTAGGCTTCGCAGGCAAGCGCCTTAACCACTAAGCCATCTCTTCAGCCTCCATTTGCTTTCTTTATACCCTGCTAGCAAGAGGACAAGTCTCAGTCTGGGGAGATGGTCCCGTGGTAAAGCATTTTCTGTGCAAGCTTAATGACTGAGTTTGGATCCCCAGAATCCACATAGGTCAGACACAGCGCAAGCATCGATAACCCCAGCACACCCACAGCGACAGGGGAGGTGGAGACAAGAGGACCGGAGAGCTTGTGGGCCAGCCAGCCCACCAAACCTAATACCAGACAAGAGAGGCCTTGCTTCAGAAACAAGGTGGAAGGTGCGGACCAACGCCCACAGTTGTCCTCTGACCACATAGGCATGCTGTGTCATACACACACATTCTCTCTCTCTCAAAAAGAAGTCTTCAGGGCTGAAGAGGTGGCTTAGTGGTTAAGCACTTGCATGTGAAGCCTAAGGACCCCAGTTCGAGGCTCGATTCCCCAGGACCCACGTTAGCCAGATGCACAAGGGGGCGCACGTATCTGGAGTTCGTTTGCAGTGGCTGGAGGCCCTGGCATGCCCATTCTCTCTCTCTCTTTCTCTGCCTTGTTCTCTCTCTCAAATAAATAAATAACAATAAAATATCTTTTAAAAAAGAGGTCCTCAGTCTTGAAGTTATTTAAGAGGACAGCCTGTGTTGTCTGTTGAGTGCTTTTTGCCTCCATAATTAAATCACACTTTGTTTCTTTCAGATTAGAAAATCTACATAAATTACTCCTCAGTCAGTTCTTAACCCATATTTGAGAAGAGGTAGCTGGAGGAGATGTCTCCGGGTAGAGTGAACAGGAACACTGCCTCCCGTAAACGTCCTGCGTGTGAAGCCCCAGCCGGCTCCAGCCCATCTGTCCTCTTGCCCAGGTTCGGCTCACATCCCCTCGTCCCTCCCACCTGTCCTTCTTGCCCAATTTCCCCTGGGCTTATTGCTGTGCTTTTGGCTGTTTTCTTGATCCTCAGCACGTGTAGTATTCCCACTTCTGAACTCCAAATGTAGCCAGCCATCAGCAGATCTTAGCTTCTGTAAAATATGTATAATGATTACTGTGTCTTTTCCTCATCTTTACAATGTAAGCCCCCTGAGGGTGCAGCCTCCTCTCTCTGTTAGGAGTCTCGTGTCTCTAGTGACTACCACAATATAGATGCTTGGTGAGGAGTTGTGAATGGATGGAATGACCTCCTTGAAACTTCCTCAAACCCAGCTCCTGTGACCTTCATCCATCCTGCTATCTTGTCTGTGTTCCAGAGTGCTTCCAGCATTCCCAGCCCCGCCCCGCCCTGCATAGGTACAAATCGAATCCACTAAAGCAGCGAGCAGAGTTCACAGGACGCTCCACATTGCTTCCAACTCAAACTTCAGTTTTCCGGTCTCCCTGCTGCGTTGATCTTATTCTGATGGGGGTCTTCTGGGATTTCCATTGTGAAGGAACTAGTTTTTCCTTTGTAGTTTATATATAATTCATGGGTAGTTACTTGAAGACTAGATAGGAACACTTCCTGTTCATTCCTTGTGTCCTTACTAGTTGATATTTTCCCAGAAGTCAACATTTTCTGCTTCACACTATTGAGTCCTTTTGATCAGTGTGGTTCCTGTGGTCCCTTACCTTATCCTCTGATTTTTCTAAATGGGTTAAAAACGATGACTTCCATTATTATTTTATTTGTTGACACTCAACGTTTCCCAGACTGAGAGCCCGTCTCAGCAGGCTCCTGTGCCCTGGCATGCCAGCCTCATTCTCTGAACGTCTCCTTACTCCCTGGCACAACAAAAGGTTCCAAGTTCATAGTCTGCTTTCCCTGCTCAGGCTTCTGCATTAGCCTTTCCTCGGGGAGCCTGTTAATAAGATGCCAGTGTTTTGGGTCCTGTCTAGAAGGGTAAGATAGAGTATATGTGAACATATGATGTGTCTGTCCAGATATGTTTGTGTGCACACATTCACGAATGTAAATGCAGAGCAGTACATGGGCATCTACACCCAGTTGTGATTTAACTATGTTCAAAATCCACATGTGAAAAGTCTTATTTCTACTCCTCTTAGCTGACACCACACCAGAGTGTGGGCCAGCCGTCCTCTTTGAAAAAATTTGTCAGTCTTCTGCAACAGTGAGACATCTTTCTTTCTGTTAGTCTCAATCTGTTTTCTCAGTCCTTTAATACACACAGAGTCATTGGAGAAGATCTAACACAGAGCAGTATAAAAGCAACCTTCCCCTCCCCGGGGTCCAGGACTGACTAGGGCTATTTTGTGTTGGCCTGAGAGCATGTCATCAAAATACTGGCGGCTGGAAGTGGGGGCAGCCTTGCTTGTTTCCATCTCCCGGCTGCCGGGGGTTGGAGGTGCTGCCATGAGGCCACCGTGCATCGAGGGCCGCCGTGACAAGCAGTTGCACGTTCCTCAAGGTCAGAAGAGCCAGGACTGAGAAGCAGCGAGAAGCGCAGAAGGCATGGAGGAGGGGAGTCTAAGGCTGAGAAGTGTCCCCCTTATATGGCTGCCTTGGAGAGTCTTCAGGCTCTCAGGTAAAGGGAGGCCAAGATGCCCGGCTTCATTGGTGCGCTCATGTCTACAGCCCTGGGTTCAGGTTCCTGGGCCACTCCTGCGAGCCCGCTGGAGCTCCTGGAGGAGAGAGCTGCATGCAGAGGGTAGCCCCTTGGGGCCTGCGAGCCCGGGGTTCTGTGTGCTCGGGCTGGGCTGCCTGAAGCATCAGTGCGGAGCAGGCTTGTAGCGCCTCCTGCCTCCAGCATCTGCCTGGGGAGGGAGAGGCTCGGGTCTTTCCGCTGCAGCTGGCTGCCTGCCTCAGTGACGATGTCCCTCCTTACTGTGACATTCCCAACAGGAGCAACTCAAGGGGGAAAGGTTTACTTTGACTAACATTGTGTTTTATTTAACTGGGTTTTTTTTTTTTGTTGTTGTTGTTGTTGTTGTTTTGTTTTTTTTTCCGGAAGTAGGGTCTCACTCTAGCCCAGGCTGACCTGGAATGTACTATGTAGTCTCAGGGTGGCCTCGAATTCTTGGTGATCCTCCTACCTCTGCCTCCCAAGTACTGGGATTAAAGGTGTGCACCACCACATCTGGCTTATTTAACATTTTATTGACAGCTTCCATAAGTGTAGACAATATACCATGATCATAATTCTTCCCTTCTGCACTTCCTAACTGCCGTCGCCACTGAACCTCCTCTTCTTTCTAACTAGTCTCTTTTCTATTTGGATGCACTTTGTTTTCCCTCCTATTACACAGGTCTCATGTAGGTAGTGTGAGGCACTGTGAGGTCATGAATATCAAGGCCGCCTTGTGTCTGGAAGACAGTATTGTAAGCATTCCTCCCCTTCCTCTGGCTCTTACGTTTTTTCTCCCACCTCTTATGAACTTGGAAGGTATGATTGAGATGTCCCACTTAGTGCTGAGCTGTCCTTTCTTCTCAGCACTTTGGTGAGTTTTGAGTCACCCCAGTGGTCACCACCATCTGAAAAGAGAAGCTCCTCTAGCCAAAAATGAGAGTAACATTAACATATGGTCATAAACATAAGTATTTAGAGGGCAGTTTGGTAGGCATAATATATCCAATTGATTGGCTCGCGGTTTAGCAAGATGTCACAGTAGGGAAAGCCTGGTGGGTGACCCACTCCCATGGGTCAGTTCATGTCGGTGGAGCTTGTGGGGTGGCTTTTCACATGGCACTCGCTAAGGAGCAGAGAGCTGGGCTGGCATGGGGCTTGGCCCAACGCTGGTCGCTTACCTCAGCCAGCTACACAGCACACCCCAAAGGTCCACAACCCCTCGAAACAGTGCCACTAACGAGGAACCAGGTGTTCAAACACATGGGCTGTGATAGTTTGGATGGATGGCCCCCAATAGGTTCAGTAGTTTATTAAAGCTTGTAACTTATTAGATTTCCAGCTGTGATCCTAGGTTCTAACCCCAAGATATGTTTGGAGATAGTTCTGAAATTCAGCCTAAGGTCTGCAGAGTACCCGAGCCCTGCCTGGGGTCCTGAGTGTGCTTACTGTTGGTGGTATTCTGTCTGCACGGACTTGTGAGAGGGGCCAGCTTCTTCAGCCGTGATGGCACCTCCCCTGGATCTATACACCTCAACAATTCCATTCTTCCCATCTCTGCGTCTGGTCTGGAGGCTCATCCCAGCAGCGTACAGCTGCCTACAACATAGGCCTGTGGGGACATTTCATGTTCAAGCCCCAACACTGCCTTTCCTAGGTTCTAGGTCATTGTGTGCTCTGATTCGTATGTCTGGTCAGTTCCAGGAACATCATAGATCCGTACTTTATCTTTCTTTCTTTCCCAGTGGAGTGATCTTTCCAGTATTGTATCTTTTCCAAGCTCACAAACCTTCTCTGAGCCTCTCCAGTTCTCAGTAGCCACACGTAGCCACTGGCTGCCGTATTGGACTGCAAGATGTGCTGGTGAGCAGCTGTGCGAAGCACAGAGCAGACTGTAGAGGGAAGAAAAAGTGAGAAGCTTGTCTCGCTCATTCTGGGTCGCCTGCTCCGGACAAGGCTCTCCACTGTAAACAGCTGCCACACTGGCCAGCCTCCATGAAGACGTCTTCAGTGGGCAGAGGAAGGCTAGGAGCCCCAAGAGGGGGGAGTAGGCTGCTGGCCCTCCCCACAGGAACTGTGCCTTACACTGTTGGCCTAGGGACTCTGGAAGAATGCAGTGGTGTCTCTGTATTAAGGAAGCATGGGAAGACTTTGTGGGACATAGACCAGAAGGGACAACAGAGAGAAAGACCCCAGAAATGTACGTATGGGTCCCTTGAGGCATGGGGCGAATGCTAAGTTAAAATCGCATTAGGTGGGCCCCCAAGAATCCCGGCATAGAATACTTCCGGGTGGGTGGGGGGCTGGAGAGCTGGCTTAGAGGTGAAGGCATCTGCCTGCGAAGCCTGAGGACTCGTATTTGACTCTCCGTAAATGCCAGATGCACAAGGTGATGCAAGTGTGTGAGGTCGCACGTGCACACAAGGTAGTGCTCGCGTCTGGAGTTTGAGTCCAGTGGCTGGAGACCCTGGTGTACCAATTCTCTCTCTCTCACTCTCTCATTAAAAAAAGTTAAAAAGAAAAAAATTTAGAAAAGAAATAGTTTCTGGGAGGAGGACAGGTGCCTACCAGCCGAACAACATCCACATCTACTATGGGCCAGCCTGAGAGACAGCTTGGGGAATCCAGGCACCCAGTGGAGATGCCAGAGGCACTGAATCTTAGGGGTAGGACTAATATTCCCTCGTAACCCAAGAATCGAGCTGGAGCTGGGGAGTAGCTCAGTGGTAGAGCACTTGCCTAACACACACAAGGCCCTCGTCCAACTGCAGTACCACAAAAATAACAGGCTGATCTACTCGGAAGTGGTTCAGATAATGGAATTGATGGATCAATAAACAATGCCTTTAAAAAGCTGTTATTAACCGGGTATGGTGTCACACACCTTTAATCCCAGTGCTCACGAGGCAGAGATAGGAGGATCATTGTGAGTTCTGGGCCACACTGAGACTACATAGTGAATTCCAGATCATCCTGGCCTACAGGGAGACCCTAACTCAAAAACAAAAGCTATTATAAATATGATCAAGGCTTTAAAATATGTATGTATGTATCTGAGAGAAAGAATACACACACCAGATCCTCTTACTGCTGCAAACAAACTCCAGACACATGTACCACATTGTGCATCTGACTTAACATGGGCACGGGGGGATTGAACTGGGGCTGGCAGACTTTACAAGCAAATGCCTTTAACCACTGAGCCATCTCCCCAGCTCTGTTTAAGGATTTTAAAGAAAACCCATAACGTAAGGAAGCAAGAAGTGGAAAACTTAGGCAGGAACCAAATGACATTTCTATATTGGAAAAAGTGCGATTTCAGGAATGGGAAATTAATATATAGGCTCCATAATAGATTTGGCAGAAAAGACGAAGGCCTGTCAAGGGGCAGCAGTGAGAACCATCCAATTGGAGCCGAGGGAAAAGCACAAGGGAAGAGGACAGAGTCCCAGAGTCCATTGACCACTGCCAGGTCAACAGAACTGGGTTCTGAGAACAGGGGCAGACAGATCTTTAGAAATAGAAGAAATAATAATTAAGGGATGTCCTAATTACATATGAAAACAATAGGTCCAAGAATGTTAGTGAACTTCCCCTGATACTAGATAAAGGTTTCTCCTCAGTTCCTGTCTTTTCAAAGGAAAGAATGCATGAGTTGAGCAAAAGCTTATTTAGCAAAGCACACTCTGGAGAGAGAGAGAGAGAGATCACAGTAGGTTGACCTGAAAAGAGAGTAGCAGCCCAAGGCTTCTATGTTTTGTATTTCCAACACATTTCCTCCAGTCCCTCCCCCCCTTGTGATATGATTGTTAAGTCCCCCTTTTGGGTACCATCTTTGTTTCATTCCACACTACTGTGCATGTTCCATGCCAAGCTGTCTTTTTTTTCTGTTTGTCTGTACTTACCAGGATATTTGCTGATGGGCATGTGTACTCACTGCTAAAGTGCCCTGGCACCTTAATTTCTGACATCGGAGAGAACGTAATAGCAGTTTCCAGGATGTCAAGTCATAAACAGACCTTTTTTTAATTTATATTTTTGAGGCAAGCCCAACAAATGTGCCTTTTTTTCTGTTGTGAGAAAGAGAATTGGCGTGCTAGGACATACAGCCACCGTAATGGAACTCCAGGCGCTTGAGTCACCTTGCGCACATGTGCGACCATGCACACTTGCATCACCTTGTGCATCTGGCTTATGCGGGACCTGGAGAGCTGAACATGGGTCCTTAGTCTTCATAGGCAACTAAACACCTTAACCATTAATCCTTTTCTCCAGCCCACAGAAAGGCATAAAAATACTTTTATTTATTTACTTGAGAGACAGAGAACAAGCATGGATGCACCAGAGCCTCTTGCCGCACCACACAAGCTCTAGGTGTGTGCGCCACTTTGTGCATCTGGCTTTATACGGGTCCTAGGGAATGAAACCCAGGCATCAGGCTGAGCTCTCCCTCCAGCCCCCACAAAGGGGCGTCATTTTAATCATCATGAAACATGACTACCAAGATATAGCTATAGTTCCCTCGCTTACTGCATCTCTAACTCTCTACCTACCCAGTCATGATACACTTAGCTGCAAAAGGATGACCGTACCTGACGCCTTCCTCTCTCCTGCTCGTATCTGCTTCACGTCCTCCTCTAACAGAGTAACTGCACCCATGCACGCCATCATCACACGATCTTCATCAGACAATAAAGAGAATATCTGGTGAGCAGCCTTGGAGAAAAGACACCACTGAAGAAGGAACAAAGGTAAGAAGAATGGCTGACTTCTCAGAAGACAACAGGATGGCAGCTTTGAAGTGTTAAAAACATCATCCTCGGATTCAATGTCTAGCAAGAATACACTTCAAAAGTAAGATGAAATAAAGACATTTTCAAACAAACAAAGGCTAAGAAAAATTGTCGCTTGCAGACTTGCACTCAAGAGGTGTTAAAGGAAGTTTCTCAAGTGGGAGGAAAATGACACGAGAGAGAAACTTGTCTCTACACAAAGGAGCAGCCGGAGCCCCAAATGTAAATATGCGGATGAAGATAAGGGCTTGCCCTCACTTTTCTCATTAAGATTTTACTTAAAAGATGTTGCACTGTGTAAAGCAGAAATAATCTATCACGGAGCTCATCAGCTGACAAATGCTGTGTTACAATAAATCTCAGAAGACAGAGGGGGAGTTGAAAGGACATTGTTGTGAGGTTCTGGAAGTGTACGAAGGTTAGGCTTCTGAAAGGCAGACTGTAGTGGTTGCAGGCTAAAAAGGGATACTGACTACCCATGCAACCTTCCTTAACTGGAGCCGGTGTCTCAAACACAGAGCACAGAAGGTGATGTGCATGGTTGTCGCATCAGCACTCCTAATGACGCCGTGTCATCAGGAAAGGCACAGTGCACAGGGCAGGCACGTAGGAGAGGCATCAGAGCAGGGTGCAGCAGGTGCCCGTGGGCATAAGGGCTTAATTCTGTCATGGAATGTCATGGAATCCCACTGAAGATGGGAACAAGAGAGATAAGAGAAAGTGACAGAGAGAAATTCAGAAACTGATTAAAAAGCCAATAGAGGAGATACAACGAAGTCCTCACCAATGCTCACTTAATGCAGGAGAGGGCAAGGTAGAGAGCAGGGAAAGGCACTAAGGAGAGGTGGGAGATGCAGATTTTTGCCAGCCATTACTTCAGGCAGGCGCTTATTGCGGAAGAACTGCTCGTAGGTTCTCTTAGGGAGGGTGTGATCAGCAGAGGGTTCAGGGCCCGCAGTCTCATCGCAATGCCACGTGTGTCTATCTGTCTGGGTTCCTTCATAGTGAACACACTACCTAACTAGTCTTCCGAGATCTTTAACCTGTGGCTTCGGAAAATAAGGGCTTCTCTGAGGACAAGCAGAGAAGCTTTCTGGGTCCTAACCCTGACCTTGGGTGAGAATTGAAAGTACAGGCTTGTAACTTTTTCCTTCAAGTTTTCCAGTGTGCTTAGAATCCGCCAAGCATGCCCACCACCCTGACACAATTCCCACGAAGGTGTGTTACTGCAGAAGGCTGCAGGCAACGCCGTTATTACCTGTCACCAGGTGCCACCGCTGCCAACATTCCATTCTCTGCTAAACCCTTTCACTCAGTTCCAGATTCCCACCTACTCCCGAGGTCCCGTTGGTACCCTGGGACCCCACTGTAAGACCAGGGGTTATATCAGACATGAAGACACACCCGTGATGGGCAGTGGAGGAGCCAGGAATCAGACCTCATGAAACTGCGAGAGTCGCTCGCTGGGGACATGAGCTTCTGGGAGGAGGCCAGCCGAAGCCATTACTCCTCCCTCAGAGGTGCACAAGCTGGAACTCACAGAGGGGAAGCCAAACATGGCCAGCCTGGCACTCAGGATGGGAATTTGTGGAGTGGGTTATGGGGAAGATGTCTCCTTTGAACTACTACCAGGCACCTGGTGACAGACCTGGGGCTGCTGTCGTCTCCTAGGCCAGCAGTCACCAGAACGCAGCACAGGGCCAGATGCACTCTGAGTCGGCGCCTCTGTGTCACCCAATGTCCCATCAGACCACGAAGATGAGTTCTATTTTTGCCTCCCAGAGAGTTCATCTTTTCACAAGTTCATCTTCCGGGCTATTCTAACCTGAACCCCAACCCCCCTCAAAAATGAAGTACAGCTCCAGCTTAACCAAGTTAGCAGTAGAACAATCACATGGTCTTCATGTCACGTTTCTACCCGTGACCGATCTGCGTTCATCCCTGTGGAGAGTGCAAAGTGTGGACCTAATTTCATCTCTTCTGAAAGGCTCTCCCGTCTTCCTCCATGAACATTTACTAGAACGCCCACCCGTGCCTTAGTGCTGTCAGATGCCACCATTATGATTCGCAAATCTCCTTAGGAAGGTGTGTCTCTTCTGAACCCCGCGTTCATGTGATTATGGCGTCTGCTCAGGTGCTCGTGCCATATGCTCAGCTTCTTGTAGAAAGTCTCATCGTGGCAGTCTTGAGAGCCAGCCTCCCTTCCCTCTTACTTTCCTTCCTCCCTTCCTTTCTTTCATCTTTCTACTTTGGGATAGTGTCTCCCTGTGTAATCCAGGCTGGCCTCAAACTCACGGTTTCCTTGCCTTGGGCTCCTGAGTGCTGGGATGATAGGATGCCACCAGGCTAAGAAGCCTGTGCTTGGATTCCACCTTTGTGCGGTGTTAGCTAAGACCTCACTTACAGCAGGGTTGCACCTTGACCGCAAAAATCGCACTGGCAAGAAGACGTTTAAGATCGAAAAGCCAATTAGCTCTGCCCTTGACTCCTGTGGAGCTGCCATGGGGGCGAAGGTGATTGTTCTCTTCCTGTGTGGAGCCAGTACAGTGCAAATGTGATTTCCTTCCCTGACCTCTTGATCTTGTCTATTTTAGAGTGAAAAGAGAGAATTTTATGAGAATAATGAGAAAAGCTGTCAAGTCCAGCCTAAGGGAAAGTGATGCAGGGGCGGGTGGTGACTTCTTGCCCCTGGAGCCGTCTGTGCTCTGGAGAGTGGGTCTGTCTGTGGGCGTTGGCTCACCCGTGACCCTCGTCTGCTGTGGCAGGACCAACCCTCACCATTCTATATATCAGAAAAGCCCAAGGTGGGAAGCACTTGTGGTCCAGAAGCGTCACTTCCCTGGAGATAATATGAGGTCACAGCTCAGGTTGGAGGTAATCATTGGCTCACCTTCTGTCAGCAAGTATATTTCAGGAGCTTATTGTGTGTAAGTTCATGGTCCCACTGGGAAAACTCAGCATTGAAGCTCCAGTTTAGATGTAAATTCTATTTTTCCAGGTGCTTCCTTAGTGCATCTTGGGGAGTCCCAGGATTTTGTTCATTATGTTGGACAAAACACGTCCATGGAGCTCAGCTTCTCCCTAACTGCACTGTGTATAAATCCAGGCTGAGGCCAGCACAGTGGAAGGTGGAGCCAGATCCTGGCATGCTCCTTCCCAGCCACCTGAGTGACTTTGCCCTTGCAGTTTAGCCAGTGGCGTGCTGGGCTGTCCAGTGCCCGTTGGTTATGGTCCTCTGCTCTCCTCCTGTGCACAGTGCAGCACAGGGTGGGCCTGGTGGTCCTGGTGAATGGTCATGTGTGACTGATGCTCGGACGTATTTGTTGAGCTAGTAACCAACCCCTGCTCTTTTAAGTTCATCTTTTGATCTTACTCTTCACTGTTTCCCAAGTTGTGTGGTGGGCAGACATTCACATACTAAACAGTAAAACAGTATTGTAGAAGAATGCATAAATACTGAACTTATGAAAATGTATACACTTTGACAGGTGTGAAAGGTAACGAAAATAATTAAAACATAAGCAAACTTGAGTGATAATATATGGTTCTCTTTAAAAGCAGCAAAGTAGGAGAAAAGCATCAAAGTTTCTGACGTAGGATAATTAGAAGTTCTTATTCATTCTACTGGTATATTTGATTTTATTCAAAATTACTAACTTAAAAGAACAATTTTAATGCTCAAATTATGTGTGGAATTAGTAATTATAAAGCAAAACAGGGAATGCAGAATTCAAAGTCAAACTTTTGAAAATTAAGAAAGCATAACCAATGCAAACTCATCACAGGAAATTCAAATAAAAACACTCACAGATCTGCAGGAAACAGCAGCCAGATCATTTCTACTTCCTTACTCTTCTGTGTTGAACCCTGGCCCTGCCAGCCAATTTACTATTCAGATACTTTGAGTGTTGGTTTCTTCATATGTAAGTCAAAATTATTCTTGGTGGCTGGAGACATGGCTTAGCAGTTAAGGCACCAGCAAAGCCTGACCACCCCAGTTCAATTCCCTGGCATCCATGTAAAATGGGATGCACAAAGTGGCACATGCATCTGGAGTGCATTTACAGTAGCTAGAGGCCCTGGCGTGCCCATTTTCTCTCTCTTTCTTTCTCTCTCCTTGCAAATAAATAAAAAAATATTTTTAAATCATGCTTGGATTTTTTTGGTTTCAAGAAACATATGTGTTTAGAAAACCCACCACTTTTGCCACACCCAAGGGCCACTTTCTGTGTCTCTCTTTCTATATATCCTCTTAGCTTTCAATTCCCTCCAAACTGCTGCCCCTCCATGCCTCCTTTCCTCCCTCCCTTCCTCCCTCACTCCTTCCCTTCCTTCCTTCCTTCCTTCCTTCCTTCCTTCCTTCCTTTCCTCCCTTCATCTCTTCTTCCCTTCCTCCCTCTCTGCCCACCCATCCGTCCTATTTATTAGTTTAAATGCCTGAAAATGGATTAACCTGATTGGTTGAAACCTTTTCTTCCTTCCAGGCTCAAAGTGGGAAATCATTTAGTAGATAATCTGTCTGTGAGTCAAATACCCAGCCTGGCTCAGCTGTGGAACTCACATGGCTAGCTGGGTGGGGTGAAAAGGCTGCTGAGTGTGGAGGTGCATGCCTTTGATCTCAGCACTCAGGGGGCTGAGATAGGAGGGTGGCTGTGAGTCAGCCTGGGCTACAGTGAGACCCTGCCACAATAGAAATGATCCGCTCCCGGTTCTCCTCTAGGAACTTTTCTTTCTCGGACATTCTAACGTATTGTTGCTCCTGCATATTTAAGTCTAGAGTAAGGATTTAAACTTTCCTTCAAATTATAAAGAAAGCTTGACTCTAGCTTTCCGTTCCTGAGCCTTGTTTCTCATTAATAAATCAAACCAATTTCACATTCTTTCCTTGCTGTGGCCGAAACTGGAGTAAATGTATGCTAGCAACGTAAGTGACCTGATGTTTAACTTCAGTTCTTCAGAACAAGTGAATGTCTTCCTTGCAGACACGTGTTTCTGTGCATGTTCCTGATGGCCATGCTGGTGTAGTAGGACTGAGCTCCTGACGGCTCTTCAGCAGCCATGTGTAAGCTACTAACATTCCACATCTCCCTTAAGACTTGCAAACCTGGCCCGGCCCAGAGCTGCTCCCGGCTGTGGTCTGCAGACGCCAGCGCGGCCGCCCCTGCACAGCGTTTATCTCGTGACTCTCCGAGGAGGAGTTACAAGAGTTATAGACGCGAGCTGTGCATTTTGACCTCTGCAGGGATTTGGACTTAAATCGTAGAAATAGGACTCCAGACTCATTTCCTGCCTTGTGTTTCAAAACAAACAAGAACACCACAAAACAGGCTCAGATGTCCTGTTATTCTCTTTGAGTTTTCTTACTCTAATGTCACAGAACTTTACATTTGTGGGGCGCGGGGCAAGGTCTCCCTCTAGCCCAGACTGACCTGGAGCTCACTCTGTAGCCCAGGCTGGCTTCAAACTCACAGTAATGCTCCTCCCTCAGCCTCCTAAGTGTTGGGCATTGAACGTTTTATTTTACCATTTACCTAAATAATCCATCTCTCTCAGGAGATACAGTTAGTATCTGTGGTGTAAAAATATTGTTGAAAGAAAAGAGAGTTCTTGACACTAGAACATATCTAAATATGTACAAATAGAATAATTTGCTGTCCTGCATATCAGCAAAATTCTTAGTACATTCTTCACCAGTGTAAATTTCCCATGTAAGGCACATATCTCTCTTACTTTGTCAAAAACTCACACACAGAATTGGGTAATAGCTTAGACCTTCTGTGAGGTCATTTCCCTCAGCTGAGGAGTCAGTGAGAGTGCCAGGGTTCAGGGTTCGAGGTAGCTTTTTCTGCCGTACGGAACTGTGCTGAAGTTGCTTAACCTTCAGCCCCTTCCCATCCAGCACGAGAGAGGCGGTGTCCTTCCGCTTGGTCCTCGGGGCCTCCCTGTATTCCACAGCCTACTGTGATATAGGAATGGCCCTGCACGGGTCTGCCCTGCCATGTCAGGGGAGGTTGTGAAGACTTTCCCGTGGTGTACAGGTGTCACTCAAGAATGAGGTACCCACGTAAGCCAGGCCAATGCACGTGACGGTGCATGTGTCTGGAGTTTGTTTGCAGGGGCTAGTGCCCTGGCATGCCCATTCTCTCTCTGCCTCTTTCTCTCAAATAAGTAAATAAAAATAAAAGAAAACACTAATTATTTTTTAAAAAAGAGTAAAGAGATATTTTCAGGCTGGTAGCGTTGGTAGTTCAGTCGCTCAGTACTTGCTTAGGATGTGCATGATCCTGGGTTTGATCTTTAGCACAGCAACAACAAAAAAATAATAATATGTAATCATAAAAGAATAGAATAGGATAAATGAAAGGGGTACTTTCATGGTGGGCAGTGGGGAGCCTCAGCCCCTCCTGCCTGTTCACGGGCGTGGCCTATGCTGCAGTCACCTAGGAAGGGCTTGTCAGAAGTGTGTTCTGGACTTCTCGAGTTAGGTTGGATGTCCTGCACAGAGCTCCCGCAGGATCAGCAGGCCCCGTGTGGGGCTCGAGGCCTGCCCTCCCCCCCGCTGGAAGGGCCTTCCTGTGGCCAGTGTACGCGCCTGCAGTCTTCCGTCTCTCTTGGGCAGCACACCGCTGGCTGAGCTGATGTGACTATTGCAGGTAGAAAGGATCTGGAATTCTCCATCAGGTACCTTCATAACAGTGGTGATCCAGTGGGAATCTGCTATTGCAGATGCTGAGAATGGCCACTGGGGGCGCAGGGGGTCTTCCTTTCTCCCCTCCCTCCCTTCCCCCCTCCCTCCAGCCTGTCAGCTGGTGACCAGCCTGGTGAACATGTGCCACTGTTCACATATTCTGGAGTCCAGACGATGTGGGTGGGTAACCTGTTTATTACTACATCATGAGGCAGTCATTAGAAATAAAAAAAAGCTCCTGTTTAGAGATTTTTTTTTTTAACTTTTAAGTTTTCCAACATGTTTTAAAGAAGCATATTTCTCAAAAGTCATTTCATAAAAAAGTGTCCTCATTTTTCTGGTAGGAGATAGTTCTGAGAAGTTATGTTGTGTGTAAGTCAGAGGGCTGAGAGGAGGCCTGGGCTTGCCCTCGAGCCTGGGTGACCCTTCCCAGCTCCTGACTGACTTGAGTGTGGGTTGAAGGGCTGGCAGTGAGCGGGCTCTCAAGCACCCTGCAGCATTGAGGAGCCCGCTGGTTTCAGCTGTGCAGTCCCACATGTATGGTTAGGACAGTAAGACAATGGGAAGATTCACTGGACCTACAGTTTTCAAACAAGCCTGTGGCTCACATGCGTTGGGATAAGGCTGTAGGGTTGAGTTGGATAGCTTGGTGCCCGTCTTTTCTGGGAACAGGTGTCAGCAATTTATGTTGATAACTGTTAGGGTCAGTTGTCATCTTGGCCTACATGTTGTCCTTTCTTTTAGCTGGTGTCAGTTTTTGTTGGCATCATAAATGCCAAGTGAGTTGGGTGCGGTAGCACATACATTTGATGCCAGCACATGGGAGGCAGAGGTAGGAGGATCACTATGAGTTCAAGGCCAGCCTGGGACTGCAGAGTGAGTTCCAGGTTAGCCTGGGCAAGAATGAGACCCTGTCTTGAACAAAACTTTTTTAAAAAGTCAAGTGATGGACTTACCATTTATGTTAAAGGCAGCCAACAGGCTACCAAGAGATATAAGGTTGGCTTAACTTTTCCCTTGAAATTGACTTTATTGTCTTATCAGAGGGTATAGCTTTTTATTTTAAAAAATCTGGAAAGTATCTATATTCCATTTATTAATTTAAGGAAAAAAATTAAAAATTCCTACCAATACAAGAGGTTTTCCCTGTCTTAGAGTGACCTCCTCAGATCTTGGGTAAGGTCTGACCATGTTTATTTTTCAAATTTTATTTGTTTTATATGTAATAAGTCACATAGGACAAAATTTACTATTTAAACTCCTGTTGTTTTACAGTTGAGTGCCACTAGGTTCACATACATCGTTGTGTGACTGTCATCCCCTCACATCTCCAACCACCTCATCATGTCAGTTAAGCTGTGTCTATTGAACAGCTGCTGCTATCCACCCCACTTCCTGGAAATGACCGTTCTGCTTCCGGGTCCTGTGACTTTAACTTTGCTACATGTCATGTGTGAGTCACATCACACATTTGTGCCCTATGTCTCTTTCTACATGTGTCATGCTGTGTGATGTTCTGTGTAGTAGCATGAGCCGTCATTTCCATTGTGTGCATGCACCATAGTTTGCTTTTTCATCCTTTAAAAAAAATATATATCTTATGTATTTATTTGAGACAGAGAAAGAGGCAGAAAGAAAGTGAGAGACAATGGGAGTGCCAGGGCCCTCAGCCACTGCAAGCAAACTCCAGATGCATGTGCCCCTTGTGCATCTGGTTTACGTGGGTTCTGGAGAGTCAAACCGGGATCCTTTGGCTTTGCAGGCAAACGCGTTAACTGCTAAACCATCTCTCCAGCCCTCTGCCTTTTCATCCTTGGTGAATACTTGGGTTGCTTCTACCTCCAGGTTATTGTGACTCATTCAGTTATGGTCATGGGCGTGCAAGTCAGTACCTCTTTTTGAGATTCTGATTTCAGTTCTTTGGGGCACATATAGTAAGTGGGACTGATGATCACATGGTAATTCTATGTTTACTTCTTTGGGGAATTATTATATTGGTTCCCATTGTGACTGTCATGTAATATTCCCACTATCAGTGAACAGGGCTTCCAAGTTTGTCAGGATTGTTACCAACACTTTGTGGTTTGTTTTTTTTTTTTTCCTGTGTTACTCTTTTTTATGCAATGGTTGCACTCTTAGACCCGCTGTCCTCTGCTACAGTTCTGCTGGGCGTGTTCTTTGGAATTCATTGTGGAACCAAGAGGTCCCAGTTAGTCTCGGCCAGAGAGGGGGAAACTCAGTGCCTCAGGCTGTTCCCACCCACCCTGATGCTCTTACAATGTTCCTGCCCCCTCTTTCATGATGCCCCCCTGAGCCTTGGTGGGCAAGAGAGAGATCTGATTTAGTGCTGCTTTCTCTGTAGACTAGGGATCTCTGTTGGGTGAGGTTTGAGAGACCATAGTGTCTGTTGCAGTTTCCCTGGGGCTGGTTTTCAGGCTAGCCATGAGGGTAGTTTTCGTGTCACTGCTCCCTCTGTCGTGACTTCTAGGCCTGGGCAGATGAGGTGGAGGTGACCTATCTCATAATAGACAATTCTCTCTCTCTCTCTCTCTCTCTCTCTCTCTCTCTCTCTCTTTCTGTTTTTAAGAAAAAGCTTTTTTTTAAAAAAAATTTAATTGCAAGGAGAGAGGAAGAGAGAGAAGAGAGATGAACAGAGAGAATGGGCACACCAGGGTCTCCAGGCACTGCAAACAAACTCCATGTGATGCACCACCTTGTGCATCTGGCTTTACGTGGGTACTGGAGAACCGAACCCAGTTCATTAGGCTTCACAGGCAGGTGACTTAACCACTGTGCAATCTTTCCATCCCAACTGTCTCTTTTTGATGTATTGATGTATCTTGGTTCTTCCCAGTATTCTCCTCCATCCCACACAGATTCTGGGACTCGCCCCACATGCACACGCACATGCCGCTGGGGAATCGTTTTCCTTTTAAACAGATAACATCATCCTACTTGGTATAAAGTAGGGTCTCGTTATGATTTTGGTTTGCAGTTCTCTAGTATCTACTAATGAAAAGTGTCATTTCACGTGCTTGTCAGCCATTTGTATATTTTATTTGGGGAAATGTCTTCAAGTTAACGCACACTTTTAAATTGGGTTGTTACTATTGAGACAGGTATTAGTGTCGTCTCTCGTACTGCGACAAGAGTAACTTAAGGAAGGAAGGGCTCACTTTGGCTCCCAGCCCATCATGGCGGGAAGTCACGGAGGCAGGAGCATGGCACAGCTGGTGACCTTGCATCCGCAGAGAGCGACGAGCGCTGGGGCTCAGCTCACGCTCTCAGTTTACTCGGTCCCTGACCCCTGGCCTATGGATTGTGCCCCTCACGTTCAGAATAGGTCTGTCTTCCCTCTTAGTAAAACCTTGCTCGAAATGCTCTGTGAACCCAGACGCATGTTTCTGGTCAAGTTGACACATTCATTATCACACATTCTAAGGCTGGAGAGATGGCTTAGTGGTTAAGACGCTTGCTTGTGATGCCTAAGGACCCAGGTTTGATTCCCCAATACCCACGTGAGCCACATGCATAAGGTGGTACATGCATCTGTAGTTTTTTTTTTGCAGTGGCTAGAGTCCTTGGTGTGCCCATTCTCTCTCTCTAATTATCTATCTATCTATCTATCTATCTATCTATCTATCTATTATCTATCTACCTTAGATATGGGCTGGGTGGGACAGTGCCCATTATGCCTATAATCCCAGCACTTAGTTGGCAGAGCCAGGAGGTGTGCCCAAGTTTCAGGCCAGTCCAGTCTGTACTACAGTGTGCGATTCTGTCTCAAAAAACTTTGTGTGTGTGTCTGTGTGAGTGTGTCTGTGTCTGTGTGTGTGTGTCTGTGTGAGTGTAGAATGTCAGTAAATAAATGTCAGATCTTAATCGGGTATATAGTTGCAAATGCCTTGTCTCATTCTGTATTAAGACAGAATTGTTTTTTTACCCTCTTGCAAATAAACTTTACTTCATAAAAAGATTTTAATTTTGATAAAGTTCAGTTTATTCCTAGTTGTATTGCTGTGCTTTTGGTGTCATTTAAGAAACCACTGCCCAAGCCCAAGATCATGAAGTTCTTTCCTTATGTTTCATGCTAGGAATTTTATAGCTTTAACTTTTATGTCTAGGCCTTTGACACATGCTTTGTATGGGATAGGTTGAGATCCAGCTTCATTCTATTACATGTGGTTATTCAGTTTTTAAGCTCCATTTATTGAAAAGACTTTCCTTTTTCCATGGCATGGTCCCAGCACGCTGACCTGCCCGTGCACGGGAGGGCTTGTTTCTGGGCTCTCTCTTCTGTCCCACGATCTCCGCCTCTCTAGTGAGTCTTGGAACTGGAATGGGCCTGCTCTTTGTTCTTGAGTTGCAGCCTTCTCTTGCCAGGTGGCTTTTAGGTCTGGTGGGTCCTTCTGGATTGCGTATGAGTCGTAAGATGGGTTTTTCTGTTTCTGCCAAGATCGCTATTGCGATTCTGATAAAGACTTTCCTGACTCTGTGGATTGGTGTGGGCAGCCCTGCGAGGTGCTGCCATGTCTCCTAGCAACCAACCCAGGCCTCCTTCCCTAAGTGCGCTCAGCAGAATTTCACAGCATTCAGTCCGGTAGTCTCTGGCTCCTTAGTTAAAGTTCATGCAATTTTATTACTTTAAAAATTACTTTTTTATTTATTCTTACAATGCAGTTACTTTTAAATTTTACTCTGTTTTTGTGTTATTATTAATCTATGGGACAATGACTGGTTTGTGAGCATATGCATATTTGAAAAACTGTTCAGGGAGTTCTGATGTGCATTTTAAAAAGCACTTTATTTATTTATTTGCAAGGGGAAAGTGAGAAAGAATGTGTGTACCAGGGCCTTCAGCCACTGCAGACGAACTCCGGATGTATGCATCACTTTGTGCATCCGGCTTTACTTGGGTATTGGGGAATCAAACCCAGGTATTTAGGCAGTGCAGGCAACCACCATAACCACTGAGCCTTCTCTCCAGCCCTGATGTGCACTGTTGGTGAGGCCTTCTCAAACTTTTTGATAGGTTTGGGGACTTGAAATTACTTTTAAGTTTGATCTTTGCCACTTACTCACTGGCTTATGACCTTGGACCTTTCCTCAGCATTAAAATATTAATTATACTATTAGTTATATAGGGCTTGGTTATTGTCTACACTTTTGGAAGCTGTCAATAAAAAAATTAAAAAAAACAAAATAGGGTTGGAGAGATGGCTTAGCAGTTAATCACTTGCCTGTGAAGCCTGAGGACCCCGGTTCAAGGCTTGATTCCCCAGGACCCACGTTAGCCAGATGCACAAGGGACACATGCATCTAGAGTTTGTTTGCAGTGGCTGGAGGCCCTGGCACACCCATTTTTTTTTTCTTTCTCTCTCTGCCTCTTTCTCTCTCTGTCTGTCGCTCTCAAATAAATAGATAAAAATTAAAATTAAATAAAATGAAATAAGTGTATATATACCTATAATTTAGTAGCCCTCAACAAATGTTAGCATTATTATTTTTTTATTTCATCATTGCTTCTAAGATAAGGTAATGCTTCCAGAGCAAGTAGAAATTAGGAGAAAGGCTAGTGCACCAGGCCAAAAAAAAAAAAAAAAATACAGCCACATTTGTCATGTTGAGTGAGTCTGTAGTGATCAATGACATGTGCTTTGGAATCAGGAATCTTTGGACTCAAATTTTGCTTCCTGGGCTACAGAGATGGCTCAGCAGTTAAGGCACTTAGAGTCTGAGAACATGGAGCGGGCATGGAAGGCCTCCTTGTTCTTCTGTGGATGGAAGGTAAGGGCTGCTTTGTGCTGTGAGGTGAGGTTGCCAGCGGGCAGCATGCTGGGTATGGAGAGCTCAGGGTTTGAAGGCAAAAGATTGGTGCTTTGCTAGACATTGGTTCTTAAGAGTGTGGAGCGAGCTGGACTCGCAGTGAAGCATAGTTACATGTCTCAGAGTTGAAGACAATCATTTTAAGTCTATTTTGGTCAGAAATTGGAGGTCTTCTTGGGTTTGGGAGGTTATCCTCCAGGGACGGAACCCAGCGCTTCATGCATGCAAGGCAAGCACTGTCCCACTGAGACGGCCCCCAGCTCAGGAACCCAGTTTTGAGTGAAGAAAACTCTTTAAGGTAGTTTAAGCTATATATATGTATGTATGTATTATAATTACAGGACACAGAGGTTGGTACCAATGAGGTCTTGGGCAAGGGAGTTCAGCTGGTGGCTCGGGAGGGACCTGGGGACAAGGTGAGGTCATTTTCTCAGGTTTGCCTCCCGTCAGGCATCTGTCACCATGCCCTAGCTTACACAGCTCCGAACTTCTGCTTCTCTGTGTGTGGGCCAGTCAAGCTGGTCCCAGCCCAGAGCCGGCTTATTTTAAAATGTGCTCATTTTAAACTGTGCATTTGAACACATGGTGAACTTTTTGTTGTAAGAGAAACTGAAGGCCTGGCATCCTGATGACAAATCCCCGTGGGTCTGTCCCAGCTGGGTACTGGGCTCACCCGAGGCTGCACTCTTGGGAACGGATCCCAGAGAAGGCTGCTTAAGACAGGCACTTTGATCATGAGACCTTGATGCTCCACGGACCAGTGAGCTTGGCTTCCCTCAGCAGCCAGTGAGTGCCATGGTACCCTGGCCACATGCACATGCTCATAAGACACTATAAGAAGCAACACCACGGTGCCAGGCTCTCCAAATGTGCCCACAGGGCACAGGGCCCTTCTCTGCCGTGGGGTTTTCTGCCCACTGTGTGACTGTTAGCATTGCCCACCTCTCCTCACTAACTACGGGTGGCAGCCACCCACAAGTGTGACGACAAACATGTCTCTTCTAGGCCTCGCCACATGCTTATCGGGGGCAGATTACCCCAGGCAACTGATACAGAATATTAAAATAAATCATATCTAGAATGTTCTATAAGCTATCAATATCTGTAGAAATATTAGGCAGTGACAGAATTGGCAAAGGCCAATACCTGTGTGAAATGGCTAGGTTAATATCAGAGTTCTGGTGCACTTTGATTTCAGCATGTCAGGGTTTGTAACAGTCTTTTAACCTTAACTGTATTAATTTAGAAAGTCACTTCTTTCCATGTTCCATCTTGGAATTTGGAGGAAGATGTTTATTCATGTAGGTATCACATGTACACACATTAAATCATGAACTTAGCCACGTGTGTAATTGCACTTGTTTGCTACGAATACCTCTTGTCATTGAACATGAAGACCTTTCCAAGGAAATCCCACTGCTGTGGCCAGCTGTGGGGCTATAAAGACAGAGCAAACCCAGGCACGCGGCCGGGTTCTGGCACAGGTGCTCAAAGCACATGGGGGGTTGGTTATAGTCGCTGTGACACTGTAATGGCTTTCTGTAAACCTAACAGTGAACGGTGGAAGTAAATATCCTCTCCATTTCAGTTCCTTTTCTCTTGTGAGAAGAAAGCCAAGTGTGTGTTCTAAGGGGCTTTTGCTGGCTTCACCTAATGCAGCTTAAGAGTTCCTTTGCTTTTTCATATCCGTCATTTCTCACTTACGCCGCTGTGTGAAATCCCTTTTTGGAGGAAGGAGCCTATTGTAGCCATGAAACTGGGTAGGCTCACAGCAATATGTACCCAACGGGAAGAGAGAGAAGCAGAAGACAGGCAGATAAGCCAGAATGCTGACAAGATGCCAGCTCTGGGCGGGGCTGTCCCCGGGAGACACACCTGCTGTGTTCAGGGTCGTGTTGAGAGCATCTTGACGGAAGGGCCTTCTGGTCCTGGGCATGTTTTCTCCACAAGTCTGACTGGAAGGACATATTAAGCAAATTAATTCTTTTTTTTCTTTTTGTCAGCATATCTAATGCTTGTCCCTCGTTACAAATGGAGCTCTTGCATCATCTCAGGCCAAAGGGCCATTTTAAAACATGGATCTATGCATATTTTAAAACACGATGAAATATGTGTGCATAAATTGTTCCCATCCCACCGTTTAATATTCATCTAGCGGCTGAGCAGTGCTCATGCACGTCAGCTGAGGTCTTGGTTCTCACCTGGCCTTGGCAGGCTCCACGTGGGCATGAGCAGATTTGAGAGATTCCTTTGGTCTTGAGGTCTTGCACCATAGACGAGGGTTGGCACATCCTGTCGTGCACATCTGAGGACAATGAAGAGCCCTTCCTTCTCTAGTGTGGTACAAGTGGACAGCTCCTGGCCATTCCCTGGGGCTGAGCACAGGAGCCAACCTCAGAAGTCATGGCTAGGTCTGCTGCCAAGCTGTGCACCTCTACGTTAGGCAGAAGGAAGCCATGTTCCTACGTAGAATGCATCGTGCCAAGGAAATACTTTTGCTGTGGCTTTAGACACTGAGGATCCCATGCCAAGGTGTGCTTTCCTTGTCAGCCAGGGGAGGGGCGCTGAGAATCACCTCCGGGTCGCGTAACTTGCTCTGGGTGACTCGCAGTGGCAGCCATGAGCCGCACTGGGGCTTTGCTGTCCTCTGAGAACACATGGATGCTGTGCTGTGCTCTGCCTCTGACATCTGTGGGTCAGAGCTTTGGGGGGGGGGGGCAGGAGGGGAAATGTCTGGCTGTGCATGCAGATTTGCCGTTTGTCTGTAAAAGATTTAGTGCTGTTTTTTCAGCCCTCTGCGTCAAGCTTGAGCTGCGCTAATGCTCATTGAAGAGCAGCGGCTAGGTACGCTGGGGCATGAGCACCCATTTCCCATCCGTGCCTCAAGAAGCTGGGTGTGACCGTCGGGGGACGAGGGGTGCGGGTGAGGGAGGACGAATAAAATCAGCCTCTTTGATCAGGAGCAACAAAGCACTATTGATCTGATTCCTGGTTTGCCGTTTCAACCCTTTGTACCCAGCAGATGCTAAACAGAAGCTACTGTCCAGGTGTGAAGGGCTCGAGGCCACGTGGGCAGGTAAAGCTTTCTGTCACACACCCAGAGTCTGCTAGGTGGCAACACGCACAGACTAGACGTAACAGGATGACAAGTGTGGCAGCAGAGCCCGGGCAGTGGACACCTTTCACAGAAAAGGTAGCATTTGGACTCGGTGCTCAACAGTAAGCAGGGCTTCCTCACCCACAGAGGAGCAGGCGAGTCTAGGGAGCGTGCACAGAGGTCCAGTTGCAGAGGCGTGCGAGTTCGTGGGACGGCGAGACTTGGGATGAGGAGCCTGGTGCAAGACAGGGTGAGATGGGCAGGCGGAGGCTGGGCTCTGGGGACCCGGGCTGAAGTGTGGGTGGAGGTTCCTCGACCCTCATAACTCCCCCAGCCACGTCCCGTCTTTTCTTCCGCAGCTAGCTCCCCATGCCAAGGTCTCCACATTCTGCTTCGTCTTGCACGTGTCTGAGAGTCTGGAATTGGACTCGCTGCCCCAAACTGAGCTATGCCAGACACCCCCAGTCACCTGCTCTCAGCTCCCCAGGCCCTCATTCTGCCCTTGCTCATGCAGACTTAGTGACTGGGCTTTGTCTCCATTTTCCAATGACTCCTGTGGTCCACACAGCATTAAAGTCTGTAACTGAGTGTCCCTTGCAAGTCTGCCTACTCTTGGCCAGATTCTCGCTACTGCCTGGAATTCTGTTGCAACCGACAACTCTCTCATAAATAACCACATCAGTGCCACCTGCTCATGGCACATGCCTGCTGGTGCTTACATCACAGCTAAGCCAGCAGATCAATTTTCCTGCCTGGCAGCACATCAGAGGGACACTCAGATCGACAGAAGACCAGTGCTCCTTGTACAGGGAGCAATTAAACCTTAGCTCTTTTTGGTTTCCCCAGCTCCACTCCCCACAGTGTCTGTGGCAGGCATGCTCCTGAGGAGAGCTCATGGCTCCTGTCTACTGGTGTTTCCACCTGTGTTAGACTGGGGAAAACTACTCAAGAGGGGGAGAGGAAGGGCTTATGTGGGCTCCTGGGACAGTGCGGCAGTGCAGACAGAGCAGCTCACATCTGGTAGCCCGGAAGCAGAGAGAACACATGCACCAATGGGCTTTCTCTTTTCCTTCCATTTCTCCGTGT
Organism: Jaculus jaculus; assembly: GCF_020740685.1. NCBI lineage: Eukaryota > Metazoa > Chordata > Mammalia > Rodentia > Dipodidae > Jaculus > Jaculus jaculus. The sequence goes on along the minus strand of NC_059114.1, from coordinate 8,451,048 downwards.
AGAGACCCCAGTCTGTGAAATGGTGCTGATCACACTCAGCTGCTCTTCCCGCATTAGTTCCTTCTCTCTGGAAACGACCTCAGAGACACCCCTACGTGTGCCTCACTCAGCATCTTCAGTGCCTCTCAGTTCAGTCAGGTTGATAGTCAAGGTTAACCATCACAACCCCTTGGGGTGTGGGTGCAATCTGTCTGGCATCCCTTTCTCTCTCCTCTTCTGGATATAAGGGAGTAAGTGGGTCTCCCTTGGATCGTGAAGAACAGCAGGTGGCTTTCCATTGCTGGGGGCGGCCTTTGCTAACGGTCATCAAAGACTGAAGCTTTCAGCTCTACCATCACAAGACACTGACTGGTTCCCTAAACCACTCCTTCAAATGAGAGCCCAGGCCCGGGTGACAGCCTTGCAGCCTAGCATAGGACCCACTGGCTGGGCCTGCATCCCTGACTCAACCAGCTGTAAGATTCTAAATGCGTGTCATTTTAAACTAGTAAGCCTGGAAATGCTGTTACGCAGCAGTAGATAACTAATACAAAGTCTCAGTGGAGCAAAACAAGAGACTGCAATTAGACTATCTGTTCTGCCTAAGTGCTTGGCGTCTGGTAATTAGATGTGTAATTGTGCTTTATTAAACATTTTTCTTTCTCCTAACATTCCTAAGGAAATGTGGGGTTTTTTTTCCCTTTTATTTTCTGCATGGAACTGCTTCATCACCTTAATTGTCTAATTCCTGAAACAGGTGTCCTGGATAAAGGACACCAGATGGGATCCGGCAGCTGGGGCAGGGATGTCTGAAATCACAGAGATTATGTCAGTGCAGCCTCATGTGCAGTAGAGAACAAAGGGAAAAAAAGGAAGATCTCTTGAAGGTTTTCTGGAGAGTACAAAGGAGCCAACAGTGTCTCCACTGCAGTGATAAGTGTTTCAGGAGGAACCTCAAACTCAACTTCAAAAACTGAGACAAATTTGCCAGAAGCTGGATGGAGCGCGTCTAAAATTCAAATCACCCATTTCCAAAACTGCATGAAATGGATCTGTTCCTTTCATAGCATTCTCACAATGCTTTCCCATCTTTTTTTTAAAATTTTTATTTATTTATTTGAGAGCGACAGACACAGAGAGAAAGACAGATAGAGGGAGAGAGAGAATGGGCGCGCCAGGGCTTCCAGCCTCTGCAAACGAACTCCAGACGCGTGCGCCCCCTTGTGCATCTGGCTAACATGGGACCTGGGGAACCGAGCCTTGAACCGGGGTCTTTAGGCTTCACAGGCAAGCGCTTAACCGCTAAGCCATCTCTCCAGCCCTCCCACTTTTTTTAAGAGTTTTCTTTTTTAATATTTTATCTATTTATTTACTTATGAGGCAGAAAGAGAGAATGGGCATGCCAGGGCCTCCAGCCTGCAAACACCAGGTGGGTGTCCCACCATGTGCTTCTGGCTTAAGTGGGTTCTGAGGTATCAAACCTGGGTCCTTAGGCTTCACAAGCAAGTGCCTTAACCATAAGCCACCTCTCCAGCCCTTGTTAGAGTTTTTCTGACTCTTATCTATGGGCCTCCCATGGCCTTTGCATGTGTAGGATTGGATAACCATGCCTGTAGTGTGAAGAGGCCTAAACACTGTGCACACACCGAGGGAGGACCGCCCCCCTGGTGGTGCTTACCCAAGTCTCCCCGCAGGTGGGCTGTGACTGGACCGGTTGTTTTGGTAGCAGAGCAGCCTGAGGTCAGAAGTGCTACCGGAGTGTGCTCCTGTCCTCCTGATCTCAAAGCTGCTCTCAGAGTCACTCGCCCTTAGGCGTGCTCTGTGGACTCCTCCCAGCCCCTGAGAGCCTTCAGAGACTCTCTGGGGTCAAATCTATCTGCATAAGAATAAAAAGAGGCCATCTTCCTCTGTTTTTTTTTTTTTTTAATTTATTTTACAACATTGGCATTTGCACAAAATCATTGATAGGAAAAACTTCTAGTCAGCCTGAATCCACATAATGGCTCCACTCCCTAGAAGTCATTATTCTTCAGTTAAGGGTGGGAAGTGGGGGACTATTTTCACTTAAGTATGTCTCCCATAATGCAATTTAAAAAATCCCGCTGGTTTTATTGAATCTCAACCCTTAAGCATGTCTGGTATTTTTGTTTGTTTGTTTGTTTTGTTTTGTTTTTTGAGGCAGGGTCTCTCTCTAGCCCAGGCTGACCTGGAATTCATTAGTCTCAAGTTGGCCTTGAACTCATGGTGATCCTCCTACCTCAGCCTCCCTAGTGCTAGGATTAAAGGAGTGCACCACGACGCCTGCTCAAGTTGCTTTTTTAAAATTTTGATTTATTTGAGAGTGACAGACAGAGAGAGAAAGAGGCAGGTAGATAGAGAGAGAATAGGCATGTCAGGGCCTCCAGCTATTGCAAACAAACTCCAGATGCATGCACACCACCTTGTGCATCTGGCTTAGATGGGTCATGGGGAATTGAGCCTCAAACCAGGGTCCTTAGGCTTCACAGGCAAGCGCTTAACCGCTAAGCCATCTCTCCAGCCCTCAAATTGGTTTTTTTAAGGCAAACATGAAAGACTTTTTTAAAAATGTAAAGCAAGGCCATTCTTTTCATGATTGTTCTGTCATTTTAGCAGTTACAAGTTCCTTCTCATATGAACGTGTTATTTATACTAAACTGTAATGGGTTTGGAATCTCAATGAATTAACAAAAAGTCTCATTAAAATTTTTCATAAATTAAATATTAACCATAACTCATGAATAAAAGTTCTTTGGGTTTGTACTTGTTAGGCCTATGAAGAGGCCCTTTAAACAAAAAGTGTCTCCATTTCTATTTATTTGTGGAACTGGGGTTTGAACCCAGGGCCTGTATGCATGCAACGTGTTACACCAGTGAGCTGTGCTCCAGCCAATCGAGTTGTTTCAGAAGCATACTTGATGCTGTCTTATTTCTTGTCCCTGCATGCTTATTTTGAACATAAAATGAACGTTGATAAACAGATTAACTTGATAAGGCTGTCTAAAGACATTATTTTCGTTAATGAGTTTTATTTCAAATTAATTCTGTTATTTTATGTTATCCTCTACTTGATTTGTTCTTGAGTTTGGGGTCTTAAAAAATGTGTTTATTGAGAACTTTATTGTATGAACATCTTACACATGGGTTATATTCCTGTTGGGTCATGCTCTGTTCCCTCTCCCCAAGCCCCTTCCACCGAGAGCGCTCCTCAGTGGAGTTTTGTTGTGTTTTTGTTTTTGTTTTTTAAGACAAGGTGTCAGGTCGTCCTGTTGTGTAATCCATAAATTACACATGACTAGGCTTAGCTCATGTAATAAGTACATAGTTTTATATTCCTGTCTGAAGTGATTTTTATAAGGGCATTTGTACATTTTTCTAACAAATTAATTCTCAATTTTAATGGTATGAAACCATAGACTTATTTTACAGGTAGGTGTCTATGATCAAATTTGTTACTGAAATCACTTTTAGCCTCACAGTTTTGGAGGCAATGTAAATCATTTCTGATAGTTAATTACATCTTTTTCTGTAGGGGAGTAGCTTTTGGACAGCTTTAGAAAGACATACTCTCTGAAGTAATAGCTAATGACTGGGTTACAGTGGACCGTGGCGCACTCTGGCCTGTCTCTGGTATTTTCTCCAAGTTTAAGCGTAATCTTTCCATCATCTGAAGTTTGTCATTGGAAATGATACTGACCGCTGTCAGCATCCGGGGCCTCAGCATCCACAAGGACGGGGATTCTGCCAGACCGGCCGGAAGCTGCTGTTATCCTTTCTTCCTCGCTGACTGCTCATGTTTTGTTTCTCCTGACAGAAAAGAAAACCGTTGTTATCAGTGAGCCTGGTGGGCGCGGGGTATCTATAATGAGATACCTGAGGTGGTGAACTTAAGATTTTGAGGTTCAAATCCAAGATCAAGTGGCCCCATGATTCGGGTCTCTTGAGAAAGCAGCACACCATGGTGGCAGTGTGTTTGGACCCTCAGTGGCCAATGACCTCCCAGAAGGCTCCACCTCCTCACAATGTCAATCACCACCAACTGGTGGCACCCAGAGGCCCAAGTCTTCACACGTCTTTGTGGGACACTCATCTAAACTGCAGCAGCCATATAAACTCAGTTCCATAAGATTGCATGCAGCAGAGGTGACATAAACAGAGGCTGTTCCTTACTGCTGCTGCACTCACTGCACGACACGCGACTTGTATGTCATGTATCTCACTCCCAATGCCCTAGCGCTGTAGGAAAATTAGACCTCATGAATTTATGCCCCAAAGGCCCACGGCAAGCTCACTTCTCTTCCTCTTATTTCTTTTTATTTTAAATCTTTGTATGTATATGTGTGTGTGTTTGTACATGCCGATGTCAGAGGACAACCTCGGGCGTTGGTTCTTGGCTGCCACCTTTCTGGATTCAGGGTTTCTTGTCACTTGGTCCAATGAGCAGGCAAGCTGGCCCGTGGGCCTCCGGGGGTTCTTGGTCTCCTCCCGTCTTGCTGGAGGCGCTTGGGGTCGCGGACGCTTGCTTGTGCCTGCCACCTTGCGTGGGTCCTGCTGGTCTGAACTAAGGTCATCACACTTGTACAACAATGCTTTATTGACCAAACTACGTATGTCCCCAGCCCTGCCTCTGCTCATTCATAGTTCTTTCCAGAATTTAATTTGCATGTGTGTGTGTGTGTGTGTGTGTGTGTGTGTGTGTGTGTGTGTTCCATGGGGAGAGGGGTGTGCGCACGAACACGTTCCAATGCAGCCGTCCATGCCCTCCCCTGTGGTGCCCCCGGGCTTGCCTGTGGAGGCAGGAGATCGTCGGGCACCCCTTCCATCGCTTACCCGCCTGTCTTCTCCTTGCCGTGGAGTCTCCTGATGATTCCGGAGCTCACCCCTTCCTGAGCTCCAGCAGTTCACCAGTCTTCTCTCCCCCCAGGACTGGGGTTACATGGCTTCTGGAGATTTGAATTCAGGTGGCCTCAGGGCCCCTCAGACCCTCATGCTTACCCAGGAAGCATTCTTAGCCACTGAGCCATCCTCTAGCCCTCAACATTTAACTTCCTCAGCAAGTCAGAATTTAATGAGTTTCAAATGATTTCCCTCTGATTTTGAGAACACCTTTCTATCTTGCTCTTACACTAGCTCATGAAAACACGCCTTATGCCTGTACAGTGCTTAACCGTTTATCAGTTACATTCCAAACTTACTTCACCAGCTTCTTGTAGTTTCTCTGAAGGCAGCAAGGCAGGCGATCTCATCCCCTTGTTGCCTGTGACTAGTGGAAGGTAGAAGGGACATCAGAAAGGCCTGCCATTCAGAGTCAGCTCCAACATCCCTCTTCTCACAAAAGCAAAACACGTCCCTGCCCTCCCTCTCTTTTTCTCATGTGTGCCTGCATGCTTTAGAATCGACCTAGAGATTTGTCAACTCGGGGTGGACATGCCTTTGTTTACACGTGACAAGGCTGGAAGGCCCCAAGTTGGACTGTCTGACCCAGCATCTTTTACAGCCCAAGAAACAGCGACGTACACAGCGGAATGACATAAAGTTTCTCAGCTGGTTCAGTCATAGGCAAACTATAGAATCTGACGTGATGAGGACACCGGGCTCTTGGTGGGCACTGTCTGTTTACGAGGCACGTGTCTGAGAAGTGTTAACCTTCAGCAGGCCTGCTGTGAGTCAGCGGCTCTAGAGTAATCGTTCTTGGCAGATTCCACATGGTTCTAATGAGCAGTTACTCTCCTGAGTGCCTGGAGCCTGGCCCTCGGATACATGGAGGACTGGTACCTTGGATCTACAATCCAAGGGCACAACTCCCTGGCAGACCTCTCCCAGAGGCTCAGGCTGGCTTCTGGTCTGTCAGGTAATGCGAAGTGTGAGGGAGGACAGTGACCACCACTGTCAGGCTGGCATCGTGCCATGGTGCTTCTCCACATTCTTAGGACAGCAGGGTCTGTTGAGGCCCGGTGCGTCCTGGAAAGTCCTTTATCCATTCAGTAAGAACTGAAGCACTTGGCTGCATCTCAGGCTGGTGGCTCCACAGGGCAGTCACGGGGGCAGCAGAGCACTTTTCTTGTTTCGTGGCTGTCTGCCAGGCACACGATGGCTTCTGGAGGCCTCCCTCTGCAAGTCATAACACGCCACACCAGGCTGTTCCTGTGTCACACTCTTTCATTTGCAGGGCCTTGTCATGGCGCCAGGAGAGCTTACACTTGCAGTCCCTGTGCGTCCCCTACGTACGTGCTCGCAGAAACACTTTCCTGGGTCCTCCGCCAGGTTACTGCGAGCTCTCATTCACAGCTTTTGCCCATGCACACCAAAGGCTTCTAGGCCAGGGCTTCTTAACATTTTCTCCCATCTAATCCCCTTTTCATGAGAAATTTTTCCATGACCCCAGCTTTAAAACTATATAAAATAGGTGTACAGATCCTTTGCTGATAATAAAGAGAGAATCAAACCAATTCTTTGGTACATATAATTTTAACCATTTATTAAAGCTGAAAGAACATGTGCATAATAATGAGATGAATATGCTTGTTTATTTTCACCAAAAATTCAATCAGGGTCGTGGTCATGGTGGCACACGCCTTTAATTCCAGGACTCAAGGAGGCAGAGGTAGGAGGATCGCCGTGAGTTTGAGTCCAGCCTGAGACTACATAGTGAGTTCCAGGTCAGCCTGGGCTAGAGCAAGCCCTTACTTCGAAAACCAAAAAATAAAAATAAGTAAATAAATGAATAAATCTTGTCCAGATAGCTGATCTTAGAGGACACAAAGCATCTTCAGTGTTGTTCAGAATCGATCACTCTTTTGATTTTATGATCGTCAATGCCGCAAGTGTCGCTTTACATAAATACATGGCACAAAACAACAGAAGTTATGTTTAGCTATTTCAGAAATTGTTGCAAACTCTGTGCTAATCTTAAGCAAAATTCATTAAGCAAATTTCTTTGAAACTGAACTCAGCAACTGAAAGAGCAATTTTTAGAATCAAACACTGTGACACGCCCTAATCCAAAGATCTGCTCCTGATAATCACACACTGAGGAATGAGTGACGACATAGTATTAAGTTCTCTGTCTTCCATGATTTAGCCAGGATGTTTCTGAAAGAGCAGAACACCTTGTACGTATAGTGAAGACACTCGCCTCCTAACACAAAGTGGCCCTGAGTCTGAGTTGGGGCGTGTTTCAGGCGGCTGCTGTTGACACTGTGTGGCTCAAGCAGCACATGCAGTTCCAAGTGTCCACCTCGTGCTCAGAACCAGGGCTGTGGTGAAGTCACATCACGTGACACGGGCGACCTCCGCCAGAAACGCCTCAGGTGCATCACATGCTTGACTCTGAGCTGACTCGTAGCTGCTGTGAATTCAGAAACCTTTTGCTTTGCCAACTTTTTCCTCTAACCCCACGTTGAGTCACATGACCCCAGATAGAGTTCTGACCACAGTTTAAGAAGCTGTGTTTTGGGGCTGCGGAGATGGATCAGCAGTTAAAGGTGCTTGCTTGCAAAGCCTACCAGCCTAAGTTCAATTCCCAAGCCACCCACATAAGCTGGATGCAAAAAAAGAAAGAAAAAAGAAAAAACTGGTGTTGCAGCAAGAGGCCCTGGTGCATGCCTGTGTGCAAATAAATTAATTAAAATGCAGGAAGCTGCGTTTTAGGCCCTCCACAGCGGGTTTACATAGTTGTTAGCGCCTGCCAGGGTTAAGTGTTGCCTGCATAACCGAGGTCCAGAGGACTGGGTAGCTTGAGCACATCATATGCAGAAAAGGGGAGCCAGGTTCACCCCTGCGTCTCTGTGATGTGAAAGGTGTCGCCCCCGCCCTTCTCCATGTACTGTGTTGCCAAAGTCTGTTTGGGGGCCAGTTGTTTTCTTTTGCATTCTTGCAGTGGAATGCTCAGGAGCTCTAGGATAAATTAATCCACCATAATGCCATAGCAGCCAAGAATTATTTATTGAAGGCTTACCCCCAAACTCATTTTTACAGTCACTCAGCCCCCATGAAGCGAAGTGGCATCCTTTTCAAAGGACTTAGTGACCTGTGAGTTGTGTGCCCTCAGAATTCTGCCCTTTGTGGCACTACATTAAGTTGATATAGGAGCTTGGTAATAGGGAATCCCCCAAGTGGGACAATCTAAATGTCATTTATATTTGGGGGTGGGGGTCCAAATTTACCTTCCTGACAACAGTCTGTTAGCCAGTGTTGAAATGTCGGGATAAATTACTTGCCCAGAAGAGACCTTCCTTCCCTCGCCCTTCAACTCCACATGCTCCTCCCTTTTTCTGTCCGGAGCATACTTTTCCTTGTTCTCTGTCACAGCTCCAGTGGGTAGCAGTGAGATGACTTTTGAGTGGCTTGGAGTACTGCTGAGCAAAGCTCCAATGAGCTTGCCAGTTAGACTGGAGCGAGACTCCCAGGGTAGAGATGAGTCAGTTTCCTATCTCTGGTTCCCATAGCCAGAATTCAGTGACTTTTCAAATCTCTCACGAGAGGACCCATTCTGTTTTTATGAAACTCTAGTACTATTTAAGGCAAGACATAGCTCCCAGGTCTTAAATGATTTAACAGAGAAAGCACTAATCCAAGCCTGTCTACTACCAGGGACATATTAACCAGATTTGTACATCAGCAGAGTAGGCTGAATTTTCCTTTATGGCATAATGTCTGAGCAGCATGATGAACTGGGTTCTCACACACTGGCTCTGGACACTTAGCTGCTGCTAGGCTAGCACAAATTCTGTAATTAGCATCGAAGGTCATTAACAATGAAAGATGATTAGAAAGTGCATACATATCACCACTTCTCCAAAGCACTAAACAACGTAAGATCTGGAGGTGCTGGGTGACTCACAGTGAAGGGATATCGTGCCAGAGAAATCCAAGGAGCCAGAGCCTTTGTAACCAAAACCTGGAGTTCCCATTCTGTCTTCGAAGCATGTGTCTATCGTCCCTCACCAGCCTGTGGTCAGGGGTGTTGTGTTTTGTTTTTAAATATATTTGTTGCTTTGTAAGGAGAGAGAATGGGAACTGCAGGATCTCTTGCCACTGCAAAAGCACACCAGATGCAGGCACCACTTTGTGCATCTGGATTTACATGGGTGCTGGGGAATTGAACCCAGGCTGTCAGACTTTGCAAGCAAGTGCCTTTAACTGCTGAGCTATCTCTCCAGCCCAGAGCTGCTGTGTTTTAAATAGTAGTTACTGAAGTGTATCTCAGCTGAGCCTGTATGTAGAGTCATCATGGGCGTGGGCTTTGCTAGTGGAGAACGTGGCAAGTTCTGGGGGGTTGGGGGAGCGCTAAAGCCATGCTTCCCTGTAGGCCCCAGGACTCTGAGCTCTCGCTCTCACACCCCATGACTACTTAGGGGTTTTTGCAAATGAGATCTGCTTCATCCACCTTAAATCATCGTGTGAGGCAGTGGTAGGAAATTCAGTGTTAGATCATGAAAATCAATGTGCAACTTATTTCTGTTTAAGCTTACTCCATAGTGGTGAAATGAATGAGTCTGTGGTTTGTGAAAGGAATCTAGGCACAGGGAAAGGAAAAGGACGGAGTTGGGGTGGGTGCCTTCCCTAACCTAGGAAGTCATCCCTTCACTTCAGAGTTGGCCCTGCCTTCACAGGTTTGATTTGTATGTATTTATCCCACCAACGGTTTTCTTCTGTTGTTCCTTTAACATTTTCACCGAAAATTCTCACTGAACTCATACCAGACAAATGTTAGTCACCCCCCAGTCTGACATGTTTCTGTGTAAATCTCTTGCTCTCATTCCTTTGTAATCCACTAGATGGATGTACCGTCTTATTAAAGTTTAATAGCAACTTGGCCCTGGAGTTGGGTGGCTGGACTGAATTATCAAGTATAAATCTGGGCTTCAGGTGCACATGGATTTTTTTGTTGTTGTGCCATACCACCTTGAACAGAAGCCCTGAGAAGGATGGTCTCAGAAATCTGAGGTATTTATAAGGAAAAAATGTCCAAGTGGACATTAAAAATAAAAGAGCATCTCTCCTTCTTCACCATGTTTATTTAAAGGCTTACTCCCTTGTGTTCTCTGCAAAGCAACACGCCAGCTCCGTGGGCAGTGTGTCCTGAGCACCTCGTGATGGAGATGAGGCCGGCGGTGAGCTGCTGTGTGCTTCCCTGCTGAGGTCATATTTGACCTGGAACACATATTCATTTCTGGCATTTGGAGCGAAATTCAAGAGACTAAATAAATAATAAACAGTTTTAAGAGAAGGACAGGGAAAATGCAAGTAATAAAGCACTGTTACAGCTACCAGGAGTCCTCATCAGTTAGACACTTAATTTTCTTTGAATGAGAGCAGATACACAGCTGTGGGGTTTTGTTTTTGAGTGCTCCCTATAGTGCCCAGCATTTATGAGTACTTAATAAATTTTTATCATAATTAATATCCCAAATGGGTTGGGATTTTCCCTGGGGATGGTAGAACTAGAGGTTCAGAATCTGTGGGAATGATAAAGTGTGTGCTTTATGAATTTCTGTGTCCCTGTGCCTGAGGCATCCTGATTTACTGACTCTTGTGTTCCGTGCCTTGAGCCCAGTTCTGCTCGGCGGGGACTCTTTCAGGGCGTGCTGAGCTAGGCTAGTGTTTATTGTGTGGGACACACGGAGTGGGAAACGCATGGGCTGCTTGAGGTGGATGGCAAGCAGGGTTCTACGGACAGCTGGAAAATGGGGACAAGTTGACTCTTTCTGTAGGGCTAATGTCAGGGCTCAGGTACTGAGTTGAGTGTAAAGGACCAGGCGGGCCTAAAGCTGCCAGTGACAGCTGCTCGGACTGCCCTTCGACAGAGAAACTGACTCCCGTAGAACAGGCAGCCCGTCCTGTGCCCAGTGGGTAGTGGCTGGCACCAGCCACAGTACATGGGGCACTGAGTCCCATGCTGCACGTACTCACGGAGGGTGCAACGTGTCTTTCCTGCAGCTGCACAGGGTACCTTGCTGGCACTGTGCTCGGGCATTCAGCAGAGACAGCCTGCGCCCCATGGAAGAAGTCAGTGGCACGTGTTTTAAGAAAGAATTGGCAGTGGAGAGGAATCATGAAGAATGGATGAAATCTTGATGAGCAGGACTAGGTCTGAGGCGTGATAATGAGTTATTGAAAATATAGCAATGACTATACATAATTTCTTCTGCCTTATAAGAGACGTAGAAATGATGCACTCAGAAGTGCTCTGGAAGGCACAGCGTCCATCTCTTTGTGAGAAGTGAGGCAGGGGGGCCGGCATGTTGCTCACTGAAGACACAGGAAGGCTTCTTGTGTTCTGAGTTCTGTTTTGAGACACGGTCTTGCTGCATAGTCAGTGCTGGCCTGGGGCTCACAGTTCCTCAGGCTCAGCATCCTGCGTGCTGGGATGGCAGTGAACCCCACACCTCTGCTACGTTTCCAGATGCGCAGAATGGAAGAGGATGGCGTTAGTCCACAGAGGTGAAAGGACTAGCAGAGGCTGGGCTACTTCCAAAGCCCTCTGCAAGCCACATGCCTGATCGCAGGCACGCGTGGGGTGACATTCAGTACAGAACAAAGAATTAGTAGTTTAATTCAGCCATTAAAGTAAACAAGCCCAGCCCAGCTGGATAGGAGAATTTATAAAAATGCGTAAAGACTTGACCTGGAAATAATCACACTTCCTTTTATGTGAGCACAATCAGGCACTGGGGACCTCATGGCCATCCTAAGACTTAGGTTTCCCAAACAAATGTGAGGAACATTTATAGGTTACCATAAAAATAGCTACCATTTATTGAGTGTGTGCTGTTTTACTGTGATGAATAATAGTTAACATTTATTGAATATTTGCTTTGTGCCTGGCTGAAGATAGGGATTATCTTATACCTCCCAATAGCATTGCAACAGAGGTCTTTATCCTCATTTTGCAAATCAAAAGGCCGGTCTGTATGATCCGGATGGTCTACTCCCTTGCTTAGAGGCCAGCCCGGATGGTCCACTCCCTCATTTAGAGGCTGGTCTGGGAGGTCCACTCCCTCGTTTAGAGGCTGGACTGGATGGTCCACTCACTCGTTTAGAGGCTGGTCTGGATGGTCCACTCACTCGTTTAAAGCCCGGTCTGGATGGGCCACCCCCTCGTTTAGAGGACAGTCTGTACGGTCCACTCCCTTGTTTAGAGGCCAGTCTGGACAGTCCACTCGCTCATTTAGAGGACAGTCTGGACGGTCCACTCCCTTGTTTAGAGGCCAGTCTGGACAGTCCACTCGCTTGTTTAGAGGCCAGTCTGGATGGTCCACTCACTCATTTAGAGGCCAGTCTGGACAGTCCACTCACTCGCTTAGAGGCCGGTCTGGACGGTCCACTCCCCCGTTTAGAGGCCGGTCTGGACGGTCCACTCCCCCGTTTAGAGGCCTGTCTGGACAGTCCACTCACTCGTTTAGAGATCAGTCTGAACAGTCCATTCCCTCGTTTCGAGGCTGAGGAGAAAAGCAGAGTTCCTGGCTGGCTCTGGAGCCGTGTACGCCTCTCCGCGCACACCTTCTGCCCAGAAAGTCAAATGCACGAGAGCATCTGGAGGATGGTGCATGCCGTTTTCATCACGTGCGCGCAATCTGAAAACATACAGAAACACTAGCAATTCACAGCTCCACACTATACAATAATAGTGTCAATTGTGATGGGAATGGGGGACATCAAATTTCACATCATAATTACTCTGGAAGGAAAGAGGGAATAAATGGTTTATGTAGTGTTTATTTTCAGAGAGGGTGGGCATTTAAGGCAAATATGGGAGAGTACTGAAATTTGTTAAACCTAGGTCAAAGGTGACCATTATTTTTCTGCATTTGAAACATCTCCAGGGGGCTGGGAAGATGGCTCATCTGGTAACGATGCTTGCTTGCAAAGACTGCTGGCGTGGGTTCAGTTCCCCAGTCATCCATATAAGCCTGATGCAAAAAGTGGCACAAGCCTCTGGTGTTCGTTTGCAGCAGCAAGAGGCCCTGTGCAAATGAATAAATAGATTTTTTTTTTTTAAAAAAAGGAAAGCTTCAACGATAAAAACCAAAGGCAGTCAAGCATTCATCACAGGTAGAGAGCTTTGGTGGCACGGGCATTGCTGGAGGGAAGTTAGAGGGCGCATGCGTCGCCGAAGTCCTTCTGAGAGGCTGCGGCTCTCTGGTGACCAATGCCTCTGCTCGCTGGACACCTTTATAGGTGTATAAATCTAAGGTACGGAATGATGGTGCAGGGAATTATTCTACCTCTCCCCGCTTCTCCTCTTGTAACGCCATAGCTAGGATTTCACAGCTACCCAGTCCATGCAATGTGATATTTTGGAAAGAGGTGTGAAATTAACCCGACTGCAGTGGAGCGGAGCAGCGCTGCCCGAGGTCACTGAGATGGAGGAGGATGCCGCACAGCCCGTCCTGGAGCTCAGCTTACACGACATGAGACTGGTCTTTGCAACATTGCTGTGGTTGCTAACACAGAGAGCTCGAATGCGGCAGAGCTGAGCACATACTAGGTGCTCCTAATGGGGTACTTCAAGTGGCTTCCAGAGCTCTATACAAACATAAGTGCCATTCAGTTCTGTGTCCTGAATGTTTCTGGTACCTGTTCATCACACACTCCAGGCCTAGGGTTTTTTTTTTTTTTTCCAAGGTAGGGTCTCACTCTAGCCCAGACTGACCTGGAATTCACTATATAGTCTCAGGGTGATTTCGAACTCTTGGCAACCCTCCTACCTATGCCTCCGGAGTGCTGGGATTAAAGGCGTGTGCCACCACACCTGGCTAACCTGGGACGTCTTTATCCTTGGACCAGGCCACCCTCCTCTCCCCCCGGACTTGCTAGTCCCCCTTCATCCCCCGTAGCTGGCTCCATTGTCATCGTTGTCTGCCTCTCCCAGTGATGTTGGCTTCCCTGAGGTCAGGTCTCTGAGAACCCTTAGTGACACCTCGCCTTTCTGCCTTGCTTCTTGCGGCCCTCCATGGGTGCTGCTGGCTGCTCCTTCGGCTGCCCCCACCTCATCTTTCTCCCACTGCCACCTCCGTGCCTCCCTTGCATTGAGCTCTCTCAGTTCCTTGAAAGCGTCAAAGCTGTCTCACTTCTTGCCATTTATCCTCCTCCTGTCACTTCTTGCTCCCTGTCACCTCCCTAATTCTTTCTCAGGCTTCATTTTTTAAAAGATATTTTATTCTTATTTATTTATTCATTTGAGAGAGAGAAAGAGGGAGAGAGAAAGAAAGAGGGACAGAAGAGAGAGGGAGAGAAGAGATGCACCAGAGCCTCCAACCGCTGCAAACAAACTACAGATGCATGCTCCACCTTGTGCATCAGGCTTAATGTGGGTCCTGGGGAATCGAACCTGAGTCCTTTGGCTTTGCAGGCAATTACTGTAGCAACTAAAGCCATCTCTCCAGCCCTCAGGCTTCATTTTAAAGTGCAGGTTTCCTGGGAGGTCTCCCCAGGCCCACAGACAAGGCTCGTCTTCTTGTTCTGCATCTGCCTGCCCCAGCCTTCCTTCAGGGATGCTTGTGTCGGAGTTCATGCTCTGCCCAGCCCCGCTCGTGTGGACAGTGCGCAGTCAAATCTGCAGCCTCGTGTTGCCCATGTGACAGATGCTCCGTAACTACCGGTCTGATTGTTGGAATGAATGAGTTCCGAGATGGATCATAATTGCCCGCTTGTGTTCCTCATTACGCACTCCTGGCTAAATGACCAGACTGCCCATCAGTTTCCGGGTCTCTGAAGTAAGATAGCACCGTCCCACCCCAGCGTGCTGAGCTGCAAGTGGTCCAGTGTATGGAAGCTCCTCCGCAGAGCAGGTGCCGCGGGACCGCATGTGTCCTTTATACAGTGGATAAGCCAGCACGATGGAGATTTCCCGAAAAATATAAGCCTGCTGTCAACCCAGAAGACAAAAATGATTGCACATTTACAGGATAGTGTGCAGCAAAACCTTGTGTTTATAAGGCAAGTACAGTACACGTCTGAGAACCTGCCGTCAGCTCTGGCTTGCAATCGTGGTGCCACCCAGCTGTGACACTGGGCTTCCTACTTCCAGCTGGCAGCCCATGGTCCTCCCTAGCAGCTGGCAGCCCATGGTCCTCCCTAGCAGCTGGTTGGAGAGGGAGTGTTCTAGACTAGAAGGCCGAAACAGGAAGAATCTGAATTTAACACCAGAATCTTCCTGTTTCGGCCTTCCAGAATAGAATGCAGTCTAGAACATAGCCGGGATTTAGGGCAGTGGTAGAGTACTTTCCCAGCCCACTCAAGGCCCCGGGGCTGATCCTCAGCACTGGTTACCAACAGACCAACAGCCTGCCCATGTCTTACTCTAAGTTCTCAAGAGAGCTGCCTGGCCCTTCAGCTCTTTTTTTTTTTTTTTTCCGAGGTAGGGTCTCACTCTGGCCCAGGCTGACCTGGAATTAATTATGTAGCCTCAGGGTGGCCTCGAACTCATGGTGATCCTCCTACCTCTGCCTCCCGAGTGCTGGGATTAAAGGCATGCGCCACCACGCCCGGCTCCCTTCAGTTCTTTTTGTTGTTGGCTTTCAGGGGTTTATTAGGTCCCACTGCAGGGTCAGTCTGGTGGTCTGAGTCAGATGTCCCCCATCAACTCGTGTGGTCCCCAGCTGGTGGCAGTTTGGGAGGTGGAGCCTTGCTGGGGGAGGTGTGTTGTTGGGGGTGGGCTTAGTGGTGTTATAACCAGGAGCTCAGTTCACTGTCTTGCTGCTTTCTGCCAGCCGCACGATGTGATGCCCCACCTGTGCGCTTTGCTGTCTTTTCCCTGCCATGTTGAGACCCTTGAGACTGTAAACCAAAATAAACTCTTTCCTCCCACCAGCTGCTTTGGGTCAGGTATTTTGTCTCAGCAAGGCGAAGAGCCAGGGGGTCAGGGACGTACTAGTCCACACCCAGTCTATTGCACACCTTTGAGTCCAGGGCCGAGTCAGAGTGGGAACACACAGGTCAGAGGGAGACCCCCAAAGGGACCATGGCACCGCTGGCTTCACTCGGGCAGTTGTGCACTCAGGTGCCCCTCTCTGGGCAACTGTGCCTGATAGCAAGAAGGATGCGAGGTGGTCTGAAGCCTTCTCCATGTAGAAAGAGGCTGCCCAGGCCTGAACCTTTTGGAACCAACCCTCCAATGCCAACTCAAAGTCTCTCTCTCTCTTTAAAAAAAAAAAAATTTTTTTTTTGCTTATTTTTATTTATTTATTTGAGAGAAACAGACAGAGTGGCAGAGAGAGAGAGGGAGAATGGGTGCTCCAGGGCTTCCAGTCACTGCAAACGAACCCCAGATGCATGTGCCCCTTTGTGCATCTGGCTAACGTGGGTCCTGGGGAATCGAGGCTCAAACCAGTGTCCTTAGGCTTCACAGGCAAGCACTTAACCGCTAAGCCATCTCGCCAGCCCTCTCTCTCTCTCTCTCTTTTTTTTTTTTTTTAAGAGAGTGAGAGATCAAGAGCAAGAAAGAAAGAGAGAGAATTGGTGCACCAGCGCTTCAGCCACTGCAATTGAACTCCAGGCACTTGCACCACCTAGTGGGCATGTGTGACCTTGTGCTTGCCTCACCTTTGCGTATCTGGCTTATGGGGGATCTGGAGAGAGATTGAACATGGGCCGTTAAGCTTCGCAGGCCAGTGCCTTCACCACTGAGCCATCTCTGCAGCCCTCAGAGTCCCTTTTTCTCTTTTCATCGGTGGAGGCCGACCTGTGACCAAGACTTCAGGCCTCTTACAGCGGGGAGCCAGCTACCTACACCCCATTTCTCACTGTTTGTCCCTACTTTATTCTTCTGAGACTGCTCTCTGTTATGCAGAGGTCGTATGACTAGGGTTTGCAAAGAGCAAATCTTTTTCTTTTTTAATTACAAGTGAATGTGTGCAGCTATAGAAGATTTGCCAAGCAGAGGTCAAAGGGCAGAAAGACATGACTGTGCTTCTCTCTGCCTCACTGTTCACACTTCCGCTTGTCAGTCTTTGTTCTCCTCTTCAAAAACAGAAGTTCAGGGCCAGAGAGATGGCTTAGTGGTGAAGGCACTTGCCTGTAAAGCCTGACGACTCAGGTTCAGTCTCTCTCCCGATCCCACATGAGCCAGATGCACAAGGTGACGTGAGCACAAGGTTGCACGTGTGCGCTAGGTGGCTCAAGCGTCTAGAGTTCGATTGCACCGGCTCAGGCCCTGGTGTGCCAGTTCTCTCTCTCTCAAAAGAAAAAACAAAAGTCCATTTCATTTTCAGTCTTCAAAACCAGAACACAAGCCTGGCAAGATGGCTCAGCAGCTAAAGAGCACTTGCTGCTCAAGCATGAGGGCCTGAGTTTAATGTCCAGCACCCATTGAAAGAGCCAGGCGTGGCCAGGCATCCCTGTAACTTCAGCCAGGAAGCCCCAGGTTCAGTGAGAGAGTCTGTCTCAGGGGACCAAGGCAGAAGAACAACGATAGAGGAGGGCACGGACCTCATCCTCTGGCCTCCGCACATGCGCACAGGGCGTGTGCATCTATGTGTGCACCACAAATGAAAGACAAAGTAAATTTTAAAAAAAGAACTTATCTATTTTTAGATACTGTTACCCATAGTTGCATGACACAGTGATTGTGACAATGAATATTTTAATTTTGTAATTTTTTAAAATTTATTTAAGGGAGAAACGACACACCAGGGCCTCCTGCCACTGCAAACAAACTCCAGATACGTGCACCACTTTGTGCATCTGGCTTTATGTGGGTACTGGGGGATCGAACCCTGAGCCGTCAGGCTTTGTAAGCAAGTGCCTTTAATGGCTGAGCCATCTCTCCAGGCCCCATAATTTTGTAGTTTTAAAGTGTAAAAGTTATATATAAATAATAAATTGATATAGTCTCGTGCCAAGCTTTCTAAACATTACAGATGAAATGAGTACGCCCTTTGCCCCATGCCCTTCCCACCTCCCTTTTCCCCTGTCTCTGTTTCTCCTTCCCTTTCTCACTCCCTTTCTTCTTCCATTAATGCCTTCTCTCCTTGTCCATTTCAGTGTGTATCCTTCCAGAGAGAATAGGGGTCATCAGTGGTACCTGGTACGCAGAGGCCAGGGCTTCTACTGGACAACCACAAAGTAAGGCACCCTCTTCCTCCAGCCAAGAGCTCTCTGGCCCAGAGTATTAACGTGCAGCCACTGATGCCCCTCCTCCAGATCCTTCTCTGTGAACACACATATAAATCATTTAGTATCATTTAATTAAATGTAATTGGCATCATGTGTCAAGAGTTGTCCAACCTCTTGCTTTTAGCTCTTAGCAACCTGCCTGAGAGACCTTTGCTACTCCATTTGTAATGTCCTCCCATGCTCCCTTTGGCCCAGTTCTCCATCCTCTGGACACAGACTTGCCACGGTATTTAGTTAGTCTCCCAAGTGGTCCTAGGCTGATACTCTTTATTATCTACACACATGTGTCTTTCTCTGTATTCCTCTAGCAGGTGTAGTTGGAAGTAGAATTGCTGGTTTACAGACTATTAACTTTTGGAAATATGTTTGTAACAAACTATAGAAATGACTCTTGGGAATTTTTTTTTTTAAGGACTGGGAATGTATTGTATATCTGTATTACACCACTATTTCTGTTTTTTCCTTTTCCTTTTTGAAGTAGGGTCTTGCTCTAGTCCAAGGTGACTCAGGGTGGCCTCAAACTCCTGGCGATCCTCCTGCCTTTGCCTCCCGAGTGCTGGGATTAAAGGCGTGTGCCACCATGCCTGGTCAACACCATTCTTTATTATTATTATTATTATTATTATTATTATTATATGTAAGTCAAGCATTGAGGGTTTTTTGTTGTTGTTGTTTTGTTTTGTTTTTTCGAGGTAGGGTCTCACTCTAACTCAGGCTGACCTGGAATTCACTATGGAGTCTCAGGGTGGCTTCGAACTCACAGCAATCCTCCTACCTCTGCCTCCAGAGTGCTGGGATTAAAGGCATGCACCACCATGCCTGGCTTGTTTTTTGTGTTTTGTTTCCGAGGTAGGGTCTTACTCTAGCCCATATTGACCTAGAACTCACTCTGTAGTCCCAGGCCTGCCTCAAACTCATGGCAATCCTTCTACCTCTGCCTCCCAAGTGTTGGGATTATAGATGTGTGCCCAGAACCACTTTTTTTTTTTTTTTTTTGAGATAGTGTCTCACTTTAGCCCTGGAACTCACTATGTAGTCTCAGGTTGGCCTAGAATTCACAGCAGTCCTCCTACCTCTGCCTCCCAGGTACTGGGATTATAGGTGTGTGCCACGACGCTCTGCCCACACTTTTAATTTTGCATGACATCACAACTCTGACAGAGTCTCAACAGTTGCTTTACTGAACCTGTCCTCTCTATTGGAACCCATGACTAGGTGGTCCTGCCCACTTTGCAGCTCTCTGTGGCCACAGCTCAGTCCTAGGCCGTGGATGTTGAGGGGTAGTGACTTCTAGGCCCTGTCTGTGAACACGCAGCGTTGTGGTGGCCCATGCACTTGTGCTTCCTGCTCGGTCAGCCCTGTCACTGAGGGTGCACCTGAGTGTGCAGGGCAGGCCTCACCTCCACACCTGTCTGCTCTGTCAGCTTTTTTTTTTTTTCTGGGGATGGAACTCAGGGTCCTCATCTCGGCTGTTTCACGAGCGAGAACAAAAGCCATCTCGGTTGTCAGTGACAATTTGGTGCTTGCTACAGCAGCCAGCACCACTAGCTAGTAGAGAAAAAAGGCTTTTCCGCCTTGTTAAAGGCCATCAAAGCATCCTTTTAGATGGCTGCGTGGGAGAGTGCGGCACGCCGCCACTTACGTCACCCTTCGGCTGCCACTGAACACTTGGTATCGTTATCACTTTTTCCTTTAGTATTGTGACAAATTTCCTATAAAAACCTTCTTCCAGGGGCTGGGAGATAGCTCAGGCAGTAAAGTGCTTGTCTTGCAAGCATGAGGACCCTGAGTTCCATCCCCAGAACCCACACAAAAGGCTGGGTGGGCGAGGTGTGGTGGCGCACGCCTTTAATCCCAGCACTTAGGTGGCAGAGGTCGGAATGTCACTGTGAGCTCAAAGTCAATGAGACTACAGAGTGAATTGCAGGTCATCCTGGGCTAAGAGTGAGACCCTACCGTGAAAAACAAACCAACGATCAGGCTGGGTGTGTTGAGGCATACCTGTAATCTCATAACTGGGGAGGCAGTGACCAGCTGGTTCCTGAGGTTTTGGCCAGTCACTCTAGCCTGATTGGTAAATAAAAAAAAATACAAATATAGATGCTGTTTCTGGGGAAGGACACCTGAGGTTATTCTCTGGCCTCTGCATGCACTTGCACACAGTTGAACATGCACACATATACACATGCATAAAATCATCTTCCAGGGCTGGAGGGATGGCTTAGTGGTTAAGGCGTTTGCCTGCAAAGCCAAAGGAAACAGGTTCGATTCCCCAGGACCTACATAAGCCAGATGCACAAGGGGGCCCATGTGTCTAGAATTTGTTTGCAGTGACTGAAGGCCCTAGCGCTCCCATTCTCTCTCCAATAAATAAATAAAAATAAAATATTTTTTGAAAAAGAATCTTCCAGCTTTCTCATTCTTGTGTCCATATAGAGCACCTGGGCAAGTTTGTTTTTCCCTAGGAGACAGGTGGCAATGTTTGGAGACATTTTTAGTATCTTAATCTCACCTTAAAGGGCATCTGATTGGTATCTATAGTAGTAGACAACCCCTTGCAACCAAAAATTAACTGGTTCAAAATATCAATAGGAGACCAGAGAGATGGCTCAGTGGTTAAGATGCTTGCCTGCAAAGTCTAACGACCTGGGTTCAATTCTCCAGTACCCATGTAAAGCCACATGCACAAAGGGGTACATGCATGTGGAAGTTGGCATGCCCATTCTCTATCTTTCTGTCTGTCTATGTCTCTCTCTACTTGCAAATAAATAAATAAAAATATTTTTTAAAATATCAATAGGGGGCCGGAGAGATTTCTCAGTGGTTAAGGCACTTGCCTGCAAAGCCCAAGGACCCTGGTTCAATTATCTGGTACCCACATAAGGCCAGGTGTACAAGGTGGCACATGTGTCTGGAGTTCATTTGCAGTGGCTAGAGGCCCTGGCATGCCCATTCTGCACCTCCCTTTCTCTCTCTCTCATAAATAAACAATATCAATGGGGCCAAAGCTGAAAAATCCTGGATTCAAGCCTAGCAAGAGAATAAACTCACCAAGGACGTGTTTAAGACTTTTGGCTTGCTCTGGCTTTGGGGGCGGCCTTCAAGGTTCCTGTGCCCACTCGCAGTGTGTGCCAACAGCCGCGCCCCTTGCTGTGTTCTACAGTGGCCAGAGTTCCTCAAAATTATTTTCTTTACATTTTGCTATTTGGAAGGTGAAGTGGGATTTCACTTCCTTTTATGTCCTCTCAATTACCAATACAGGTGCATGTAGGTTTCCATCTTTTTCCCCATGTTTTTTTTTTTTGTATTTTGTTAATGAATTATATGTTCTTGTTCCCATATTCTTATTCATAGCAGCTTTTTCCAGGCAAAATGTTTTGTCATCTAATTGTCTTTGTGATATTTATTTTCCATGTTTTGCCATGAGAAAATTTAAAAATTTCTCCCGATTTTATTTTGCTTGTTGTTTCTGCTTTTCAGGCTTAGGAAGTCCTTCCTAATTCAGAAATTCAACAGTCATTCATATTTGCTTCTAACTTATATTTGCTTTTATGTCTAACTTTTTGTCATCTGACATTTATTTGGAAGAGCCATATGATTTTTAAAAACTATTTTTATGTATTTTATTTATTTGAGACAAAGAATGGGTATGTCAGGGCCTCTAGCCACTGTAAACAAACTCCAGATACATGCTTGCATCATCTTGTCCCTCTGGCTTTATGTGGGTACTGGGGAATTGAATCTGGGTTCTTTGGCTTTGCTGGTAAGCGCCTTAACCACTAGGCTATCTCTTTAGCCCCTTGATGTATGATTTTTTTTTTTAACCTGTTATCCACCTTGGCTTAGTAAGTGAGTGATACTTTCTGTTTTATGGATCTTACAGCCAGGACTATCAAAAGTACCTTTAGCCCAGCCAAAACCAAGAAGCCTGCCTTTGAACACCTCCGTCCCTTCCTTCCTTCCTTTTTTTTTTTTTTTTTTTTCATTTTTCAAGGTAGGGACTCACTCTAGCCCAGACTGACGTGGAATTCACTCTGTAGTCTCAGGGTGGCCTTGAACGCATGGCGATCCTCCTACCTCTGCCTCCTGAGTGCTGTCATTAAAGGCGTATGTCACCAGCCTGGCTGAACATGTTTTATAAATGAAACTTTCACCCAAACATGAGCCATGGCGGAGGAGGAGGAAGTGAAGTGCACGTTTACAGATCAGGGAACGTCCCGCCAGTTCAGTCTGCCTCGTAAGGGGCGGTGGCCCTGAATGAGCCGGCGGGGCCTCGGGCAGGTCGGTTGCATGGCAGTCATCAGAACTGTGCGTTAGGCACCTGTACAGCAACAGCGCTGAGGGGCAGAGGCCGGGCCGCAGCTAAGAGGCTGTCGTTCCAATCATGGAAGCCAGCGATAAGAAAGCTCAGCGCGGGCCCAGCGTGGAGTAAGGACTGGGGTCTCCGAAAACAACCTTCCCGAGGAGCCAGGCAGGCAGCCCGTGAGCCAAGTGGGTCTAGATGTGAGGTCTGTGGGGAACTTGAACCTGGACTCACGCAAGGGCCGCTGCTCAGTGAGGCGGCTGTCGGATCTGGTTCAGTTTGTTGTTCCTAAGGAATCTGAGACCTGGATTTGAACAGGAGTTCCTAATGAAACGCGACATGGTGTGAACCAAATGAAGCATTTGCTGGCCACAAGCAAACTTGGAGGAATCAAAACAACTGCAGGGGAAGGGAGTAAAAAAAAAAAAAAAAAAAAAAAAAAACACCGGGCTGGAGAGATGGCTTAGTGGTTAAGCGCTTGCCTGTGAAGCCTAAGGACCCCGGTTCGAGGCTCGGTTCCCCAGGTCCCACGTTAGCCAGATGCACAAGGGGGCGCACGCGTCTGGATTTCGTTTGCAGAGCTGGAAGCCCTGGCGCACCCATTCTCTCTCTCTCCCTCTATCTGTCTTTCTCCCTGTGTCTGTCGCTCTCAAATAAATAAATAAATAATTTAAAAAATTAAAAATAATAAAAAAAAAAAACTTCAGAAGCCATGTGAGCTGGTGGCACCTCAGCCCCTGCCCCTCGCCCGGCTGATGAGATGGCCTGAGGGTTGCTGTGAAGGCTAACAGTGTCGCAGCCTCCTCCCCTCACGTGCCAAGGCCAGGGCTCCCTCATTAGGTGGTAACTGTTACCTTAGGTACTTGCTACCATGAGGGTGACTGCTCGTCAGGAGAGTGGGCCGCAGTGGGGCCAGCTTGGGTGAGCATGGCAAGTGGGCTCACCTGTCTGTACCTCACCTGGCAAGTGGAGGGCAGGTTCACCCTCCCACCTAAGTGGCCCAGGAAGAGCCCCGCGCAGGGCTCCAGCAATACTGGACCCTCGAAGTCACTTCAGCTTCTGATCAAGGAGCGCCAAGCTGGGTGCTTCACTGGGTTACTGTGCTCTGCGTATGACGCCACACCCTGTTTTATTCCTCCTGGGATACTCTCTCCCCTTTCCAGCTCCCGGACAGGAAGAGTTGCCCCCCCCACTGTCCCCTCCAGCCCTGTGGTGAAGCTGGACCTTATCTGTCCCTGTGGTTCAGGCCTTCGTCCCTCGTGCCGGGCTTGGCCCTTCAACCTCCCTTGTCTTCAGTCTCCATCCTTCCCATTGCCCTGGTAACCCTTCTCTGTTGCAAAGCCGGGGTTGTCCCTTTAGTTTTCATTGTTGCTGTGGTTTTATCACCAGTCACTACCGTTAGAACTTAACAACGGACTGCAAAACCCCCTTCCGGGGCATGTCACCTAGCACGCCTGTATCTTTCACTTCCTCCAAAGAAACTCATTCTGTCATTGATTTGTGTCCTGCTCCAAGCCTACTATTTCTAGAACCTTGCCCAACCCCAATCCTAGACTCTCTTCTCTTTTATTTTTTATTAAAAAATTATTTATATAGAGATAAAGGGAGAGTGTGATTGGGGGTGCACCAGGGCCTCTTGCTGCTGCAAACAGACTTCAGATGCATGCACCACTTTGTGCATCTGGCTTTACGTGGATACTGGGGAATTGAACCTGGGCAGCAGGCTCTTTAAGCACATGTCTTTAAAAACTGAGCCATCTCCTCAGCCCTCCCTTCTCTTTTGATTCCCAAGAATTTTGTCTGCCTCTTTCCTCTGTTATGGCCTGCCTCTTGGACTCCATCTTCTTTTGGGTTTATGCACATGCGTTGCTAGAAATCACCCTTGTTAGTTCCCCAAGCAAAGATGCATGGCATTTAACATTGCGGAGACAGGAGATGTCTTGGAGGTCTTTAATTCTACCCTGGGCTTGATCACTGCTCTAGGAATAGAATTCTGTTTGGGATGCTGTCCTCCTGGGGCATTGATAAGATTTGATTCATTGTCGTTTACCTTTCAGTTGCTGTTGAGACATCTAGTGCTATCCTGTTTCCCAGTTATTTGTATGTTTACCAGATTTTTCTCTCTAGAATATTTGAGATCTTTTCTTTATACAACGTCCTGACATTTCACAATTTTCTTTCTCCTTTTCTTCTCCTCTCCTTTCTTTTTTCTTCCCTCCCTCCTTTCCTTGCTTTCTTCCTCTTCATCTCTTTCAACTCTGCTTAATTTCTGGGGATTTATTTTCCAGCAGCTCCTCTCCGGGGCTGGGCAGTGGACTGGCTGGCCTCTCACTGGCCCCCCTCCTGCAGCCAGTTCTGTCTCCTGCTTTCCCGTCGTACTAAATCAGCGCCTTCATCCATCTGCCTTCTGTCTTCCCACATTTTGTGGCCATCCTTCATCCGCTGTCATCTTTCTCACTCTTCATTTTTTATGGGCTCACAGCCTTGAAAGAGGTTCCCTCCCTGTTGCTTTCATGGGTTCCAGCAGGAGTTGAGAGCCCGGAGCTCTCTCTCTGCTCCGTTCACCTGGATGTGTGCAGGTGGCACTTACCTTTTTCCTGCCCGACTTCAGAGCTGAGAACGACTGGAGCAGATGCTTAGTCACGTCCCAGGACCCAACACATGGCAGTCACGCGAGTGTTAGTTGAAGAAACGAGTAAATAAATGAAAGCGTTCTTTGTTTCACCAGACAACCACAGTCCCAGTGTTTAATGCCAAGTGCCCACCAGTGCCAGCCTGGAGTCTGCTGTTTTAGGGAAGCTGATCCCTGCTGAGCGCAACTGCTGTTCACAGTGGGTGCGAGTTACTTAGGTTTCCCAGTGGGCATTGTTATGCGGAGGATTTTATTAAGTATCCCATGATGAATACATTGCCCAGACTCTTATTACCAACCCCCTGAAGCACATCCTTGATGCCCCATCTGACTTAATCACGACACTGCTCGATAGTACCCAGCACGTGTTTAACACTGCTCCCCACTCTCCTGGGATGACACTCAGCGGACGTGTGTGGACCTCCGTGTGCCCTGTGAAGGGGAGGCGCTATGACGCATCCCAGGGGCATTGCACAGCCCACCTGCGTGCATCTGGATAGGCTGCTAAACAGGGAGCCTGGAGCCCAGGCCCAGACAGTGAGGTTTTGATGTGTTTTGTTTGTTTGTTTTTGTTTTTTACCAGTCCAGCAAGTTTAATTTTGTTACACAGTTAATGGATTTAAAAGTCAAAGTGGTGGGCTGGAGAGATGGTCCAGTAGTTAAGGCATTTGCCTGCAGAGCCTAATGACCTGAGTTCGATTCCCCAGGACCCATGTAAAGCAAGATGCATCTGGAGTCCATTTGCAGCAGCTGGAGGCCCTGGCAAGCCCATTTTCTCTGTCTGTTTCTATTTTCTCTCCCTCTCCGCTGAAAATAAATAAATAACTAAATATTTAAAGACCAAAGTCTTGCCTTTTTACAAATGCATTAAATGCAAATCAAAATTCTGTGCATCTTTTTTTTTTTTTTTTTTTTTTTTTTTTTGAGGTAGAGTCTCACTCTATCTCTGGCTGGCCTGGAATTCACTATGTACTCTCAGGGTGGCCTTGAACTCACATAATCCTCCTACCTCTGCCTCCTGAGTACTGGGATTAAAGGCGTGCACCACCACGCCCCACGCCCGGCTGAATTCCCTTTTATGCTAAAGAGGTTAACTTGGGCCCTGTGCTGTCTCTCAGTGACTGCCCCTATTTCAGCAATTCTGCTTCTCTTAGATTGCAGCCACATAAGGCCACAGAGAGTGAAGTCATGACCAGCGAAGTTCTCTTCAAGCTTGGGAAGTAAAATGGATTTATTGCCCTCTCATTTTCCCCTTCATTTCCTCCCTGTCCCCCCTCTTCTGAACTATAAGATCAGGTAAAATGCACCATGAGGTGTGACGCAGCCTGTGCTTGGGGGCTGTGTTCCTGCTCTCTTGGGGAGAAGCTGGGGCAGAACAGAAGCCTCTTGCTCCCCTCACCCTGTCTGCTGCTTCCTTCTATCCCTCACCCAGTCATCACCTCCTTTTCCACCCCTGATTGAGTCACCACCCTTCCTATCCTAGGCTGTTTGTTCAAAAAAGGCGTATGAAGTTTCCATAAAGCGAAGATTTTAATACCATAGTACTTTGAGAGCTTGTTCAGAGATTCTAACAGGGAGCCCGGCTCCTCATGTAACTGAGACCAGCTCTCCTCTGTCAGGGGAGGGCCGTCCTCTTCTACCCAGTGCTCAGCTTCTGGAGGGGAGAAGTGGACACCCGTCCAGCCAGCCAGACCAGCTGAATCAACCCAGGTGATCAGTGGACCAACAGATGTCACAGCCAGATGGCTCTCACATCCAAATACCGGAATACTTTGAATGGAACCTTCTGGCAATGGGACCCGCCTTTCTAAGAGTTAGCTTACTTCTTCCTTCGCCTGGCTCCTCCAACACCCGTGGTTACCAAAGCGTGTTTAAAGAGTTCCCTTAAACTTAGCCTGGTGTCCTTGTTCAAAGCCATCTGTGATCCAAAATAGAGCCATCTTCTGAGAGGCTGTAATCACAGCGTGCCATGCCCATTAGACTTATGAGAAGACTGACAAACCTGACCTCCAGTGGTAATTTCAATTTTTTGATATATATTTATTTATGAGAGAGAGAGAGTGAGAGAGAATGGGTGCACCAGGGCCTCCAGCACTGCAAACGAACTCCGGACACATGCACTACCTTGTGCATCTGGTTTTACGTGGGTCCTCGGGAATCAAACCTGGGTCCTTTGGCTTTGCAGGCAGCTTCCTTAACTGCTAAGCCATCTCTCCAGCCCTCCAGTGGTAATTTTTTTTTTAAATCTAGATGGGAGGAACAATATGGTAAATTGCTCAAAAAAAAAAAAAAAAAACCCTCAAGATTATTACAGGCTCTCCCCCCTCCATCTTAATGAACTCTGAGTATCTAGTTTATGACAGTTTGGCAGTAGCCATTTTTGTGACGTGTAGCAAATTAGAAACACCTGTGTGCCAGGCTGTCCTAAGCGCTTTGTGGCTAGCAGCCCTGAAATCTCCCCTTTGAGAATCAGCGCTGCCGTCTTTCCTCATGCGTTGTGTAGATTTTTTTCCCCTGTCAAGTAGGCCTTGACTTAAATCCCAACCTTGCCTTTTATTGGTTATTTGACTCTGGGCCTGCCACTTAATGTTTGATTTCTCTTTTGCAAAGTGGGAGTAAAAATTCCTACCATGTGGGGCCCTGAGAAGATTTGAGACGGCATCAGTAAGACACCCAGTCGGACGTGTTATCACTCATTGATGCTAAGATGCACATTTTTACCCTGACTACCTCCGAAATCAGGATGGCCTTACAATCAATATGTAGGCCCACTCTCTTGTTTAATTGTGGTGGTTTTCTTTTACTTGTCGTACAATATCAAAAAACATTCTTAAAATTGATGACAACTTTCATTTATGAAATTCAGTCTTCATAGCTCTCCATAAAGAGTAGGTATTTAAAAGCAACACCAAGAAAACCGGGTCTTAATCCTACCCAGAAATAATCTGAATTCTACTAATTTTCTCTGATTCTACTTTTGGGTACCATTGTAATTATTAGGGAGAAGAATATTACATATCAATATATAATGTTAATAATATGTAGTCATACTAGCAGCTCCCATTTAATCATTTCATGCCTCATGTGCGCAAAGCAAAAAGAGACTAGAGTTCAAAGACTTTAACAAGAGTGTGATGGTTGGATGAGCAGCAACAGGGCCAAGAACAAGCAAAGCTTTGAAGGCCCACAAGGCATGTGCAGACAGGGCTAGCTGATGACAGAAACACTGATGTTTGTAGATTCTGTCTTATAGCTGTAAGAGAAGGTAAATAAAGAGGAGTGTGCGGGCTGGAGAGATGGCTTAGTGGTTAAGCACTTGCCTGTGAAGCCTAAGGACCCCAGTTCGAGGCTCCATTCCCCAGGACACATGTTAGCCAGATACACAAGGGGGGGCACGAGTCTGGAGTTTGTTCGCAGTGGCTGGAGGGCCCGGCACGTGCCCATTCTCTCTCTCTCTCTGCCTCTTTCTCTGTCTGTTGCTCTCAAATAAATAAATAAAAATAAACAAAACATTTAAATAGGAGTGTACGTCCGTGTGCCTGATTTTTTTTCATTTTTGGCTTGAGAATGGATGGTTCATTCTTACAGTCCCACCTTGAGGAAGGCATCCCCTTCTTCTGTCCTTATGTGAACCCAGGGTCCCATGAACTGCCGCCTTGTTCTCCAAACATTTGCTGAGCACTTACCATGTACCATTCATTCATCCCACTAGGCTTTGAGGTGACAGAAATGGTTAAGATGGCCCTAGCCTTCAAAATGCCTCGTTCTGTCCTATCTTATAATAGACTCCTTTACCTACATCCTATTTCTTTTCTTTTTATGCTAAATAAAAATACAAATCCTGGGGGCTAGAGAGGTGGCTTAGCTGTTAAGGCGTTTGCCTGAAGAGCCAAAGGACCTTGGTTTGATTCCTCAGGACCCATGTAAGCCAGATGCACAAGGTGGGGCATACATCTGGAGTTTGTTTGCAGTGGCTGGAGGCCCAGGCACACCCATTCTCTCTCCCTCTCTCTGACTCTTTCTCTCTCTTTCTCAAGTAAATAAATAAAAATAAGGTTAAAAAATACGAATCCTAAACTAAGCATGGTGGCACACGCCTTTAATCCCAGCACTCATGAGGCAGAGGTAGGATCACCATAAGTCTGAGGTCACCCTCAGACTACATAGTGAATTCCAAGTCAGCCTGGGCTAGAGCGAGACCCTTCCTTGAAAGACAAAACAAACAATAAGAGTCATTTCTTTTTGTTACAGTACATATTTCCTCAGAAATCTAGCACATTTTTATTCATTTTTATCTAAAACAAGCGTACCATTAAAAAATTTAACAATTAGCATTAGGGGGCTGGAGAGATGGCTTAGCAGTTAAGGCTCTTGCCTGAGAAACCTAAGGACTCACGTTCAACTCTCCAGGTCCCACATAAGCCAGATGCACAAAGACACAAGTGCATAGGATAGTACAGGCACACAGGGGGTGCATGCACGGGAGTTTCATTACAGTGGCTGGAGCCCTGGCACACCAATTCTCTCTCTTTCTCTCTCTAAAAAAAAAAAAAGACCAGTCTATTGGGTTAGCCTCCAAAAAAATTAGCCTGGTGACTAACTTGCTTATACTTGTAATTAAGAAAAAATATCTAGCAGTATATATATAACCTACTTAATGTATATTTTTATGATAGCCTGATTTTTTTGTTTTTGTTTCTCGAGGTAGGATTTCACTCTATCTCAGGCTGACCTGGAATTCACTATGCAGTCTCAGGGTGGCCTTGAACTCGTGGCTATCCTCCTACCTCTCTGCCTTCTGAGTACTGGGATTAAAGGTGTGCACTACCACACTCGGCGATAATCCGATTTAAAAAAAATAGTGTAGGATCAAAATTAAATGTTTTCTTTGGTGAACATGTTTATGTTCCACTTTTAGATCTTTGATATTTCTTTTAGGGTTTCTAAAAAGGAATATTTATGAGCTTCCATGCCCAAATAATTCATTGTGCCAAAGAATTGGTGACAAATGCCACATACGGGAAATGCCATTTTCAGATTTTTTAATTGATATAATGAGGGAGGGGATGGAGGGCACTAATTTGGCACATTTAAAATTTAAATAAATGTACAAATCAGATTAAATTAATATAAATATATGACTTTAAAATGCACCAACTTACTTGGTTTTGTTGGTGTTTAGCATCTATGAGAGCTAGCAGTAAGTGAACACTGCTGAGTGCCAGGCACAATTCTGAGCTCTTCCAAAGTGAGACCATCATAGTCACTGAGATAAACAATGTGTCCCCATTTTATATGAAAGGAACCAGAGACAGAGTGGGTTCCTTAGAGGAGAGTGTCCAGCAGAGATGAGAGCCAAACCTGGGAAGCGCTGATCACCGTGTTCCCTACACTGGCTGAACTGATTATTATTCAGGGGGAAGAATTAGGAGCTGTTTAGGAAGTCACTGAAGTTTGATTAAAATTCTCAAAGTTTGCATTTATCACTAAAGAGCTGCTGGGATTTTAGAGAGCAAAACTATGCATTTTAAAATATATGACAAACCTCATTCGTTAATCCTGTCACTGTTACACAATTATTTATGTATTTGAGAGAGAGAGCGAGAGAGAATAGGAATGGGTGCACTGGGGCCTCCTCTTCCTACAAACTCCAGACTCAGGCTCCACTTTGTGCATCTGATTTACAAGAGCACTGGGGAACTGAACCCTGGCCGACAGCCTTTACAAACAAGCACCTTTAACTGCTGAGCCATCCCTCCTGCCCAATATTGTCAAACCAGTGGGTTTGCTAACGTTGAGAGCCTCTTCCAGTTCTGACATTCTCCTAGCTTCTTGTGCAGAAATCTGGGTCCGGAATCCTCCACCAGGAGTAGAGGTTGAATCTGTTGGAGTTAGTGAGCACGGAGGGGGCTGGGGTTGTAGGTCACTTGTCCCTGAACATTGGGAAGCCATGCGTATCCACAGTCTTCAGCCACCATTACGACCTAGCCTTTATAGCAGGAGGGCGTGAGGACATTCCTTCATGGATGGAAGCCGAAGTTCTCAGTTGTATAATTCCCTGACGTGTCTGCAGGATCCTTTTCCACCCAGTGTCAAGGTTTCTTGTTTAAACTGTTATCTGCCGGCATCTGCAAATAAGCCGTCCCTTCCTGGGCTTCCTTCCTTCCAGAAGTGTCTACCCCCCTCTTGTTTGTGCACGTGTGTTTCCCATGTCTCTGCCTCTGCATTTCTCCATGGT
The DNA here is from genome assembly GCF_020740685.1 of Jaculus jaculus. Taxonomy (NCBI): domain Eukaryota; kingdom Metazoa; phylum Chordata; class Mammalia; order Rodentia; family Dipodidae; genus Jaculus; species Jaculus jaculus. The sequence goes on along the minus strand of NC_059114.1, from coordinate 8,419,758 downwards.
ATCCTGCCCTGCCCTGCCGAGGCCACGTTTTATGACTCAGTATAAATACTGTCTTCAGAGGGTGATTGGCTACCTTCCAACCCCTACAGAATTGGGTTTTATAGCCACTGAAATGCAGGCTGGCTGGCAAGGGTGGAACTAAACAGCATCCTGCAGTGTTTCCCAACCCCGGTGAGATTGTTACACGGGAGCTCGAGTGAGCCGTGTCATAGGAAAGTCATGTGAGACTACGTTATCTGCTTCAGTGAGATCGCGAGTAGGAAGCAAATTCCCCCGGACCATCGGAACTGATTATTTCAAGTGGGCGGGGCACTTTGCTTCTCGTCCAGCTTGGCTCCCTGACAGAACCATCATGAGCCCAGGCGTTTCACTGTGACTGTCATCGTGGCCAAAGAGCTGCCAGACAGGGAGGTGTCGCGCAGATCCTCCAAGGTGAGCAGCGCAGCCACACTGGAGGGATGTTAGGAGGCGAAGAGCGAGGGGACCCCCTAGGAAACTGAGAATCTGAGGGTCCGCTCCTCTCCTCTGCCGTTCTCCTGGTGGGCCCGGCACTTGCAGCCTCCAGCAGAGGGCCGCTGCTCTCTGCCACCACGCGGCGCGGCATTTACGGCACATAGCTCACATGCCTGTGGTCCTGCATCACGTTTACACGGGGCATCAAGTTTTCTAAAAAATGAAATGATTATAAATTCTGGCAGTTTTTATAGTATAATTAAAACGTCTAACAGGATACCTCTGGGAAACCAAATGCAGTTTTACTATTTATAGAGCCAGCAGAGGTAGTGTTTCTTGCCAACTTTCATATCTTATGACCTATAAATTGCTCTTAATAGCTAATCTGTCATCCTGGCTTCTCACACCAGAAAGCTTGTTTCCTTATTAATCTGTTAATTTGCATCTGCAGAGGACAGTTACAAATCCTTGGCTTGAAAACATTGCGGTATTAATGCTGGGCATTATAAATAATTTATCACCTGTGGTAGCAACTCTTAGGTCTTGGTAATAGATCTTTCTGACATTATATTATTCTTCCAGCCCTAATATAATTTTGATAAAAAATAATTTTTATGAAAGCTCCTTTGGCCTCACAGCATTGGAAAAGGCTGACAGGTTGCCATGGAGAAGTTGTAACTATTACTAATGGCTCTGTAAGCTCAAAGCAACAGATTCAAATCGACGGTTCTAACTATTATGGTAGGAAAGGATTCAGATATGCACACTGTTCTCTGGACTAACTGTGTAACAGTCCCCCAAGCTGAGGTTTGGACATGGGGACAAGCTGGTGGGGTTGATTCTGATTGACCTGATAGCCATCACTGAGCAGGGACAGTATGGGAGTGATTTACGACTACTGAAGACCGCGTAATTAAACATCTCCCATTCGTTCAGCTGAACCTCTTTTTTCTCTGTGGCAGTTCACTCACAATTCCAAGACCCCATTTAGGAAGCTTCTCCCAGCTGAGATCCTTAGAATTTAACTGCTTCCTTTACACATTTTTCAATTTGTTTATACTTGCAAGGAAAGGGGGGAAGGAGAGAATGATTATGGGTGCACCAGGGCCTCCTGCCCCTGCAAACAAACTTCAGACACAGTCACCACTTTGTGCATCTGGCTTCGTGTGGGGTGATGAGGAATCAAACTTGAGGTTTTCCAAGAAAGCACCTTAACCACTGAGCCATCACCCCAGCCCTTGACTGTTCCATTGCTGTGTCTGCTTCAATCCAAGAAGCGTTTGCAGAAGTGGGAGACGCAATATGAAGAACGAAGGGACAGGGAAGGTTCACAGCTAGAGGCAGAGCAGTATGCACATAGCTTTCGGATTCTATCTGGCTGTTACTGGGGAGGCTCCATTCTCCCATAAGCTCTGCAGTGGCCCAAACAAAAGGAAACCCAAGAGAGAGCATCGGGTGATAATATGGACAATGTCCTCAGTGGCAGAGATCATGAAATATCTTATGATTTTGTCTTACGTGGCTACTGAATGAGAAGTTCCAGCAGCGCATGACCATCGTTTGCCTTTGTAAGAATTACTTTATTGACTCAGTCGCTGATACCGGGTAGACTTTCAGGCTCGCCTATGTGCTCACTCAATAGGATGTGCGTGTCATTTAAGATAAGGCCCCACGGAGCCTGAGCCAGTCTGCTGCCACAGGCTCATTTTGTGCATGTATTGATCCCCTGATAGATCTGTGATTTGGGTTAGTGACCACCAGGTAGAACTTTGTGACTAGATTAACGTGAGCTTTTAAAGACTGGCTAAGACTGAGTTTTAATGCCTAGCTCTCCTCAAATGTGGCTTTTTTTTTTTTAAATAAAAATGCCTCAAGTTTTATCATCCAGAAACTTGTGTAATTGGCACATAATTGGACCACTAGGCAGTTAACTGTCACAGTTAGCTCACTTATATGTTCCTGGAGAATAAAGTTACTAATTCATGCTCCGTGGGATGCTGCTCAGGACTGGCCAGGTTGTGCTATGATAACAATCATTCCCAAAGTCCCCAGGGCTTAAGACAAAGGGTGACTTCCTGTGCCCAGTCTACTCATTATAGATCAGCCAGGGATCGAGTGCACACTGACAAGCTCCTCACTCGCGGATCAATTCGGGTGGAACCATCTGCAGCAAGAGAAGAACGAATGGGATGACGGCACGTGCCCCGGCTCTTGCTAGCACATGCTGTGTTCTAGAAAACGGTCATGTTAATTAGCAGAGGCAGGGCACGTAGCCAACCTTGCTGGCTCTACCCAGGCAGGGATGCACAGCCTTTGCCACCAAAGAGAAGCCCTACAACTGCCCTTCATGTCGCCGTGCTGAAGACACACCAGGTGGCTTGGAAATGCTCACCTCATCAGTCCAGCATTGCCTGGGTCTTTCTGAGGACCTCTCTGGCTTTGTCTGCTTCACAGACGTATGTGACAGGACAAGGGGACGTCACTCCCTGTTTAAGTCCTCTGTGTGGGCTGTGAATTCATCAATACGGTCTGAACTCCGTTGTTAAGTGTGCAGGAGAGCTGCAGCCTCCTGAGTGTGACCCTGACCCTGGCACCATTGTCATTATACTTGATTACATTGACTCTTTGGCCTCTTTGAGCTCATGGTTGCTCACAAGTGGACATGACAGCAGTAACCCGTGAGTTTTGAAACAATGATCAGATGACACTGTATGTGGGGGCCAGAGCCTCAGATACGGCTAACTGGGGGACAGACTGCACCAAACATGCTTCCATCTGAACAGCCTCTTAATTCAGTCGTGCACAATGCCACACTTCATGTCCTCCTCTCAGTCATACTTCATAGTAAGATATATATATAATTTTCTGGTTTTTTGAGGTACAGTCTCACTATAGCCCAGGCTGACCTGGAATTCACTATGGAGTCTCAGGGTGGCCTCAAACTCACAGCAATACTCCTACCTCTGCCTCCCGGGTGCTGGGATTAAAGGCGTGCGCCACTACGCCCGGCTCATAGTAAGATATGTTTAAAGGGGGTCTTAGCAGTTCAGCTGCTTGCCTGTGAAGACTAAAGACTAAAGACCCATGTTTGATTCCCCAGGACCTACATAAGCCAGACGCACAAGGTGGCGCATGTGTCTGGCATTTGTTTGCAGTGGCCCTATTGCATCCGTTTTCTTGCATTCTCTCTCTCTTTCACACTCAAATAAATAAATTAAATATTTTAAAATCATTAAAAGCAAATAATGGAAGTAATTTCTGTCTTGCAAGAAGAGAAAACTATTGTCTTATTCTGGCCATATAGTTTGTCAGTGTAACTGTTTATATTCATTTTAGTATTCAAATACAGATGTTGCCAAGTACCTCCTCTTTGGAAAGCAGCTGCTATGATCCCAACACACACACACACACGCACAAAAACAAAAACAAAAACAAAAACAAAAACAAAAAACCTCAGCAAATTTAACATACCAAGGCAGGGTGAACCTTAGTGGCAAATGCAGCATCTGCTTGGAGTGGGCCCGTGATTCTCAGTTGACTGCCGGTCTTCAGATCCCCTCCACAACCCCAGATGTTGCTTCAGGTCTTTGCTCTTCTACAGAAGAGGAGCAGCAACAATCACCAGTGGTGAACTTGGAAGGCTTAGCTGAGGAACACCTTCAAGTGTTCTTTGCCCAGGAGCTGTACAAGACAACACCTCATTTCCCATGGCAATGGATAGGAATGGAGATGTCTGGCCATGGTGACTGGTGTTGGAAACAGCCCTGCCCAAGCAGCCATCAGCACATGTACACCCGAAGGGCACACATACAGTGCACCATGCAGTTTACAAAGGCGCTGTCTCGTCCTATCCATCCCAGCCCTGTGAAGTGTGCAGTACTATTATCAGCACCATTTTGTAAAGAAAGAATACAGGGTGAGCCGAAGAGATGGTTTTGTGGTTAAGGCTCTTGCCTGCAAAGCCTAAGGACCCAGGTTTGATCTTGCTCCAGGTCCCCCGTAAGTTAGACCTACAAAGATTAGGCAAGTGCAAGGTCACAAATGCCCACTAGGTGGCGAAAGTGTGTGGAGTTCGGTTGTTGTGGCTGAGGCCCTGGCATGCCAATTCTCCCCGTGCCTCTCTCTCTCTCTCTGTGTGTGTGTCTGTCTCTTGCTCTCTCTAAAATAAAAAAGGGGTAAGGACGGTGGGTGGGAGGGGGATGGCTTAGCCTGGAAAGTATTTGTTGCACAAGCATGAAGACCTGAGTTCAGATCCCAGAACCCATGTAAAAGCCAGGCGTGGTGGCATGTGCCTGTGATCTCCATCCCAGGGGCTGGAAACAGGACAATCCCTGGGGCTTGATGGCTGGCTGCTTAGCTGAATTGGTGAGTTCTAGGGTTAGTGAGAGACCCTTCCTCAAAGAATAAGGAGAGTGATTGAGGAAGATACTGAATTGCAAACTCTGGACTCTATACACACACAGAGATGCATGTACACCCCTACATATGTGCCCACACTTACATGAACATGTGTGTACACACACAGAAAAAGTCAGGGTGAAAAAGTCAAAGGACTCGCTAGGATCCTACAGCCAGTGCCTGCGACACTCACTCCTGTTTCACTCCTTGACCCCGAGCTCAGGTTTCAGAAGCTATGATGCATGCTTCGTAAATCACCAAGTTCCTCCCAGAGATGTGGGCTGGCAAGACCCTGCCATGAAGAGCCCTGCCGTCTGCTAGCTGGAAGGTGCCAGGGAAGAGCTGATGTGCCAGTCTCCCCCACCCCCACCCCTGGAGGGGGAGCCGATTCCCTCCCCTTATGTTCAGAAAGCTCAGTAAGGCAGTGCCTATGTCTCCCTGGTGTGTAGAGAAAGGACGAGCCAGAAGCAGAAGTTCCCAGAGCCATCATTTGGAGTTGCCATAAACCAGAAGTTCCCGAGCACAGTGACGCCCAGGGTGTTGTGTCTGCCCCGAGCCGTATAAATCCATCCCCTGCAGTGTTCAAAGGCTCATTACGTCCGACCACAGCTACTCTGTGGAGCTCACTAGTGAATTATTTATGGTTTACACATTTGACAGGGACTCAGGGCTGAATTTGAAAACACTAACTCCAGGCTTTACTGCTGAGGCCAGAAGTGTCTGCCTGGAAACCGAGGCTCAGAGACATAAAAGTCCTAGAGCCAGCCACATGTGTGATCCTGAGCTGCCCGGCACCCCAGAGAAGAGCGCCTTCGTCTCTCCACGCTTTGCAAGCCGCAGCCAGGGCAGGGGTGGCGCATATGTGGGCTTCGGCCTCCGTAGCCAGGCCTGGGTAGAAAAGTGAGGGCTGCTAGCAGGGGAAAGAGGTTGAGGCCCCAGGCCTCAGCAAGGGAGAGAAAGATTGTCAGGGTGGGGTGCAGGTGGAGGGTGAGCAGCAGAAAGGCTTAGCAGCACATCCCCGGTTCTCCAGACACCCCGAGTAGGAACCCCAGGCCAGCACACAAGTGGCACACTGCTTGGTGACACCACGGCCGCCGCTGTCAGAATCACGCTACGGTGGCATCGTGACCGCATCGCAGACAAAACAAACAAGTCGATCCTAAGTGTTTTATTTCCTCTCTGCTTCCTACATCTCTGGCCGAACGTCTGTGTGGTGGGGGGGAGCAGCTTGAAACAATATGGAGCACTGTGCAAAAATGGCCTCAGCCATTTGATCAAGAACTGCTACTTCACAAGCGAAGAAAATAGGATAGCAAGTTACTCGTTCTATAAAATATTAATAAAACAGTGTTCTGAAGGGCACAGCCATAGAATACATCACACACACACACACACACACACACACCCCTACTTCTGCACCAGTAGGAACAGCATCACCTCATCGTTATTCCCCAGCCAGAGGTCCCTGGAAACTTCCTTGCCCACTGTGACCCAATGTACCCTTTGTTCTGCCAGGGTCAAGGGTTCATGCTACAAGGTGGGCATGGCTACAGGCATATAACGAAGGGGGAGAGAGGAGGAAAGCTTCCAAGTTTCAGAATGAAAAGAAGAGCGGAGAAAAGCTGCACTGGCTCTGCACATGAGGCTTAGAAACTGAAGACGAGAGGACAAGACTGCAGGCAGGCATTAGGATTCTAGAAGCGTCCATGCGCCGACACAGAGCCATTTTCCTTAACAGCTCTAATGGTTAATCTTCGTGTGTGCTGGTGGTTGGTTTGGGGGGTAGGGTTAGCCCAGAGTTTTGTGTATGCTAGGCAAATACTACAACTAAGCCACATCCTGCAGCCCCCTTGATTTTTTTCATGTGTGCACGTGTGCGTACGTGGGCAGCCTGCGCAGTGTGCTGCGTGTGCAGGGCATGGACGTGTGTGCTAAGACGCAGAGGCCACAGGAGAGCATCAGGTGTCCTCCGCTGCTCATCCACGTGTTTCCTTGCGACGGACTCCCTTATGGATCGTGGAGTTTGCCGTTTTCATGAGCCCCAACTAATATCCAGACCCCTGTCCCCAAGCCCCCTTCCCCACAGGACTAGGGTTTTAGATGTTCATGGTCTCATCCAGCTATCCATGTGGGTGCCTGAGACTCAAACTCAGGCAGCCTCAGGGCCCCTGGGACCCTCATGCATGAGTGGGGGCACTCTATCCCTCTAACCCACTGAGCCATCTCTCCACCTGAAGCCCATTAAGACTTTTAAAGATAAGATAGGATTTGGGCACCTTTCTTTGGACCAGACATAGATGAATAATGAACGACATTGTAAGGGGTCTGGCAAGACAACCCTCTCCCTGCGCTGAGAGGCTGGAGCTCACAGCAGGAAAAGCTAAGGGGGAGCCTTGGCACCTGAAGAGGGGGCTGGCCACTCATAGGCATTAGCTGTAACCCACCCATTGTTTTCCTCGGATCTTCATCCAAGTCTGAGGACACCACTGTCACCATCACTGATGACAAGCTAAGGGAGCAGGACCCTCCAGCGAGTCACAGCTCACGAGGTTTTCCATCGTGGAGGTTTCTTCCTCACGCCCGCATCCGTTTGCTTTAGGAGACCATGCAGATGAATGCCAGGAGCGAGGAGGGTGAGCATGGATTTCCTACCATGCCCAGTGCCCCACCAGAGAGAGCCACGAACTTGGGCTTTCTCAGACACTCTCTGGTACCACAGAGGTTGCTAAGTATTGACAGAGCTGTAATATCACAGCAACTGTTAGCAGTGTCCATAAGCCTTGAAGATGAAGGTCCCATGAGCCACCACCTGTTCCTATGAGGTCAGCCGTGGAGAGAGCTACTGATAAGGTTGCCATCATCTCCTGGGACCTTGCTGTGGGACATGCTTTATCAGTTCTGGGTGGGTCTGTGGGTCACTGATAGAGGGCGCCTGGGGAAACGGATTGATCATTCCCGATGAATTCTTTGAGACAAGCCAAAGTCATGTCCCAATGAGTCTTCATTTCCCTGCCTTGTGTTTTCTCTCCAGGCAGCATCGTCAGCCCTGAGCAGCCTGGGCCACGTGTACACGGCCATTGGCGACTACCCCAATGCACTGGCCAGTCACAAGCAGTGTGTTCTCCTTGCCAAGCAGTCTAAAGACGAGCTTTCCGAAGCCCGGGAACTTGGCAACATGGGAGCCGTGTACATCGCCATGGGGGACTTCGAGAACGCCGTGCAGTGTCACGAACAGCACCTGAAGATAGCCAAGGACCTGGGCAGCAAGCGCGAGGAGGCCCGGGCCTACAGCAACCTGGGCAGCGCCTACCACTACCGGAGGAACTTTGACAAGGCCATGTCCTACCACAACTACGTGCTGGAGCTGGCGCAGGAGCTGGCCGAGAAGGCCATCGAGATGCGGGCCTACGCCGGCCTCGGCCACGCCGCCAGGTGCATGCAGGACCTGGAGAGGGCCAAGCAGTACCACGAGCAGCAGCTGGGCATCGCCGAGGACCTTAAGGACCGGGCAGCCGAGGGCCGGGCATCCTCCAACCTGGGTAAGGACAGGGCTGCTGGCCGAACCCTGGGTTAGTGTCGTGGGCTGGAAAGAGCTGGAGGCACCGTCGTCTTTAAAAAAACAAACAAACAAACAAACAGGAGTTTGTGTGGGTTTTATTCAAGAGTGTCCTTGGTGCCTTTCTTCCTGGTACATTCTCTTGAGCCTGCCGGCTGTAGATCACAGGTCCCTTCTGTCATCCAGTGCCGGGACTAGAGCGCTGCAGGGCTGGGGAAACAAGACAGCCAGCCTTTTAATCTGCGCAGAGAGAAGAGCAGCCACATGGATCTAATTAGAGGGAAGGGGGTGACGGTGGCGTCAAGCTGCGCGTGTGTCAGTGCCAGGAAGTCACCAGCACGAGTCTGAGAGAGCCTTTGCTCACAGGGATATTTTTTTTTTTTAACCTTAGTGAATGAACCCCAGAGGATGTGTTCCTCAGAATCATGTATATTCACGTAAGACACAGCTTTAGTATAAATGCACAATTATTGTGTGAAGGACCTATTTAAAGCAACTAGATCAGCGGTTAGTTTTGATGGCACTTAGTTCCGGCGGAGACGTGTTTGTTCCGAGGGAGCTTGTGGGGAGTGGAGAGACGGCATGGATAACTGGGCGGTGGGCACTTGTTAGAAGACACTCACTCCATGTGTATCCGAACAGATGTGGGACCTAGTGAGTGGAACATCCAGATGTGTTTGGAAGCATAGTTGAAGTCACTGCTGTGCCCAGAGGCCCCCCCCCCCAGCTAGCTGTGTGTCCCCAAGGATCCAGTGTGGAGAGGCCAGACGGCGAACTCACATGCCTTCAGAGGCTACTGGCTGTAGAGCAAGAATCTCATCTGTCTTCTCTTCTTTTTTTCGTTAAATATTTTTTATTCATTTACTCATGAACAGAGAGAGAGAGACAGAGATAGAGTGAGAATGGGTGCTCCAGGGCCTCCCGCAACTGTCAACAGACTCTAGACGCATCCATCACCCCCTGTGCACCTGGCTCCACATGGGCACTGCCAGCAGGCACCCCCAACTACTGAGCCATCTCCCCAGCCCATGCCTTTTACTTTTTAGGGAAAAAAAAAAGATGTGTTTATTTGCATGCTTGTATGCATGTGTGGGTGTATGCATGCCACGGCACACGCGTGGAGGTCAGAGGACAACCTCAAGGTGTCTGTGCTCTTCCTCCACCTTGTTTGAGACAGGATCTCGTGCTGATGCAAATGCCAGTTCATTGTCTCGCAAGATCTGAGTTCTCCTGGCTCTGCCTTCCATTGTCGTGGACACGCTGGGATTACTGATGCACACGTGCCGCTCTGTGGGCAGCTTTCCAGGGGTGCTGGGGAAGAGTAATCTCAGGACAGCAGGCTTTGCAAGCCAGCGTCTTTAACTGCTAGACCATCTCCCTGACCCCTGACATAAGACACCTCTCTCTACTGATACCGCCTCACCACTTCTCCTCCCTTACCCACTAACCCCATGCAGAGAAAGACCTGTAGAACCCTAGAGAAGGCAGTGACACCGGATGAATTTAGAGAATCGGGCAAGAGCTGTAGTAATAAGCTCTTGTCTTTGCACAGTTGTTCAGGTTATAAGGATTCATTGAATCTTTACTAAGTGCTTAATTCTGAATAATTGCTTTAAGGGGTACAGACCCTAAAACAGTCCTTACCTTCAGAGAGCTTATCATTTTGTTGAGGAAAAGATTCATACATGGGACACCAAGATTCTATCTAGTTGCTTTTTCAAGCCCTACCTCTAAAGATTGCATCTTTTTTCATGTGTATGCATGTGTGTAGTATGTGTGCCGCGGTGTGTGTGATAGGTGCGCATGGGTGTATATATGTATGCTCCGTGAACAGAGGTCAGAGAAAGGCACCGGGGTGCCCTCCTCCATTGCTTGGCTGTGCGTTTCCTTGACGTGGAGTCACGGTGATTCTGCAGCTTGCTGCTTTCGTGAGCCCCAGTGAGTCTCCAGTCTCTGTTCCCCACAGGACTGGGGTTACGGACACGCGTGTCTTGCCCACTTACTTATGTGGGTGTGGGAGAATTGAACTCAGGCCCTCATGTTTGTGTGAGACATGCACTTACCTGCTTCGCCATCTCTCCAGCTCGTCACGAACTTTGTATAATCCCTAAGGGACCTCATAAATGTGTTGCCATGAAATTCCTAGAAGGGGGAGTCTGGGGAATGGAGATGGCTTTCTCCAGGGAGCTTCCCGCAGAGATCAGCTCCAAGGGGCTCTGCAGCGCAGGAGGGGCTTGTCCAAGTGAAATGGCACTGGTGGTGAGGAGCGTGTGAAAGAAGAGATGAGAGAAAACAGGTTGGCAGGTCTGAGGAATTGCGGCACGATGAGCCCTCGGGATAGGCTAAAGGGTGGTAGTTAGGCGTGCACGCAGACCGAGCAGCGGGAATGCTGGAGAGCAAGAGCCTGAAATTATGCAGCATGGGAACAAAGAGGAAGAAGAGCCCGCCGTGGCGTGCCGGGCAGGTCCGAGGGCGCGAGCCTGCACTTGGGATACTGCACGTTAGAACTGCTCACACTTTCCTTTTCATCTCGTGTCAGTTTTGGTAAGTTGTATCCCCTCAAAACTTCTTCATTTCTTGTTGAATTTGGGGGCCTAAAGGTGTTTGCAATGTGTCCTTATTATTCTTGTCGTACTTCCAGACGCTGGGAGGAAGTGTTCTTCATGGCTGAGACTGGAACTTGGGGGCTAGAGAGACAGTTTAGCGATTCAGGCGCTTGCCTGTGAAGCCTAAAGACCCAGGTTCAATTTCCCAGGACCCATGGAAGCCAGATGCACAAGGTGGCTCATGCATCTGGAGTTTGTAGTGACTGGAGATCCTGGCATGCCCATTTTCTCTCTCTCTTACCCCCCCCCCAATAAATAAATTAAGTTTTTAAAAAAGACTTGGACTTGGTATAAACTTGTCTCTCCACCACACACACATTTCCCTAGATTATTCTGACTAGAAACTTACCAATTTTCTTGACCTTTTTTTTAATTTATTTAGTTTTTATTTATTTATTTGAGAGTGACAGACACAGAGAGAAAGACAGATAGAGGGAGAGAGAGAGAATGGGCGCGCCAGGGCCTCCAGCCTCTGCAAACGAACTCCAGACGCGTGCGCCCCCTTGTGCATCTGGCTAACGTGGGACCTGGGGAACCGAGCCTCGAACCGGGGTCCTTAGGCTTCACAGGCAAGCGCTTAACCGCTAAGCCATCTCTCCAGCCCATTTTTCTTGACTTTTTTTAAAAGAAAGAACTAATCTTTGTTTTTGCTGATGTCTTAAGTGCTTGTCTGTTTCCTATTTTGTTTACTTCCGCTTGTATATTTACCATTCTTCTGCTTTGAGTCTTCATTGTCACTACTCAAAGCCCAACCTCAAATGACTGATAATGTTTCCTTCTTCCCATACAACCATTTAAAGATATGAAAGGGGGCTGGAGAGATGGTTTAGTGGTTAAGCGCTTGCCTGTGAAGCCTAAGGACCCCGGTTCGAGGCTCCATTCCCCAGGACCCACGTAAGCCAGATGCACAAGGGAGTGCATGCATCTGGAGTTCATTTGCAGTGGCTGGAGACCCTGGTGTGCCCATTCATTCTCTCTCTCTCTTTCTCTCTCTGTCACTCTCAAAAATAAATAAAAATAAACAAAAAATTAAAGAGTTGAAGATTCCTCTCCCTGCTACTTTATGTATATCCCATGATGTCTTCACTTCCATTGGGCTTTAGAAATTTTTATAAACTCACTTAGGATTTTTCCGTGACCCATAAAATGTCTAATCGTATGATATTTGCAGTCTGGGTGTTGGCACTTAGTGGTAGAGCACTTGTCAAAGCTATGCGAGGCCCATGGTTCAATCTCCAGTGCTGTGCAAAAACAGTTCAAATAAGTGGAGGAGTATTGTTATCACACTGTGCTGTTGTCAAATGTTGGTTGGGTCTCATAGTGACCAGAGAGTATGAGTCTCCTAAACGTTATATGACAGTCATTCAGATCATCTTTGCCTTTTGAGTTTTTTATCTATATGTTTTATGAATTACTAAGGGGGTTATTAAAAATAATCTCTACCTGGGCTAGGGAGATTGCTCAGTGGTTAAGGTGTTTGCCTGCAAAGCCAAACAGCCTTGGTTTGAGTCCCTATTGCCCAATGCCAGATGCACAAAGTGGCACATGCATCTGGAGTTCATTTGCAGTGACTAGAGGCCCTGGTATGCCCATTCTCATTCTCTCTCTCCTTGCAAATAAATAACAAAAATATATATATTGGGCTGGAGAGATGGCTTAGCAGTTAAGGCACTTGCCTGCAAAGCCAAAGGATCTAGGTTCTACTCCCAAGGACCCTCATAAACCAGATGCACAAAGTGGCACCTGCATTTGGAATTCGTTTGCAGTGGCTGGAGACCTTGGTGCGCCCATTCTCTCTCTCAAATAAATAAATAAAAATAAAAATATTTAAATATATATAGTTAATTAACAAGCTGTACCCATCATTGTGGATTTGTTTGTTTCTCCCTTTAATTCTGTGAAACTCTGTATTTTGAAATCCTCTCATTGAAATAATAATATGCGTTAATGATTTGTTTTCCTGATAGGTCAGCTCTTTTATCATTATGAAATGTCTCTTTATATTTGATAGTGCCCATTTTGTCCTGAGGTTTACTTCATCTGACACCACAATACCCATCCCCACCTTCTTGTGCTGTCTCTGAGGTTCATCATTTTCCAGCCTTCTGTTTTTTCATGCATTTTATTGACTTCTCACGGCAGACAGTATAGAGCCAAGTGATGATTTTCCTGCAACCTTGTAACCGTAGAATTCCAGCCATGCGATGCCCGACACAGTTACTAGTGGGGTCGGGTGTGGGCTCGCTGTCTGGTGAGGTCACTAGTGGTGTCGGGTGTGGGCTCGCTGTCTGGTGAGGTCACTAGTGGGGTCGGGTGTGGGCTCGCTGTCTGGTGAGGTCACTAGTGGTATCGGGTGTGGGCTCGCTGTCCGGTGAGGTCACTAGTGGGGTCGGGTGTGGGCTCGCTGTCTGGTGAGGTCACTAGTGGTATCGGGTGTGAGCTCACTGTCTGGTGAGGTCACTAGTGGGGTCGGGTGTGGGCTCGCTGTCTGGTGAGGTCACTAGTGGTATCGGGTGTGGGCTCGCTGTCCGGTGAGGTCACTAGTGGTATCGGGTGTGAGCTCGCTGTCTGGTGAGGTCACTAGTGGGGTCGGGTGTGGGCTCGCTGTCTGGTGAGGTCACTAGTGGTATCAGGTGTGGGCTCGCTGTCTGGTGAGGTCACTAGTGGGGTCGGGTGTGGGCTCGCTGTCTGGTGAGGTCACTAGTGGGGTCGGGTGTGGGCTCGCTGTCTGGTGAGGTCACTAGTGGGGTCGGGTGTGAGCTCGCTGTCCGGTGAGGTCACTAGTGGGGTCGGGTGTGGGCTCGCTGTCTGGTGAGGTCACTAGTGGGGTCGGGTGTGGGCTCGCTGTCTGGTGAGGTCACTAGTGGGGTCGGGTGTGAGCTCGCTGTCCGGTGAGGTCACTAGTGGGGTTGGGTGTGAGCTCGCTGTCCGGTGAGGTCACTAGTGGGGTCGGGTGTGAGCTCGCTGTCCGGTGAGGTCACTAGTGGGGTCGGGTGTGGGCTCGCTGTCCGGTGAGGTCACTAGTGGGGTCGGGTGTGAGCTCGCTGTCCGGTGAAGTCACTAGTGGGGTCGGGTGTGAGCTCGCTGTCCGGTGAGGTCACTAGTGGGGTCGGGTGTGGGCTCGCTGTCCGGTGAGGTCACTAGTGGTGTCGGGTGTAGGCTCGCTGTCTGGTGAGGTCACTAGTGAGGTTGGGTGTGAGCTCGCTGTCTGGTGAGGTCACTAGTGGTATCGGGTGTGGGCTCGCTGTCTGGTGAGGTCACTAGTGGGGTCGGGTGTAGGCTCGCTGTCTGGTGAGGTCACTAGTGGGGTCGGGTGTGGGTCGCTGTCTGGTGAGATCACTAGTGGGGTCGGGTGTGAGTTCGCTGTCTGGTGAGGTCACTAGTGGGGTCAGGTGTGAGCTCGCTGTCTGGTGAGGTCACTAGTGGGGTCAGGTGTGAGCTCGCTGTCTGGTGAGGTCACTAGTGGGGTCGGGTGTGGGCTCGCCGTCCGGTGAGGTCACTAGTGGGGTCGGGTGTGGGCTCGCCGTCCGGTGAGGTCACTAGCGGTGTTGGGTGCAGGCTCATTGTCTTGCTGTGGCTTTTGCTTGTCTCGTTTTTACTTTGCTTCTGTTATCTTCCTTTTCTGCTTCCCAAGCCTTAAACTCCTTAGATTTTATTTCATCTATGAATTCCAGATGCACACGCCGCCTTGTGCATCTGGCTTATGTGGGTACTGGGGAATTGAACCTGGGCCTTTGAGTTTGCAGGCAAGCACCTGAGCCCACCGAGCCATCTCTCCAGGCCCATTTGCACCCATTAACAGCTGCTATAAGATTGCACGTTGTACTCTTCGCTGCCTTCTGTCCGCTCCTAGCTAATGGCCTGGTGTTTCCGTCCAGCACGAGCATCTAGGAGGCCGGAAGCAGCTCTGCTCCCCTCGGCCTGCTCTTGCCAGTGCATACGAGCTCCAGATGCATGCGCCACATTGTGAGTCTGACTTATGTGGGACTGGGGAATCCAACCCAGGCCATCAGGCTTTGCAAGCACATGCCTTAACTTCTGAGCTATCTCTCCAGCCCCGTTTTATTTTTTGAAATATTTTCCAGTGATTAGATCTGTCCTATACTTATGATGTATGTTGCTGTGAGTGTCTTCCTGTTGTAATCTTTCTCTCCTCATTGGGTCTGAACAGTTCTGTTAGCCTGTGTTTAACCTCACAAAATCTCAAATCTCTGATCTATTGTTAACCTCACATAATGATGCAGAGCCAGGGCTTCCCCAAGATCAATGGCAAATTCAGGAGTTACCTAGACCACCCTCCGGCTCAGAGATTTGCTAGGGGACCGTAGAGCTCATTGAAGGCAGCTGTTCACAGGGTGACTGTGTGCTGCCATGAAGCAATGCAGATTTCCCCCAGCAGCGCGGAGGCGCATGGGCTGAGCCAGGCAAGCTCCTAGCTTCCATGCTCTCTCCAGCAGAGCTGGGGCCAGCGCCAACTCCCTTATGCCAGCCAGAGGCTCAGCCTGCCCTGGCATCCAGGGGTTGTTAGACCTTGCTCCTGGAGACAGTGGACCCCTGCATGGGGCGCCTCAGTTTCCAGGCTCTTTGGAGGTTGAGCCAAGACCATGCGACCCAGAGTCCCTAGGACTTTGACACCTCCAAGGCTGCCAATAAAAAGAACACTTCCCAGGCAGAGCATTCTGGGGGCTTTGCCGAGCACAGCCTTGACCTCTCTTAGGACAAGGTTAATTGTTCCCTGCACAAGTGAATTCTTTTGAGAAAAGATGCTGTACCTTTTTTTTTTTTTAGTTTTCAATTTTCTTTTTGATTCCTTTCATAACATTTCAGTTTTAGTGCTAAGATTTTATGCTCTTATTCCTTATGTATTTTCCCTTTGTCCCCCTGAATCTATAAATGATAGCTGCTTCTAAAACGCTGTCTGCTAAATGCACGTAGGTCATCTTATTGATTGCTTCTTCTTTTTTTTTTTTTTTTTTTTTTTTTTTTGGTAACAGCTTGACTGAGCTATCATGCTCATATGCAGCTTAAAGGGCTCCACTAGTGGTTTTAGTGTAGTCAGCTACACGTTGGATGCCTTTTGATTTGTGCAGAAGTCACATTTCGTGTTTCTGCGTGCCCAGTGGTGTGAACTGGCTGAGTGCAGCCTCCAAAGTCAGTCTTCCCAGTGGTGGGTGCAGTGAGACCTTTCTTTGGAACTTTTAACTAAATTGTGTTGATGCTGCTTTGCACATACATAATTTACATATTTTAGGACTTAGAGATATGAGTGATATAAGTAGAATTTATACTCAGAATTCAAAGTTCTTCACGTGGCTCACAAGTTTCTCAACAGTTTCCTTCCTGCTCCCCCTCATGTTTTTTAAGTATTTAAAAATTTTTTTTGTTTATTTTTATTTATTTATTTATTTGAGAGCGACAGACACAGAGAGAAATAGGCAGATAGAGAGAGAGAGAGAATGGGCACACCAGGGCCTCCAGCCACTGCAAAAGAACTCCAGACGCGTGCGCCCCCTTGTGCATCTGGCTAATGTGGGTCCTGAGGAATCGAGCCTCGAACCGGGGTACTTAGGCTTCACAGGCAAGCGCTTAACCACTAAGCCATCTCTCCAGGCCAGCCCCTCATGTTTTAAGTCTGGAGGATTGTGAGTTCCCGTGACAGCCTGGGCTACATAGAGTGAAAAAAATCCAAAGTAACAATAAGTTTTTTAAAAGTCTTCTTGCAAAACTTGCCCAGTGCCATTTCCCCCTCCCAGTGTCCCCTCTAGCCTCTCCGGCTCCTTCCCACGCTGGGCGCTTGCCAGGACCCCCAGTGCAGTGACCTCCGGCAGGCTTGGCTCAAACGAGCAGCTGCTCTCCAGGGTGACTGGAAGCACCTCCCCACCTCACTTTTACCCCGGGCATTGCAGTGTCTGCCCTTTTCTTCCCCGGAAGTCTGCAGTGGCCTCCCCAGGTGGAGATCCCACGCTTCCCCCGTGCATTGGCGTGCAGGCCCTGCCTTCTCCCTGAAGGCCCCGTTCTCGGGGTTTCCGTTTTCTCCCTGGGCTCCTTTCTGCAGCTGCCTTGTTGAGTTTTCTTGCCCACTTCAAAAGATGAACAATTTTTTAGTAGATATAAAGTGATGTATACTTTTGTGAGGAAAAAAAGTTCTCATGGGACAAAAACGTGGATAATAAGAAGAGGAAATCTGTGCCCTCCCATTACTTCCTGCCTGCCCCCATGCCACAGCCAGCTGCTGCTAACAGTTTGGTCAGAGTCCTTTCAGGCCCTGTGCCACGTCCACGAACACGTGGGCATCCTGCCACACCTGTAAGCACCAACATGGGCGCAGCCTGTTCCCGCTCTGAATTGGGGGTCAGAGCACCTTTCTCCGCACTTTCTCTTTGCAGCTTCGCTCCATCACTTAGACGTCCTGTGTTACCTGGATGGCCTCCATCCATCGCGTGGCCGCTTGTCAAGTGACAGAGTCATTGTGATTTGTCCCTTGTAAGTGGTGCATGCACCTAGACTTTGTTTGTAGTGGTAAAAGGCCCTGGCATGCCCATTCATTCTCTCCGTCTCTTCCCCTCCCCCTTGCAAATAAGTAAACAAAAATATATTTTTTTAAATATTTTATTTTTATTTATTTGTTACAGTAGAAAGAGAGAGAGAGAGAGAGAAGAAAAGAGAATGGGTGTGCCAGGGCTTCTAGCCATTGCAAATGAACTCCGGACGTGTGCGCCATTATGAGCATCTGGCATATATGGGACCTGGAGAATCCAACCTGGGTCCTTAGGCTTCACAGGCAGGTACCTTAACCGTTGCTAAACCATCTCTCCAGCCCAATAAAAATATTTAAAAAAACAAATAATGCAAATATATTCTCTTACAGCTCTGAGATCAAGAAACTCAGTCAGTTTCAGTGGGCTAAATTCAAGTTTTCCAGGGCTGGTCCATCCACAGTGGCCTAGGAAACCTGCTTCCCTGTCCTTCCGTCCCCCTGGCAGCCCCGTCCTCCTCCTTTGAAGGTGGCAGCCACTCCAGTGTGTGCTCTGCCATCAAGTGGCCTTCTCTCCCCCAGGCCTCACCTAGCCTTGCAGTATGGACAGCTGCGCTTCTGCCACGAAGGGGTCCAGAGCAATCCCTTGATCTCAAGATTCAAGATTCAGTTACACCTGCAGAGCGTCCCCCCCCCCCCCGCCCCGCCACATCAGGTGACGTGTGAAGGTGGTGGGGATTAGGGTTATGATCTTGGGGCCTTTGCTTGTCTTGACTCAGCACGTTCACGCCACCACCGATGTCTTCCCTGTCTACCCCATTGACTCCCAACCTAAGCTGCCAAACACCTATTCTCCCCGGCGTTCTTGCTCATTGCCCGGCCTGGCTGGCCAGTGCACCGCATGGACTTACCAGCTGGATTTTCACCCTCCCACTCCCGGCTCACTACTCCCGTCAGTTAGACTGGACTTCTTAGAGCTCTGCTCAAGTTATACATACATACATACATACATACATACATACATACATACATACATGTCGTATGCCACATTGTAGTCAGAGTCCTTCCCTGTACATGAAGGCTGTCATGACTGCAGACACGCCCGGTTTCCTGGGCTCTCACCCCACTCCCTCGGGACCTGGATCTGCGGGGGGAGCTGCGGCCTCCGCTCTCTTCCCACACTGCCGTGCTTCCCTGCGTCGCCATGTCGCCAACCGTCTCTTCCTCCTGGAACTCCTGGGTCCCTCTCTTTCCGTGTTCAGCTTATCCATCGTTTCAGGGTCACTCAAAATACCCTTCATTATTTGAAGCCTCTCTCTTTATAGCAAGATAAGCCCTTTCCCTCGCCCGAGACCCGATAACGTTTAAAATCTTATCTCTTGAGCTGGGTAGATAACTGAGTGAAGTGCTTGCTTGGCAAGTATGAGGCCCCGAGGTCGGTTCTGAGTGCTCACATCGAAATGGCAGGGGTGTAACCCCAGCGCTACAGAGGCAGTGATGGGGGATCCCCGGGGCTTGCTGGCCTATTTAGCAAGCTCCAGGCCAGTGAGAGCTGCTGGTTCAAATTGAGGTGAGCAGTGTTCCCTAGGGTGACACCCAGAGGCTGTCCTCTGTGTTGTACTGGCACAGCCATGTGCTCACACACATGCACATGCACACATATACATGTATGAAGAACTTCCCTCTTTGCCTGGTTCATTCCAATCATTTGTTATGTGTATATTTGCATAGTCACCCAAGGGCCTGCAGAAGGACAGAGTTGTGCTCAGGACTCTGCCACAGTGGACCGCGTGCAGCGCAGGCTGTCAGTACATGCTTGTGTGGCTGGAATCAAAGCTTAACACCAAGCCGTGGGCCTGGCTGACTGGGGAAATTGTGGTGTCCTTTGAAAGCAACTGGAAGTCCATAGAGGAGTGCAAGGGGAAATAGTGTGGGAGGACACATGGTTAAAGGTAGAGGTGGGCTGGGGGGATTTTCCAGCCTGCAAAGCCTAAGGACCCAGGTTCAATTCCCCAGTACCCACATAAAGCTAGATGCAGAAAGTGGCATGTGCATCTGGAGTTCATTTGCAGTGGCTAGAGGCCCTGGTGTACCCATTCTTTTTATCTCTCTCTCAAATAAAAAAATAATAATTCAAGCTGGGCGTGGTGGCACACTCCTTTAATCCTAGCACTTGGGAGGCAGAGGTAGGAGGATCGCCGTGAGTTCAAGGCCACCCTGAGACTCCATAGTGAATTCCAGGTTAGCTTGGGCTACAGTGAGACCCTACCTCGAAAAAAAAAGTTCAAAAAAATTTGAAAAGTATCGCCAGAGGACTCACCAAAAATGATTGAGACCCTCGGTAAGGTTATGGTTCGCATATCCTGAGCTGCACCTCACACCTATTAGCGCCTAATAAATATTAACAATATTTATTTGCTCCTTTGGGTCAAGCTTTGTCAGCCTGCCTGTCTAGACAGTGCTGTTTGAAAGGAGCGATGGCTCACTTAGACACAGAGCGTCCATAAACACGTGAGCCAAGGTGGGCGGGCAGGCGGGGCAGCAAATCGCACTCAGAACCTCACCGTGGACTGTCGGAAGAGGCTTCCGCATCACCCCAACTGTTGTTGGGGTAATGAAGTGGATGCCTGCTGCCAGGGCCCAGAGTAGCGTCTCCAGCAGGCAGCGTCTAGCAGTAAATTAGCTTATGTCTCAGCCTGGCAGTTGGCACTTGGTTCATTTGTAGATGCTAATTGTAATCTGATGTTATCAGCAGCAGGTAATTGAAATAGGCTTGATGAATTACTTAATTTCTTTTAATAGCTGAGTCTTCAAGAACTGAATAAAGAAGATAAGGTGATCAGTAGAAAAACACAACAGCTCTATCTTTCTAATTAGTGCTTGGAGGGTTTTTTTTTTTCCTTCTTTACACAAATGATTATGAACATGTGAGGCTGAGCAGGTTTATGAGTCAAATGTCCCCGTGGGGGCTTTCTCCATTAGCCATTGATGACGCTTCTGCTGGGACTTCAGAGAGGAGCACTTGGGGAGGTTGATTCCTGAGCGCAAGTTTGTTTTCTCAGACTCGGGTGGGTAGCGCTTGTTCTGTTGGCACCCGCCCTTCCTTCCTTCAGCCCCTCTTCTCTGGCCCCTTTCTGGGCACTGTGCTGACTGGCATCACGCAGCAAGCATCCTGCTCTTGCCACTGTGTCACTTGCTGGCTCCTGCCCTTCACGCCTGGGCCCCGCACCTCCTGCACCTGCCTGACTCTGAGTGTCTCCATCTGCAACAGCTCCCAGGTCGTCCTTCACTTGGCCAGCAGAGAAGAGTGCAAACATGGTCCTGGAACCGCCGCCTACGCCGGGCACTGCCCACTGGGCCTGTGCCTCGTGTGTGGCGCTCTGGGGCCCGCTTCCAGCGCCGTGCAGCTGTGCTTACGGGCCCCACGCTCGCTCGTGTCTTAAGGGACCCATCTGCTTGGGGTAACTTGGGAAGAACTTGCTTTCAACTTTCTTTTAAGATGATTGAAATAACCACAGAAAATAAAGCATAAAAAAGGTCGTGGGGGCTGGAGAGATGGATTAGCAGTTCAGCGCTAGCCTGTGAAGCCTAAGGACCCCGGTTTGAGTCTCTTGCAGTGGCTGGAGGCCCTGGTGCGCCCATTCTCTCTCTTTTTCTCTGTGTTGCTCTCAAACAAATAAATAAAAAATTAATTTTTTTTTTAAAAAAGGTCGTGGGATGGAGAGATGGCTCAGCAGTTAAGGCACTTGTCTGCAAAGCCTAACAACCGGGTTTGATTCCCTAGCACCCCCCTAAAGCCAGATGCACGAAGCAGTTCATGCATCTGGAGCTTGTTTGCAGTGGCTGGAGGTCCTGGCATGCCCATTTTTTCTCTCTCCTATCTTTCTGTCTCTCCAACTCTCTGTTTGCAAATAAATGCTAAATAAAACACTATTCTTTAAAAAACAGAGGTGTGTGTGCGCATGTGTGTGCCACCTGACTCTGCCTTCCCAGCCCTGGGCTTCTCGACACGGACCACTACTCCTGTAGGAGGGCTCTGGGGGCGTCATCAGGTCCTGGGGCTTGTGCGTACTTTATCCACCGGGCATTCTGTTTCTTGATCTGAGTGGCAGTTACATAAGCTACCCTGACGGACGTGAAAATCAGCTGGGCTGTATGTATACAATTTTATAGCTTTCTGAGTATATTTAATTAAAAGTTAACAATATTCTGGGCAAGCTGGAGTTGGAATAGCATGCTTTTCTTTCTCCATTTCTTTTGCTTAAAACTTTCTATTTACAAATAATAATTGTATTTGTCACAGGATGCAGCTTGAGCTGTATAAACATTACAGAAAGATTGCTAAACATGTCTATCTGCTCACCTACTTTTGCAGAAAGAGCAATCAAAAACCTCATCTTCTGCACTTCTGGCACATGCAGTGCAAAATTACACATGCTCACTGTGGAATGCAGCATTAAACTCACTCCCACCTGATGGGGACCTCGTGGCCTTTGACCAACAAAGGCCAGCCTCTGACAACCCCCTTTCTACTCCAGCTTCCGAGACCATCACCGCTCCTGTCCACGTACAAATGAGATCATGTCGCATTTGGCTTTCTGTGCCTAGTGAATTTCACTAGCATAATGGCCTCTAGCTTCACCTCTGTTGTCTCAAATAACAGGAAGTCCTTCTGTGCTTAAGGCTACATAGTATTCCTATACCACATTTTCTTTTATTTATTTTATTTATGTTTTGGAGAGAGAATGGGTGCACGAGGGCCTCCAACCATTGCAAATGAACTCCAGAGGCATGTACCACCTTATATCTGGCTTACATGGGTACTGAGGAATTGAACCTGGGTCCTTAGGCTTCACAGGCAAGTGCCTTAACCACTAAGCCATCTTTCCAACCCTTATTTTATTTTTGAATTTATTTATTTACAAGTAGAGAGAGAGAGAAAGAGAATTGGTGT
This sequence comes from Jaculus jaculus, assembly GCF_020740685.1. Classification (NCBI taxonomy): domain Eukaryota; kingdom Metazoa; phylum Chordata; class Mammalia; order Rodentia; family Dipodidae; genus Jaculus; species Jaculus jaculus. Next base: position 8,397,316 of record NC_059114.1, on the reverse strand, counting down.
ACCAGGGCCTCCAGCCACTGCAAACAAATGCCAGATGCATGTGCCACCCTGTGCATCTGGCTTTATCTGGGTGCCGGGAAATTGAACCTGGGTCCTTAGGCTTTGTAGGCAAGTGCCTGAACCAACTGCTGAGCTGCCTCCATTCTCCATCCATCCATCTGTGCACTGATGGACATTGAGCTTGTCTCCGTATGCTGGCTACTGTGCATAATGTTAAAATGAACAAGGAAGCGCCGGGGTCTCTTTGACAGACCGATCTCACGTGTGTTCACGGTTTTCATTGCCATGCACTAACTCCCAAACCCAGATCTGACTTCTGATGGAGCCATTTGTGTGCTCTCTTCTAGACACCTCCATGTGTCCTAGAAAGGTCTCTGTCCCAGCCCCAGGCACGGTAACAGACGCCTCAGGGGACAATCGAGAAATCTCAAAAGTTCTCCTGGGATCCTCGCCTTCTTTCCTCATGGCTCAAGTAGTAGATCAAGAGTCCTGAGGACTCATCTCCCAAAACCCGTTCTGTGTCACACAGATGTTTGCTCAGTTCTCCGTCCTGTCATTTCTTGTCTTCATCTTAAAACAGCTTCTTCCACACTGGTCTTTCAGCTTCTCTGTCAGTTCACTCTCCACATGGTTTCCATGGTAACCTTCTTGAAACTGCAACTGTTCAATCACACCGTGTGAGAACCCTAGATCGCTTCCTCACTGCCCTCGGGAGGAAGACCAAATCCACTGGCCTCCTGCATACAATCTTTTCAACAGCTCTCAGCGTCTACATAGCATCTATCGAGCATCTTCCCTGTGCAGAGGAGGGAAAACACAGGCATTTTGAAGTGCTTGAAGGAAAAGTACTTAGTGATTTCAATACTTTGGAAGGTATTGGCATGGACTCTTGTGTAAATTTGGGGGAAGTGGGCAGAGAATTTCTCTGAGGCAATATTCTCAATTGCCTTACAATGCATTTTTTTTTTATTCCGCTCAGCCACCCACGCTTACTGCTCTCCATTCCTCTGGTCTCAGTTTCTTCTCTGTGGGCTTTCCTCATGCCATTTCTTCCTCCCCAGATATCATTCTCCTCTGTCAAGTTATAAAATCTAACTTATTCCTCTGTACTTTGGTCAAATATCATATTACTCTGAAGCCAGAGAGACGCATCCAGAAGATTTTGGGCTCTTCTGTTCCCCTAACACTTTGTGCTTGGTACTTGTTCTGCATTTTCATTCTTTACCAGCTGTACCATCATCCCAAGACTGGCAGCACATGTGCAAAGTGCCCTGGCTGACGCTTGGTCCCGGAGGGTATGCGTGGCACTTTACCTGCTGCCGAGACCGCAGAATCCCCGGACTAGGTAAATTACAGACCATGGAGGTTTATGTGGGTCGTGGCTGTGGGAGATGGGAAGCCGAAGTCAAGGGGCAGGCTGCAAAGATGGCTCAGAGGCCAAGGCATTTGCTGGCAAAGCCCGATAGCCTGGTTCATCCCCTAGGCCCACATAGAGCCAGACACAAAGTGGCTCATGCATCTAGAGTTCATTTGCAGTGGCAGAAGGCCCTGGTGTACCTGTTCTCTCTGTGTGTCTATCTGCCTCTTTCTCTCTGTCTCTCTCTCTCAAATAAATGAAAATTTAAAAATGCAAGGGGCCAGGGCTGGAGAGATGACTTAGTGGTTAAGGCACTTACCTTTGAAGCCTAAGGACCCATGTTCAACTCCCCAGGTCCCTGGTAAGCCAGACACACAAGGTGATGCAAACATGCAAGGTCGCACATACGCATGAGGTGGTGCACACGTCTGGCTCACTCTCTCTCTCATAAAAAAAATTACAAAAAGCAATCAAGGGACCACATCTGGTGAAGGCCTTTGCACTGTGTCGTAACTTGGCAGAAAGGCAAGAAAAAGAGAAAGCAGGGAGCAGCATGACCGAGAACTCACTTTATACTGAGCCACCCCAGCCATGAGGGCGTCAGTCCTGGCACCAGGGCCGAGCCCTTGTGAGCTAATCAACTTCCACAGCGACACGTTCATCGCACTACGTATTTTACGTAAGGGCATTGGTACGTGAGTCATAAAGGAGTGAAGCTTGGTGGGAGCCGAGCACTCTGGCAAACACTAGGCACTAACCAACAGAGTTCGGGGTGTGAGCACCCACCTCCCACGTTCATCCATACTGTGCTCATGTGCTTGCGCCTGGCTACTCTGGAGTCCAGGCATTGTCCCTGCTACTTCAGACCCCAGAGCCTGGAGAAGCTAGTTTTGGGGAACAGCGGTCATTTCTATGCACTTTACACTGTACCTTGGCATTGCCATTGGTAGAAGCTCAAATTCTTTCCTACTGTAAAAAGCTGTAAAACAAATTCTATGATTTTTTTTTCCCATGGAAAGAAAATGTATATTAAGCTGGAATCTCATTCCTAAAACTTTTTAAATAACCAAAACTATAATGAGCTTGAGAAAGTTAAACCAGCAGGCAGTGATTTGATTTTATGATACCATTTTAATTTTATTCCTTTCAGTTAGTAAGAATACTGGATTAAGCAGATTTTTCTCCTTCCTTTACACAATCCTTTGCCCTACAGCTAAATGAGACAGTCTGATTAGTAGGCCAACTAAATAATATATTAACCTTTCGGATCATCATCCCAGAAGTTTACAAAGCATGGCTACAATGGGGCCCTTTGTGCAGGTTTGAAGAGCCGTAATATTTATGACTTTTAGACAAGAAAATCACTAGGATAGCATACTACTTCTTCTTTTTAAGTACATGAACTTAATAATGTATTTTCCTCTGTGTTTAACCCCTAGCCTTAGGAAACTGATCCTGGCTTCACTTTTGAGGTGTTCAAATAATGGGTTCTGTAGAGGCTGTGTGAAAAGGCCTTTGTGATCACTCTGCACACCTTTGAAGTGGCTCAGCACAGAGCAGCGACACTTCTTGAATAGCCCAGTATGCCAGGGCTACGTTGGTGAAGCTTCTCAGGCAGCGTTCTTTATTTCATTGGCAAACTCAAAGGATGGGGCCCATTGTTACCATTAGGAAAGAAAATCCCAAGGAACAGAGAGGTGAAGTTGTGTAACAGGTGGCGGGAGGGCCGGGTGGGGACCAGAGTGTCTCTACAGCCACAGCATCTCTCTCGAGAAAGCAGCTAAGTGCTCAAAAAAGGAGCGAAAACTCCAGCATTTCCAGGGACAAGGACGGTACGACACTGTAGCTGGGACATCCGGAAAGTGCACACTTGTCTCTTCACCTATAGCTTCTCTTCATCCTCACCCATCCTTGCCTCTGCAGGTGTGCCCCAAGCCCACACCCAGCCCACATGCTCCTGTACCAGAGCACTGCCCCCCCCCTCCCAGGGTGGAATCCACAAGAGCCTCAAGTGCTTGAGACCCTCTTCAGCATAATTAGTAATTTCATGGTGACTTCAAAAAAGTCGCTCTTACAAGGGGGAAGGAGACCAACACAGAGAGAAATCAACGCCTATAAAATCAGAGAGCCAGAGCCTCAGAGGCCCCCAACACCTCAGCACTGAAGCAGACCAAAAATGAACCCAACATGGCTCAGGGAAATTTTGCGGAAAAGGGGGCAGAAAGAATGTCAGAGCCACATGTTGGGTCTTGATATGCAGAGACATTTATCATACCAATAACTGTGGGCTAACTCCACAATGCACGACCCATATACCTCAACAAGGAGGGGCCAATGGGGAAGTGGCAGGTCATGGATGAGCCTAATAATGGTACCAAACTGCCTGTATTTGCTGAATAGAAAACTAATTAAAAAAAGAGAAGAAGAAGAAGAAAAAAATAAAAGTTAAAAAAAAAAAGTCGCTCTTCACCGAGAACCATTTTCTGCAGATTGTTCCAGAAATTTCTCTGCAGGCTCTGACGCTGCAGAACACGTGTGTGCTAAGCTGGGAGTCCAGCCGGAAGGCAGCTTTTAGTCTGGCCCCTGGCTCAGCCTGTCCCCACTTGACTTTCAGGCAGTTCTGTAAGCTCCTGGGTTCAGGCTTAGGCCCTTGCCGTCCTACCGAGGAGTTAAGTTTCTCTGGACAGTGAATGTTTTGGCTTCTAGTGGAAATTGCATCAGTGCCATTTAGAATGTTTCCAAGGGCAGTTACAGAAGGAAGCCAAGGCTTTGTCAGTCCGCGGGCAGCCTGCCCTACAGCAGGCCCCAAGACGGAGCCCCCACCTGGTTGTCTTCTCCAGCCTTAGTCGTCAGAGTCGGCCACTTCCTGGAAACAGCGGCACTCTGTAATGCTGCTTCCTGAATCAAGTGGAAGGTTCCACCAAATCCATTATCTAATCCTGAATAAGACAAAGACAGCTTCGAACACGACCCAGCTGTTGGAGTCCTCAGGAGGCAGATAAAGCATGCTCTGTGGCTCAGTAAGCAGAAGGTAACGGACTACAGTGCTCCAGCCCGCACAATGGGGAGACCTGGAGTGGAACCAGGAATTTCAGATTGTCAACCTTGACAAAACAGATGGCGGCCCCCCAGTCTGTGGCACCACCAGGCGAGCTGGCACGTCTGTCTTGACAGCTCCTGGTATGTCTTAAATGTCTGCTAGAGAAAGACATTGACATCGTCTCTGTCATCGGTGGAGAGCCCGCACAGCTCTGGCTGTGACAGAGGGACAAAGACACCAAGCTTGGTGCTGAGCATGGCTCTCACCTTCCCAGGGACTCTGGAGTTCGGCCTGTGCACTGTTGGGCTGGGTGTCTCTCTGCGTGTAGCAGAAGAAGGTACCAGAGCCTTTTGGTTTATCTTTTTCTTTCCATCACTAAGACATCCAATCCACAAACACCTCAATGGGTGGGGCTTATATTGTGGTGCAGCTGAGGTCACTATATATCACTAGACTGCCTCACCAAGATGGTACATTATATTATAGTGGATACATAAAGACCTGGACGGCCTGGCTCTGGAGACTGTGCCATTTAGCTGACTTCATGACCTGGGATGAGGGGCTTGGCTGCTCTCTGCCCCAGTGTTTTCACTTGTAAGATGGGAACGATGAACTCACCCGTCGCACGGTATGGCCAGGAAAGCTGAATGGATTACTATACGTTAAGCCCTCCGAACAATGCCCGGTGCACGATGACCCCAGACATCGCCGCCATAGCTTGTATGGTGCGGGAAGAGCACATCCTTTAACGCAGCACGGAGATGCCGGAAGCACAGTGAAGATGCTGAACCACAAACACCTTCTCTCCTCCCTGGGACTCCCATGCGCTGAAAGGTTGAAGGTGACTCAGGGCCCGAAGTGCAGGTTGGCATACGGTCTCTCCTCTTGCTGGCACACTCACCATGAACGTTGACTGGCATCCTTCTGACAAGCAACACTTCAAATGAAGGAGACATGGAAACCCCCAAATTCTCACACATGTAGGGGTGCTGAGCTCTGACCATGCACCTTCGATGCCACATGTGGTGGGCTCCGGCAGGTGCGATGTGTTCACATCCTGCATCAGAGATGGATGCATGTGGGTTAGATGCCCAGTGCCCGAGCTGTGTTCTCGACCTTACCTTTTTTAAATATTTTATTTTTAGTTATTTATCTATTTGACAGAGAAAGAGGGAGAGAGAGAGAGAGAATGGGTGCACCAGGGCCTTCAGCCACTGTAAACTAACTCCAGACGCGTGTGCCCCCTTATGCACCTGGATCACGTGGGTCCTGGGGAATTGGGCCTGGGTCCTTTGGTTTTGCAGGCAAATGCTTTAACCACTAAGCCATCCCTCCAGCCCTGGACCTTACTTTTTGCTCCTGGGCCTCAGTTTCCTTCTGTGAAAGAGTTAATAACATACTTGTTCTTCTTCATAAGATCGATTTCCACGCGTGAGAAATTAATGTGAAAATGTCAGGAATGGGGCTGGAGAGCTGGCTTAGCAGTTAAGGCACTTGCCTGTGAAGCCCAAGGACTCAGGTTCGATTCCCCAGGACCCACGTAAGCCAGCTGCACAAGGTGGCCCATGGTGTCTGGAGTTCATTTGCAATGGCTAGAGACCTATAGTGCCCATTCTTTCTTTCTTTCTCTCTCTCTTTCTCATGAATAAATAAATATTTTTAAAAGAAAGAAAGAAAATGTCGGAATAACTGGAGCATCACATGAAGATGACTCGACTGAGCTCCGCTGAATGTGGTTTCTTTTCCTGCTGCAATGGGCAGCAGAAGCCTGAAGGAAGATATTTTCTTGGGAGGCCACAGCAAGAAACAGACAGCGTGGATCCGATATGCAGCACCCTTACTCTCCACCAGGTTCTTAGCCTCTAACTGGGCCCAGCTGTTGGAGCACTCTGTGTGTGGGGGGGGGGGGGGAGGATATATTATATCCAATTGCATGGGATTCTCATAGGAGATACCACAGCCCGTAAGAAGCTTCTCAGACCCAAACCAATGTTCGTTCTCCTGTGTCCACACGCTGGTCTGTGCTGGACTAGTCCCTTGCAGTGGCCTGCTTGCTAGTCCATCACCCCCCCTGCAGTTTGAGAGCCCCTGAAAGCGCCTTTGCTTAGCTCTTGTGTTTTAATCTTCGATGCCGTGAATCGATGAGGCGTGCTTAGCACAATAGCCAACGCTTAGAAACGGGCACCGGGCCATTGTACACGCCCAGAGATTTGTCTCGTTTAAAATAAGCTTACAGATGTCTCCACTCATCTCAATTAGCCGGGTGCTAGAATGCAGACTTGAGTAAGGAATGACTGCGGCACAGCAACTTTGGCTTTTCAGAGGGTTTGGGGGTTTTGTTGTCATTGTTTTCAACCAAAGAAAGACAGCCACTGCCAGCTGTTTGCAGTGGCAGCCCCTGATTCTTTTGAAACTTCAACCAGTGATCTAAGGGCATCATCTTGAGAGAACTCAAAGGTGACCTTCCAAACTAACTGTCTTCCACTGTGAAGCCTGGGCCAGCCATGGCTTCCCGAGATTCTCAGAGGGTGAGGGGGACTGTGGCAACCAGGGACAGAAAAACCTGCCCTGGTTTGAATCATAGCTCTACTGTTTATGAGCTGTGTGGTCTGGGAAGAGTTATGTCAGATGTGAAATGAGGTTCAGAATAGAATCTCCCGGGTGGCCACGAAGGGTGCGGTATGTGTAAGCCCTTTGCCCAGGGACTGGCCCAAAGCGCAGGCTCAGGAGCGGTGGCTGGTGCCACACCAAGACCTCCCTTTCTGGGAGACTGCCGGTGCCGCTAGGCATGTCCCTTCCTCAGCTGCTTTCCCTTTGCTTCCTCCTCTGGGGATGCCAAGGCTTTGGGGAAATTTAAAGTAGTTTTGCTTTGTATTTTAAAAAAATAACTTGAATATTCTTGACCTAAACAGATGATTGGAGCTAGTTCCTTTTGTGCTATGGGATTTGCTAAAAGTTACTTTCTAGGCTGGTGAAAAAATAACTTTCTTCCCTTATATGGTTTTAACTTTGAGCCCCTTTTTTCCCCTCCCTATTTTAACATTTTAGACCTTGTACGTGCTGGTGGAAAAACATTTTGTTTTGTTCTAAACATGTTTGTAATACTTGTAGAGGCGGTGGTGTGTGCTCCCAAAGAATCTGCCTGCTTTGCCTACCTCTCAGTCCCGGGAGCCCCCCACCCTCCCTGCAGGGCACTGAATGTTGTCAGTGGTTGTTGAATAGCAGTCCTGTCTAAGAGACAAGTACCCCCCGGACCCCCCCCCCCATCCTCAGCTGATCATTCTTTAGGGGACAGATGGGTGGACCAGAACTTTCCAGCACAGTGCTGCAACTGCAGAGCAAGAACTGCTGGTCAACGACGGTTTTTGGAATGGGCACTTATCACTGTCCCCTAGATGTCCACCTCTTCTTTTATTCCTACGTATTCCACTGGCATCCTCTCTGACCTGTCCCAACTGTGTGAACAACCACAGGGAGGTCCTGGTATCCGTCCACATCTTTTGTTCACTTATCCATGTATTTTCCATCTGTCTGCCATCCATCCATCCATCCGTCCATCCATCTGTCCATCCATCCATTCGTCCATCCATCATCCTTCAGGTCATTTTCAAATACCTGATATGCTAGACACACCCTGCTGCGCCTAGGGTGCAAACACACGGTGATTGAGAAGCCTGAGAGTCCTTTGCCATCTTCTCAATTTCCGCGAGGAACCGAAGTGACTCTCATAGGCCACTGTACCACAGAGCTCCTTCTCCCTCTGACGTTCGCCATACCTCCCAACAGAACCGTGCGCCCAGGTGCCATGGTTGAGAGCCTCAGAACGTACACAAGGTGGCTCAGTGCTGTGCTCATCGACACAGGTTAATCTACGTCAATGTCCAGGCACTCTTCAAAAGCCTCCTTCTGTTCTGGGGACTCTTGGGGCGATGGTGTTTTGAGATGGTCCTGTGCCAGACACAATCACTTTGGGCCCCTTCTGATGGGTTCCTATAGGTAACATCTTCCTTCTGTAAAACCATTAACCTGGTGGACGAGTCATGTCAGTGAAATCCAAGCAGGCCTTTCCTGCTTTGCCATTCCTTTGTTCTGTTTTTATGGCTCCAGTAACAGGAGTTTTATTACAGCCGTTTGTGCCCTCAGCTCTTTTGCTGAGGTTCTGCATAATTTATGATCTAGATTCCAAAATGTTAGTGAATTGCTCCACCAGAAATAATGGAATGTGACAGCAATGGATTCCACATTCTTGGCCCAAATATTTGTGTCTGTGGTTTACAAGTCATTTCAGAGCATGATTGCCGCGTTGCTCAAGCTGTTCCCGAGAAGGAAAGCTGACAGGAGAGGAGAATCTGGGTAATTATAAAGGCACAGACTGGGTCTGCGCCCCCAGCACGCCGCCTGTGCGCACCAGGGAGAAGAAACGGGTGTTACCTTCCCGCCGGCCCCTCCCAGAGGCAGGCGCTACCCTTCTCCTGGAGCTGGGCGCAACCGCTGGATCAGATCTGTGGCTCAGATTCAAAGTGCTGTGTTGTTACGTGGTCAGTACACACAACCCAGAGGGCCAGCCAGCACCGGGCACGTGCTGTCCCTGCCTGAATAAGGCAGGTATTTTCCTCACATCATTTGTTAGAATGTTTTACCTCCCAGAGGAGAATGATGCGACAGTGTGAGTGCTAAGCCTCACAAAAATCCACATGCATTGAATGGAACACAGCGTGTTTCACTGTTGTCCGTTAGGTCCAGTTCCCAAGTGTGTCGAGAAAGACCTGGAAGCAGAATGTACTTTAAATGTAAACATCAATTAAATGACAAAAAAACAAAACAGTCAAAAGTGTTGAAGAGGCTGTTTGGGTGTAGTAAAGGAACCTTGTCCCTGTTTTGGTGAGTCACAAGAGGCTTAGTGGTTGTGGGATTGCTGTATGGAGGAGCTGGGGGTATTAAATTATCCTTCCTATGGCAAAAACAATGAGGCCCAGGCTGGAGAGCTGGCTTAGCAGTTAAGGCGCTTGCCTGCATAGCCAAAGGACCCAGGTTTGACTCCCCAGGACCCGCGTAAGCCAGATGCACAAGGTGGCACATGCATCTGTAGTTCGCTTGTAGTGGCTGGGGGCCCTGGCATGCCCATTCTCTCTCCCTCTCTCTCTCTTTCTCTCCCTCTCTCTTTCTCTCTCTCTTCCTGCCTATTTCTGTATGTGTGTGTGTGTGTGTGTGTGTATATATATATAAAATAAAATAAAAATGAGGCCCAGCATCTGGTCAGATTCCTGGACTCTCACGGAGAGTGCTGTGTTCTGATCCATATAGCCGATGTAGCCAGTGGAAGGAATGGTGACCTGTGTGGAGGAGGTCACATTGCTACACCAAGGAGTGGCCTTGCATTTCGACAAGCCAGTTGCTCCTTCTTTGGACAAAACTCTCCAAGACCCGCCCCCACAACCAGGTTGAACCTGTACTCTGTGACCAGCCCCCAGGGACATCAAGCAGAGGGTCATGAAACAAAACGCAGGTGTCCTGCCAGACACCTGTAAGACCCTAACGAGACACGCGGGCACTTGTGGACCCTCTCTTCATCCTTTTAGTACCAACCGTGCCGGGTGTGAAGAGAATGCAGGGTGAGGAAAAGAAAATCCCTGTCATGTTTCTAAACCCGCAGAGGAGTGTCACTGAGGAAAACAAGGGGCAGCGTGCTGATGGAGAAGATGGAGGGGTCTTAGGGGCACAGTCATGGAAGGCCCCTGCAAAGGAAGTGCCCTTTATACAGAGCCTGCATAGAGCCTCAAAGTGCTCGGGACCTGGGTTCAAATTCTGGCGCTCCTGTTTGCTCAGACTCTGTCCCAGTCTAGTCTGCTGTTTTGCCATCTGGAAGCCTGCCTGCCGAGGACACTTTTGGTAGCTAGTCATGGAACCCTTCCTCCTCCTCTTTCCCCTGTCCTCTTCTTTCACATTTAAAAATTAAATGCAGATTTAATTTCTTGGACCATGCTGACTAACCCAGAGTTTAAAATATTTACAGTAATCATATTTTCCAAGTTAAAAAGTTGCCCCAAGAATCTGATCTTAAAAAAAAAAAAAATCCTAGTTTCTGATTCATGGAGTTGTATGTATGACTAAATATTCAAGATAGCTATAAAATCACACATATTCAGTTGTGTATTTAATTAATCTTTGCTTTTATTGAGAGGAGTCTGCAGAGGTGGAGGGCTCCAGCCTGCGGCCAGTCACTGTATCACACACCTACAGCCCCGTGAAGCCCTTTCTGGAACCCAGAGAGCAGTTTTAACAGAGATCTCAATGCCGTGACTCCTCCTGAGACAGTGGGTGGCATGAGTGTTGACCTAAGTGGGAAGTGACAGGAAAGTTTTGTCAGCCGAGCCTGGGAGGCGGGTGTTTCATGGGCTGTGATCCGAGTGGATTGATGTGGACAGCGTGGCTGTCAGTTCACGGGAACATTAAAAGCTTCTTTAGACAGAGAGTCCACTGGGGCCTTATTAGTTCTAGAAAGATTCAGAGGCACATCAGCCTCAAGGCTGTCTGTTTTACATCATACTTTGCTCTCAGGGACCAACACAGCACACAGCTCTGTCCTGGAGGACTTCGGGCTGCTGCCGAGCCGCTGTTTCCAGCGCCATGCTGCGCACCCACACGGTGCTTCAAGAATCACATCGAACCCTTCCCTCAGCCACCCTGCTGAGCGTGAGGACAGAGGAGCCAGAGGTTCCACACTGCCCCGGAGCTCCGAGCAGCCAGGACCACGCCCGGTCCTCCCTGAGCAAGGCCTCCTCCACGGCCACCTTCCTGTGCAAGAGCGCCCCTTGTCCCGGGAGCCCCTGCCAGGCCGCTGGTCTTTCTACACAGATCATTGGTTGGTTCCAGTTGGCCGAGCGATCCTAGACACCTTGTGAGTGGATCCTGAGCGCAGAGAAAGGTGGGTGGGCTCACGGCTGGAAGCAAAGAGCGGGGCAGGAAGGAAGAGTGTCCAAGAGGAGAGGAGCTTTTCCTTGGAACGGGTGAAGGTCATGTCCTTCAGAGCTGGTGGGTAAATCCAGACCTCGGCTCCGAGCGGTCAAGGAGTTAGACCAAAACGCTGGCTGCTTGGAGAGACCCTGGGCAAGCGGCTTTCTGTAGCGTCCCTTCCTGCCCTTCTCCCTCCTGCAATGGAAAGCCATCTGACTTTCAGACCATTCATCCCGGTGCTTATGAAGCCTAAAAGCAGTCCTGCCTACACTGCCCTTGCTGAAGGGGAGACTGACTTGAGCCACCCCATCTTTGTTCCCGTAGGCCTGTAGGCCTCTCTGAGCTGTGAGCAAACCACAGAACAGGAGCTCAGCAGGCATCCAGGGCACTTCTGACAGCCGGATTTTGTTTCCTGTACTCCACGTCCCACGTGGACATGAAATGTCCTTCCTTCCTTCCATGTTCTCCTGTCTGGGGGACGAGCTTCTTAAAGGCCCACTCCCCCAGAAGTCTACCTACACATCCCTTTACCTGGTAACAGCTCCCTGAATCCATGGACTGTGTCCCTTGGGCACAACACGTGACTCACAGAAGTTCTGCACATGTCCAACAGGCTTGCTCAGGTAGCATTTTACATTCCCTTAATCTCTGAAAATTCGACTTCATTTCTCTGTCAACTTGGGATGAAGCAGTTTCTCTACAACCCTAACAAGTTAACCACACAGGAAAGTGTCAAGTGTGATTCATGCTCACACCTGCTTCACTGGCCTTGGTGAGTTTTGTGTCTTGAGAGCTGGGAGTTGGGGCTGGAGAGATGGCTTGCTGCTTAAGGAGCTTGCCGGAGAAGCCTAAAGGTGCAGGTTCAATTCTCCAGGACCCACATAAGCCAGATGCACAAGGTGGCACATGCATCTGGAGTTCATTTGCAGTGGCTGGAGGCCCTGGTATGCTCATTCTCTCTCTCTCTCTCTCTCTCTCAAATAAATAAAATAAAAATTTGAAAACATTTATTTTAAAAGAGAGAAGCCAGGCATGGTGGTGCACGCCTTTAATCCCAGCACTCAGGAGGTAGAGGTAGGAGGATCTCTATGAGTTCGAGACCACCCTGAGACTACATAGTGAATTCCAGGTCAGCCTGAGATAGAGTGAAAAGCTACCTTGAGAAACCAATAAAAAAGAGAGAGAGAGAGAGCTGTGGGTCTTTGTTGTCCTCTGACATCTGAACCGTCCTCCATTCTCCGTGCATACCTTGAATTTAGCTCAACAACATGGATCCCATTAATGGGATAGCAGTCACCTCAGGTCCTTCCTGAGTTTGGAGTGATGTGTTGCTTGGTGTTTTGTGCAGCTCGGGCTGTGGCAACAGCAATCATGGGGTCACGCGTGCTCTGCCTGGAGATTATCTGCTGGCAAGTTGTTTGGCCTTAGGGAGGGTCAGGGTTTATCTCTAGCTACCAAAGCCACAGAGGCACTGAGTGGTATCAGTGCAGCCTAAACTGTAGCTGCTGCCTGGGCTGCCTTCAGTGCCACTGGCCATGCGGTGGAGGCATCTGGACGGTGGTTCTGCGTCCAGGAAGGCATGGACGCTCGTGCTGTTCATGTTCTGGTTTTACTAGTTAGTAAAGCTTCCTCTGCACACATGCTTGGAAACGTGTGCTCAGTGTTTCTCTTTACTAGTTACTAGTTTATGAGTTAGTGATTTATTAGTTACTAAAGCTTCCCCTGAACACAACCTTGTAAACGTGTGCTCAGTGTTTCTGTTTACGAGTTACTAAGATTCCCCTGCACACACTTGGAAACAGGTGCTCCGTGTTTCCCTTTACTAGTTACTAGTTTACGAGTTACTAAGATTCCCTGCACACACTTGGAAACAGGTGCTCCGTGTTTCCCTTTACTAGTTACTAGTTTACGAGTTACTAAGATTCCCTACACACATTTGGAAACAGGTGCTCCGTGTTTCCCTTTACTAGTTACTAGTTTACGAGTTACTAAGATTCCCTGCACATACTTGGAAACAGGTGCTCCGTGTTTCCCTTTACCAGTTACTAGTTTACGAGTTACTAAGATTCCCTGCACACACTTGGAAACAGGTGCTCCGTGTTTCTCTTCACTAGTCACTAAGGCTCTCACCTCCTGCACACGTACTTGTTCACATGTGCTCAGCATTTCTGTTTTTCGTATGTAAATTTGTGGCAGAAGGAAAGGTGTTAGAAGATTTGAAGACTGTTGGATCTCTTTTCTCAGGAATCTAGTAGCACATCCCTTCATCCTTGATTAGACAGTAATAAAAACAGACTTCTCAGTTTTGACAGTGTCTTGAGGTGACAGTGACTTCTGCACACATACTCATCTGCCTCAGACTGGCTCGTTACAGTACCATTCATTCCATAGGATGAATTAAACCAATCAGGAAGTTTAAAGGAGGATGATAGTTTAGAAATATGTCCGCAACTCCTTTGACATTTTCCCTTTCCCCTCAAAGGTGAGCCACCCTTAGTGACTGCCTTTCAATGGGCAGAATGTGGCCGAGGACCACTCTGTGGCTCTGAGGCACGGTCCTACCAGCAGAGGCCTCTGATTGGCCATCTCTCTCCAGGACCACTTACTGTGGGGAAGGCGGCCACCATGCACTGAAGATGCTCAAGCCTCTCCATGGAGAATGATAGTGCTCCCCCTGTAACCATTGGAGAATAGAGTGGTGCTCCCCCTCTAAACATGGGGGAGAATAGAGTGGTGCTCCCCATGTAACCATGAAGAATAGAGTGATGCTCCCCTTTAACCATGGAGAATAGAGTGGTGCTCCCCGTGTAACCATGAAGAATAGAGTGGTGCTCCCCTTTTAACCATGGAGAATAGAGTGGTGCTCCCCCTGTAACCATGGAGAATAGAGTGGTGCTCCCCCTTTAACCATGGAGAATAGAGTGGTGCTCCCCCTGTAACCATGGAGAATAGAGTGGTGCTCCCCCTGTAACCATGGAGAATAGAGTGGTGCTCCCCCTGTAGACATGGAGAACAGAGTGATGCTCCCCTTTAACCATGGAGAATAGAGTGGTGCTCCCCCTGTAACCATGGAGAATAGAGTGATGCTCCCCCTATAACCATGGAGAATAGAGTGGTGCTCCCCCTGTAGACATGGAGAACAGAGTGATGCTCCCCTTTAACCATGGAGAATAGAGTGGTGCTCCCCCTGTAATCATGGAGAATAGAGTGGTGCTCTGTGGGTTCCTGTGTCCTCCGGGGCCCAGCCATGGCCTCCCCACTGAAGGCACCCAGGCAACTTGGGTGGGTGAGTACGTGATGAGAGAAACACTCCCAGGAGATAGTTGGATAGCTCTCTTGGTTTATTATCAGAGAAAATGGGTTTATAAGCATCTGAGGGTGGGGGTTGGACCCTAAGGGGATTGGACGTACCAAGTTCATTTCTGATGCATAATTAGCATATGAAGACATTCATTCCAGCACGTTGGCAATGGCAGGGGAGGGGGGAGTCAGGTGATCTAGGTTTCAGGAGGATGGCAGCTGGCCAAAGATTACAGGGCTATGGGCAGAGCCTAAATTCAAGAGTACTGGGATTGGAGAGGGTGTGGCCTCCTGTATCCTGGGGGTCCTTTATTTCTCCCTCTCATGAGCAGACACTCTAACTGCTTTTAGGGGCAAGGGACAAAGACATCAGATCACTTACTATTTCCTACTGAATGGGACACAAAGTGGGGACTTGTGGCAGTGAGAGAGTCTCTCCCAGAGGGGGGAACTATTCTAATGGGCCCCCGAGTGTAGGAAGATAATGTTGGAAGAGAACGTTGGGGAGAAAGAATAAAAGTAAGGAGTTAATGAGAAGTGAGCACACAGCAAACTGGTCCTTTTTGAGGTCGAGGGAATCCAGGTAGACAGACTTGGATTGTCTCAGGACCATCTGAGGATGAGCTGGCTGAGATTTTCTTCCAGAACTGTTCATTAAATGGCACAATAGTATTCAACATGGCTTGTAAAACAAATGAGATGTTAGCAGCATTATCAGAAACATATACACAACATTTTAACCTTGATAATAGAGAGCCATTGGGTGTCATTAAAGGCTGTACATATATACATATATACATATATATATATATATGAACTTATTTATATATTCTAGATTTGAAAATAACCCTTTTGACATCTCTAGTTCTATAGTTTTTTTTTATTATAGAATTAGAACCAAATGGGGGGGGGAGAGATGTCTTAATGTTTGTTTGTTTCCACTCTTGGAAAGCTCTTGTTGTATTACTTAATAGGCCATTTATATAATTAAGGTATTTTTTATCCTTGGTTATACATTTCTCTCTGAGTGTTTAAGACCACGCAGATAGCCTAAATTTAATTAAGGCTTAATTTTGGAGGTCACTAATGGCTCTCCAAAGAGACTTTAGGGACCCAGCAGAAGCCCTATAGCTTATTGGTGTTGTCTGTGTGTCAGTATGAGTCAGGGCTACGCTGGCCAAGTGCTTTTCTCTTCTTTGAGAAGCCAGGAGGACTGATTGCTCCTTGATTGTGACTCTCCTGGTTCAGACTGTACACTGATTTTGTTTGGGTCTCCGTGTCCTCCCTGCTCAGGAAGACAGGTGACTTACCAGGGGGCCAGTGTAGAAGTGTCCCATCATCTCCAGTGGCCTCATGACCTGGGAGCACATATGGAAAGGAAGTTACACCAGCCTGGATGTATGTACATGAAGAGCACATTTGATTACTGAAATAGATTTAGTTAAAGAATGGCGCAAGAGCTTCTAAATCATTTTTTCCATTCTTTTAAATTTTTGTTGTACTGTGGCAACACAAGGTACATATCTGAGGTATAGAAAGTAGGCACACCTTATATTTTAAATATCTAACATTTATAAATATAGGCAGAACCTGTTACCAGTCTTGAAAATAAAACCATTTAATTTACAAACTAATTAATTTAACCTAGAAATTGTCAGAAAAGGACAAGTGAGACAGTACAAAGTCTTAGCACCTGTGTTTGAAAACATCTTTGATTAGTTCAGATACCTCTGTGGGTACCAATTATCCAGAGAACATTGGAAACAGAACCACAGAGCTTGAATATTATTTTTCTCAGATGAGGACCATTGTTGGAGCATGAGGCTGTATACTAAAGTAGGGAATATGTCTCAAGAGTTAATTTTGTTATAAGCACTGGGCTTAAAGTGTCAAAAAATGAGACAGTTACTTTACATACAATAGAGCAAAATCTGGTCCTTTTTTGAACCAAAACAGTTAGCTAAATTTTAATATAAGCCTTGATAAATCTTATTTGAAAGAAACAACACCATTTGACAGCTAATGATTTTGGCTTAATTTTGATAGCTATTGATTTTATGTACTGTAGAAATTTTTATTAACATAAAATAATTTTATGTTTTACCCATGACTTAAATTTGATAAAGCTTATGCAAGATATCCCAACATATTTTCGCCTGAAAATTAGTTTTTTGTTCCTTAAGAGTTTATAAGTAGTTGAAAAATCTCTAACTTCGGGCATGGTGTTTAGGTTTAGCCTGAAAATTCTTTCCTACACATGCACATCTTTGTCCACATACTTTAACATTCTGATCTAAGTACCACTCATATAGCATTTTTAATGAGCATTCTATGTCCCAACATTGAAAATTCCTTCCCAGTTCCTTCAATTAACTCATCTCAGCCCATTATTAAACATCGTTCTTATAAGGCTATTAAGAAAAACTACACCAAATTGATTAACTCTATTACTGACTGACAAGCAAGTAGTCTAAAGACAATTTTATGTCATTAATACCAATAACACACTTGGAGATGATTTTATTAGGAGTAACTAAGGGAATTTTGTTGCTATCTTGAGGCAGGCTGGCCTAGAAGTCAGGTCAGTTGCCTCCTCCTTTTAAGTAATAGGACACTACAATCTTTTTGTTTTATTTTACTTTAAAATACCTGCCAAGGGCTGGAGAGATGGCTTAGCGGTTAAGCGCTTGCCTGTGAAGCCTAAGGACCCCGGTTCAAGGCTCGGTTCCCCAGGTCCCACGTTAGCCAGATGCACAAGGGGGCGCACGCGTCTGGAGTTCGTTTGCAGAGGCTGGAAGCCCTGGCGTGCCCATTCTCTCTCTCTCCCTCTGTCTTTCTCTCTGTGTCTGTTGCTCTCAAATAAATAAATAAAAAATGAACAAAAAATATTTAAAAAAAAAATACCTGACAAATTATGTTACTTCAGAGCAAATTCTGTTGTTTTCAAGAAGCCTCTATGTAAGTTGACCTAGAACATAAAGGGCTCAGTAATTATATTTATGATATTATGTAACAAAGTAGGACATTCTTTACGTAAAACTTCAGTTCACCATAGGCTTTAGTTAAATGTGACCTTTTTTGCCTTTCTTGCCGCTTTTTGGTGTGCTGCGTTGCTGGGCAGGGCTTGCATACACCTGAGATCAGCCCTGCCCGGCTCGCACTCACCTGGGCTCAGGTCTAGTACAGGTGGACGTAATGGCTGAGACTGGCCGAGACGACTGCCGGAGGCCAAGCCGGCTACCTGAGGGGGGAGGAAGGGAGGGGTGCCCTGGGACCACTGGGAAAAGAGGGGGCCTCCAGGACCACCAGGAGGCCTCTGAAAAAGGAGGGGAGCTGCTGGGAATAGAGGGGGTCTGCGGGGGGGGGGGGCGGCGCTGGGAGAGGAGGCGGAGACATGGCACCTGCACGGGCCGAGGCGCCATTGTCTGGGCACGTGTGAGCCCGCCGGCTGACTCTCACCCGAGCCGCTTTGGAGCGCTCGCAAAGCCGGCTTGTAGTTTCGCTGCTTAAAGGGAGTGAGGGAAATTTCCTTCCAGAACTTTTTACTTCCTAGTCAGATAGGCTATGCAGGTCCATGTGTCTGGGCCACATGGATGCCCAGAAATCATCCAGGGGGCGACCTGGAGGACTTTTTCCCAAAAGAAGCTGGCCTCCCTCTGGGAAAGCTTAATTCCCTTAACTTTCAGAAGAGCCCATAATCTGCAAATCTGTGATTCCTTTTGGTGGGAGACAATTTTAAAGTAAAGGAGGAAGAAGAAAAATCGCTTCTGTCTGATGGAGGGAAGAGAAATAGAGGGTTTTTGCCAACACCCAACAGGCTGTCGGGGTCCAGGCAGAGGATGGCTGGCCTTCAGTCAATACCAAAGAGTGGCCTTGGCCAAGAGACTTCAGTTGCCTGTTTGTTGTGTCTGCCCTGGCTCTGTGGGTTCCTTTGTCCTCCAGGGCCCGGTCATGTCCCCTCGCCAAAGGCGCCCAGGCAACCAGGGTGGCTGAGCGTGTGATGAGAGAAACACTCCCAGGAGAGAGTTGAACAGCTCTCTCAGTTTACTGTCAGAGACAATGGGTTTATAAGCATCTGAGGGTTGGGGGAGGACCCTAAGGGGATTGGACATACCAAGTTCATTTCTGACGCCTAATTAGTATATCAGGACGTTCATTCTAGCACATAGGCAATGGCGGGGCGGGGGAGGGGGGGCTGTCAGGTGATCTAGGGTCTCAGGATGGGCTGTGTGAAGGCTGGTAAGGAGTTTCCTTGGCAACTGACCAAAGGTTATAGGGCTACGGGCAGAGCCTAAGTTCAGGAGTGCTGGAATTGGACAGGGAGTGGCCTCCTGTAGCCTGGCGGGTCCTTAGCCATGCCTGGAAGCTCAGGCCCCTCTCTTGAAGGCTCTAGCCTGTGCCTGGCAGTGCCCGATGACTGGTGCTCCCCTCTAACCCATGGAGGATAGAGTGGTGCTTGCTGTCTGGCTGAAAAGTCATAAAATGGACACCCTAGCAAGACAGGAAACTTACCCCTGCTCATTCCTCATCTCCATCTCTCTGTCCTTGCTGGACTGTACAGAGACATTCTAACCCACCTTCTAGGGCAGGACTAGTGAAGCCAAGCAGGGGGCCAGGACACTCATCCTCACCAAGTGAGACAGCCCCACCAATTCTGGGATAGCAGAGCCCACATGGGGAGCCGTGCTCCCACTTCCTGGGGTGATGTCTGAAGAACACTGGGGACCAGTCAAAGGTAATGAGGCTCACTGTGTCCCAGAGTTAAGTCAGGCACATGGAGCCCCAGGACGGGCAGCCCCTCTCACAGACGTGTGGTGCCAACCCACAGCAGAATGCAAGCGGAACTCTGGGGAGCAGTAATGAGAGGTTCAAGCCCACCCAGCTAGAGTGGTATCAGCACTGTCCCAGTGGGAAGCCTGAGCCCCACCCTGTCCTGGAAACAAGGAGTGCCTTCTCCATCCTCCCAAGTATAACAGAGATCCTAGGCTTGGCATATAAAGCAAGTATAAGATGATGTGAGAGTGAGACAGGAGGCCAACCAGCTGTAGACCGTGGGCCAAATAACATCCTACGGGGGGCTGGAGAGATGGCTTAGCGGTTAAGGTGCTTGCCTGTGAAGCCTAAGGACCCAGGTTTGATTCTCCAGGTATTACATAAGCCAGATGCACATGGTGGTACACGCGTCTGGAGTTGGTTTGCAGTGGCTGGAGGCCCTGGTGTGCCCATTCTCAAGCTCTATCTCTCTCTTCCTTTCTCTCTGTCTCTACTAAATAAATAAGTAAAAATAAATCTTTGAAAAGAAAAGAAAAGAAAAGAAAAGAAAAGAAAAAGAACATCCTGTGGCCAGCTGCCTGGTGATGACTTCTCTCACAGAGGCCAAGCAGAGAACCTGGCTTTCCCCTAAGGACAAGGTGGCAACTTCCACCCACCCCACCTCACCCACCAGACTGGGGTCAGAGGAGGCCTGGTAGAATAAAATGCTTAAGAAACATCCGGGTTTCAACTGAAAAATCACACATCCTACAAGAACCGGAATAATTTCAAACATAATGAGAAAAGACAGTTATCGGATGCTCACGCTGAGATGACGGCACTGAGAGATTTGAGGGTGACAGCTTAGGGTCGCATACGCGCCTCAGTGGACGACTACGAAGGTGCTGGGGACAAACCCTCGGATTCCTCAAGGAAGGACGTCTCAGAGAATTGCAAAGTGAAGGGGACTCGGGAAAAGGAAGGGGGGGATGGAGGACTAGGGTCATGATATATTGTCTATATGGATGGAGGTTTTTCAATAAAAAGTTTTCCCGTTTTTTGGGTTTTTTTTGAGGGAAGCCCACTGGGCTTTTTATGAAAAAGAGTGTGAGAAATAGAGAAAACTGGTGTGCCAGGGCTTCCAGCCACTGTAATAGAACTCCAGATGCAGGTGCCACCTTGTGCTCACGGGAGACCTTACACATGTGTCACCTTGTGCGTCTGGCTTAAGTGGCCTCTTGCGGCTGCAAACAAACTCCAGACATATGTGCCATTTTGGGCACCTGGCTTTATGTGGGTACCAGGGAATCAAACCAAGGTCATTAGGCTTGGCAAGCAAGCGCCTTATCTCTGAGACATCTCTCCAGCCCCTAAGAAGAATCTCCTAGCAGAAAGGAAATGATAGAGGGAGTTTTTGAGCACGAGGAGGGAGGACGTGGACGGAGAGAGCAGAAGTGGTTGGTAGAGTGGACGTGCAAACACACACAATTCTGGCTGCACCAGGAGCAGGCACTGCCAGGATGCTCGGCGAGAACACACGCGGGCTCGGAACGTTCACCAAGGTGGAGGACACAGTCCCGAAACTGAACAGACGTTCTCTGGACACAGTGCAACCAAACGAAAATCCAACAGAGAGGGAGCTGGAAAATCTCCAAACAGTTGGAAACTGAGAACGTGCTCTTGAATAATCCTCAGGTCAGATAGAAAGTCTCCCAGGAGATGGGAAACGTAAACTGAGAAGATACCAGAACTCATGGGGCTTAATGACAGCAATTCTGAAGGGGAAGTTCAGAGCACTCCATGTGCATATCGTAAGAGAGGAAAGGTCTCCAATACATGCAAGTTTCTCCCTGGAGAAACTGGGAGAAAGCAAAGCAAGACAGATAACAGAGGACCAGGAAGGGGACGTCACAAAGTAGACACAAGTTGGCCAGGAGGGGGACGTCACAAAGTAGATACAAGTCACAATTTGACCAGGAGGGATTGTCACACAGTAGACACAAGTTGGCCAGGAGGGGGACGTCACAAAGTAGATACAATTTGACCAGGAGGGGGACGTTACAAAGTAGATACAAGTCACAAGCTGACCAGGAGGGATCGTCACAAAGTAGACACAGGCTGACCCGAAGTAGGATGACACAAGGGTGGGAGACTAGCATAAGGAACAGAAAACAACACAACGACGTTAATAGAAATAAAGGCGGGCGGGCTGGAGAGATGGCTTAGCGGTTAAGCGCTCGCCTGTGAAGCCTAAGGACCCCGGTTCGAGGCTCATTTCCCCAGGACCCACATTAGCCAGATGCACAAGGGGGCGCACGTGTCTGGACTTTGTTTGCAGTGGCTGGAGGCCCTGGCATGCCCATTCTCTCTATTTCTCTCTATCTGCCTCTTTCGCTGTCTGTTGCTGTCAAATAAATAAATAAAACTAAATAAAATAATAATAAAGGCTGGCTCTTTGAAAGAATCAACAGTCACATTTGTAGCAAACTAAGAAAACAAAATAGATGACAACGATTCCCAGTATAGGACTGCAGCACAGTTGCTCACTGTTGACCCTGAGGACATTGAAAGGACCGTAAGGAATAGCACAGACATCTCTGCACACAAAAATTTGACAACTGAAATAACATGGGCCAATTCCTTGAAAAGTAATAATCATCCTAGTGCTGTTAACCACTAAGAAAATTAAATTCATAGTTAACCCTCCCCCACCAAACAAAGAACCAAACCCTTGGGGGGCTCAGTGGTTTTACTGGAGAATTGAATTTACAATGTAAAGAATTAGCACAAATTCTTCAGTCTCTTTTTAGAAAATTGAAGAGGCAGGAAAATTTCCCAGTATACTCTACAAAGCCAATACTACCCTCATACCTAAAAGGCGAAGGCACTCCGAATGTTTATGTGTCTATTCTATAGTACTTATATGTACATCTTTAGCCAAGAACGTAGATGTAAAATTCTTAACAAAAAAAACTAGTAAGTAGGGTTCAACAACATATAAAAAGGACTTTCATAAAGAACATATACCATGATCAAGGATGGTTGTAATACCAAGAAAAAGACTGATCCAGTGTTTGAAAATAAAACGTTAACTGCTTTAGTAACACAGCATGGAAGAAAAAAGTCATGTGACTAGATCGCTTGATGCAGAACTCCAAAACCAAGGACAAACCTGACGGTACCGCATCCTGGTAAGGACGTACGGCAACCAGAGCCCCTAAGCATCGCTGATGGGACACCAAGTGGCACAGTCCCACACGAAAATAGACCCTGCATATGACCCAGCAGTCCCCTCATAGGTGTTTATGAGAATCAAAAGTCTCCATAGTGGGCTGGATAGATGGCTCATTGGTCAAGGCACTTGCCTGCAAAGCCTAATGACCCCAGTTTGATTCCCTAGTACCCATGTAAAGCCAGATGCCCAAAGAGACATATGCATCTGGAGTTCATTTGCAGTGACTAGAGGCCCTGATGCACCTATTCCTCCCCCCCCCCCCCGTCTCTGTCTCTTCTCTCTTTGTGTGTCTCTTCTCTCCCCCCGCCCCCACTTGCAAATAAATAAAAAGTCTCCATACTGTCTTTGCAGCTTCCTATGAAACTGTAATTATTTCAAAGTAAATGAAAGGAGGAAAATTCTTTTGGCTCTTAAGATTAATCACCCTATTGACATCTCAAGAAACTTCTTGCAGGGTTAGGGAGATGGACCTGAGTTTGCTTTCCCCAGCACCTTTGTAAGGCTGGATCAAAGGGGCGCACACACCTCTATTCCCAGTGCGCTGACAGCAGTGGGAGACGGAGCTGAGGAACCCCAGAGCTCACGAGCCAGCTAGAATGGCCTTTCTAGCAGCAAGAGGCAAGAATAACTGACACCCGAGGTTGTCCTCTGTCCTCCACACATGCACCGCCACCCACCCACACACACACACACACACACACACAGAGAGAGAGAGAGAGAGAGAGAGAGTGAGAGAGAGAGAAACTTCCTGAAATCTCAGAATATCAATTCTAGATGCCAAAGCTGATGAACTCTCTTCATTCTTCAACCGACTTGAATTCAGAAGTGCTGGAGCCATGATCAAGAACCACTGGTAGGTTCTGGACTCCACTACAGTTGTATTTGCTGAAGGGCTGGATGTGGGCCCTGCCCATGAATGCAATTTGCTTATGACCCAGTAAGGTTGGGCAACTTCCCAACATTGTCATCGTCATGGCAAAGTCCCCAAAGATTCTGCTGCCATCGCCAGACAGATCCTCACTTGTATATGTGAGCCTACTGGGGGGCAGGCTAGAAGCACCTCTTCCATTCAGAGTTTCATTCCACAAGAGTTGTCTTAGTAAAACGTGTAATTCTATGGAACCACAAATCGAATAATGCGCAGCTGCTTTCACCAGGCCAACCCGCCATTAGCACCATGAACTCCAAGATCACAGCTTTTCCACTCAGATCTTCTTGTGTCCACTGTCTTCTCGCTTTGGCTCTCTCTCTCGTTGTTATCCCTGGCCCGTTTGCTTCTCACCTAGAGTGTGAATCTTGGGTACTGTGCTCACCAAGATGTCACACCACCTCTACCTTGTAACATTCACGGCATAAAGGCCACAAATATAAGAGAGGCAACTTTCTGAATCTTTTGGATCATAGGTGTGTCTCTTTTATTAATTTTTTTAATTCATTTTTATTTATTTATTTGAGAGTGACAGACAGAGAGAGAAAGAGGCAGATAGAGAGAGAGAATGGGCACGCCAGGGCCTCCAGCCACTGCAAGCAAACTCCAGACGCGTGCACCCCCTTGTGCATCTGGCTAACGTGGGACCTGGGGAATCGAGCCTTGAACCGGGGTCCTTAGGCTTCACAGGCAAGTGCTTAACTGCCAAACCATCTCTCCAGCCCAGGGTGTGTCTTCTTCCAGTACTGTTTTAGGGACCAGTTAGGGGCTGCAGAAAATGGCTCAGCGCTTGGTTAAAGCTGCTTCCTTGTGAAGAGAGAATGGGTGTCTTACAGCTTGCGCAGGAATCTTCTCCACTGAGGTGAATGCCGACGGTGACAGCCTCTGCTGGGCCTGAAGTCCCCACCGAGCACCAGGCTCTCCCTGTAGAAAGCGTGTTCATCCTCCCATGCGTCATGGGGGCAATGGTAGCTGTGCTCCACAGCAGAGGAAACTGAGGCTCAAGATGAGCCTGGGTAACTCCCCCGGCCCCAGAGCTGCTGCTCTTTCCAAGGGCTGGAGAACATGCTCGAATGAGAAAGGGGTCACCCCAGTGGATTTTAGCCCAGTGACTCTGAGGTCAGTTGGGACCTGGCATTGGGATTTTCAGTCTCCCCTGGTGACTCGACTTTGCATCCCTGGGTTGACAAGGTCTACTTTCATGACCAGGTCGTCCTGCCCTGTTGACAGGACCTCCATGAAGACAGCTCGCGGCTTCTGTTCACTTGGAGGTGGTTGTCGCTGGGAAGCTAGAGCTGAGGCCTGCCCCCCCGAAACATCCGGTGCATGGCCACACGCGGCAGTCCTGTGGTCAGGGAGAAAGAGACATGGGTTACGACCACCCAGACCTGGCTGTCTGAAGGCAGATGGGGGTTGCTTCTAACCTTCATGACTACATTCCTTAGATACCGTTCTGTCTTTTTTTTTTTTTTTTTTGAGGCAAGCCCAACAGACTGGCCTTCTTTTTTTTTCACGTGAGAGAATGAGAGCAAGAGCAAGAGTGAGAACAAGAAAGAGATAAAGAGAAAAAAGAAGTGGTGTGCCCAGGCCTCCAGGCACTGAGGTCAATCTCCAGATGTTTGCGCCACCTTGTGTGCATGTGCGACCTTGCGCACTTGCCTCACCTTGTGTGTCTGGCTTACATGGGACCTGGAGAGTTGAACATAGGTCCTTAGGTTTTGCAGATAAGCGCCTTAACCACTAAGCCAGCTCTCTAGCCCCTTAGATGTCTTCCATGGCACACTGCCTGGCCCTTGTCTTCAGGCACTTATAGTCTTTCATGGGTCTGTATCCTGTATAGTTGAAAATAGCAAGGTGCTAATCTGGTTCTATTACTTGGCAACAGGAGTTAGCTGTGTTCTTTTTCACTCATATTAAACTTAATCCTCAGGGTGGGGAGATAGCTCAGTAGTGAAGGCACTTGTCTGTAAAGCCGAAGGAGCCAGGTTCAACTCCCCAGGACCCACGTAAAGCCAGATGCACAAGGTAGCACGTGGGTCTGGAGTTTGCTGGCAATGGCTAAAGGCACTGGCCTGCCCAGACATTTGCTCTCAAATAAATAAATAAAATATTTTTTTAAAGAAAACTTAATCTTCCACATACCCAGTTTCTCAGGTGAGAAAATTGATGTTTGTAGAAATTAAGCAATCTACTGAAGCTGTGATTCAACTGACAATAATTCCAAGCAGCCTGCCTCACTGCCATGCTTTCTAGAAGGCAGAAGCATGTTGTCTGTAAAACTGAGCCCTGGGAACTCACATTAGTGCGGCAAAGGCATTTGGGGCTCCAATGTGGGGCTTCCTCGAGCTCACAGCATTGAAGGGGACAGAGTGCAGTGCCATCTGATGGGAAGGGACGTGGGCCACGTAGGTCACTAATATTTTGCAAGTTGCTGCATTTTAAAAAGGGTGAAAGTAATGGTATTTTATTGATTCACTATATCAAAAATATTATTCTAACACATAATCAATATGAAAATTCATGACATTTTACATGCATTTTCCCCTGCCGGGTCTTTGAAGTCTTGTGTCTGTTTTATGTTGCAGCAAATCTCGGTTCCGACTGGCCCATTTCACGGGCTGTGGGGCTGTAGGTCCTGTGGCTGTGCCGTGTAGCACGAAGGGCCCGCCCTCTGTGGGAGGGGGCAGGGCCGGGGACGTTGAGCGCTGCCACCATTTCGTTTCCTCGAAAGGGTGTGAGAAGCCCACGTTGGCTTTGTGTTGGCGTGAGTGTAATGCTCTGTTGTCCACGCTCTACCTGAAACTCAGTGAATTCCTGCTCCTTAGGACTCTCAGCCAGGTAGTATCTCGCATGCCAAAGTTTCAGCAAGCTGACTATAGAGTTAGTTCTTGACTAAGCTCTTCCCTAACCCAGCCTAGAGAAATGCGTCCATGGCGCCTGGGCCCAGTGACCCCAATTGATTTCCCCATCTATAGCAGACAGACAATTTTAGCCAAATTACAATTACACCAAACCTTTACGTGTGTGTGTGTGTGTGTGTGTGTGTGTGTGTGTGTGTGTGTGTGTATTTTTATATTTATTTATTTGACAGAGACAAAGAGGGAGGAGAGAGAGAGAGAGAGAGAATGGCTACACCAGGGCCTCCAGCTGCTGCAAACAACCTCCAGATGCATGCGCCCCCTTGTGCATCTGGCTTACGTGGGTCCTGGGGAATCAAACCTGGGTCCTTTGGCTTTGCAGCAAGCACCTTAACTGCTAAGCCATCCCTCCAGCCCATACACTAAACCTTTTAAGACTCCATCTTAGCATTTCACTTCAGCTTATTAGGATGTTTTAAATAGGCAACAATACAAATTTCTCCATAGATCCCCTCTTCCAAGAGATGTGAGTAAGGCCATGTTCCTGTGGTCAGATGGTCAGTAGCAGTGGGGCAAGAGGTAGTCATGCCTGCAGCAGCCTGAAGTGTGCGTGTGTGTGTGTGTGTTTAAAAGGCAATATGTGAGGTAGGAGAATAAATGGGAGTTTGAGGCCAGCCTGAGAACACATAGTGAATTCCAGGTCAGCCTGAGCTAGAGCAAAACCCTGCCTTGAAAAACAAAAAGAAAAAAAAATGCAGTAAGGTGTGTAAGGTGCATGGTGTATACATACGTGTTCCCTTGGTGCCCCATGCACTCACCTGTGGTGGCCATTTGTTGTTTTTTGGGGGTTTTTTTTGCAAGTTCCAACTATTTTGGGGTCTCTGCTCCCCAGCTGTTTAATGTGTGTTCCAGAGATCCGGGTGACCACAGGCCTCCTTGGGCCCTCCTGCTTGCCTAGGAAGTGCTTTTAACGGCTGAGCCATCTCTGCAGCCCTCCTGAAGAGCTATTTTCAGAGCTGTCCCCTCAGGTTCAGCTGGGCTTCTTGACTTCACTACAGAGAATTCCTGCATGAGTCAGAATGAAGCAGAGCTAGAATCTATTAAGAAGAGATGTTAACATAGACTTAAGTACAGAAAGGGGGCTCATAGAAAGAAAGGCACCTAGTGTGGGTATGGGCTTCTTGAGAGAGAAAGTGTGCTTGGGAGTCTTAGCAGTGCCTTCATTTAGGATTCTGGAGGCTTCTGGAATTACGTTGTTCTTCTAGAACTGAGACTGTCGGGCGGCTCTGGAGGTGCTCTGGGCAGGGTTATGGTCTGGTGATGGTCTGGTGAGGTGAGACCGTGGGTCACGAGGGCCGTTCAGGGAGGCGCTGTGAGGTTCCTCAATGACTGACTGCACGGCGCAGCTGGGAAGGGAAAGGACAGACTGGAAGGCCACACACACTTGGTCCTTATGCGTGATTCATGGCAGTTTTAACATTCACATTGGGGACATCTAGATATAAAGACTATTCTCTCTATGTAGGCAGGAAACATTGATTGTACTGGAATGTTTGACTCTTGGCTGGTGACATGCTCCAACCAGACTCCAGGGAAAGGCGCTTCTTTCATGTCCCCTTCACTTCCCCTGTCGTTCTGTTCAGCCTCAAGACAACTTGGGATGCTGGATCTCCTCTTAGGAATCCCTGAGCACTGACATTCTGTCTGTGGGAGGTCTGACTGTGCCTGCTTAAGCCAGGAGTCACTGCCCTCCATGAGCCACTGCAGAGAGCCAGAATGGAAGAGGAAGGCAGAGCGAGCGTGACCCTCTGGCCCCTTGACACGTGTAGCTGCCCTTCCCCCCCTCCCAGCCAGCGTCATGGTCAAGTCCTCTGTAGATGCATGAATGACTTTGTGCTGAGTACACATCCCAAGGCTAGCCTGGTGCTTGAATCAAGCAGCCCCATGACGTTTACTGCAGAATGTCTGCTTGGTCTTCGAGAGCATCTTTGTCCTTCCCTGGCCCATGCAGCTCAGGAGCCCGTGCCAGGGTGGAGTGCTCTTTCTCTAGGAAGTGGGCACACTGGCTAATGGGAAGCCACTCCTGAGCTGCAGCCAGTCACTTCACTTTCTCTGTTTCCCATCTTCCCAACACCAAAGCTGGCTCTGGTCTGAATGTTGTTCTGCACCTCAGGGGTGCAATGTCTTTCAGGAATGTTGCAACTTTGCTATCTTCTCATCTCCATGTCCCAGGCCCTCGAAGGACCTTCCGCGAGCACGTGCAGGCGCTGAACTCTGAGCGTGGCTTTTTTTTTTTTCCACCTAATTTATGCAGATGTCTCCGAAGAGAAAATTCACTCTTTGTCTCTTGTCCCTTTTGTAATGAGCTGTGCAACATTGTTTTTGTTTAATGGATGAAGCATTTCTGAATTAGTTATGAACATATTTTTATGCTGAATAAATTTCATTGATGATATTTTTTTAACATCACTGTTAAGCCCAGTTGGTGTGACTTATTAATGATTGGTGATAATCCTTTGTAAAAACAGTTCTATAAAGACTACTGCAGACAAGAGGCGTATCCTGAGGGAAATAAAAAGCCTCCTGCTGCTAGCCTGCACAGTACTGATTCACACTGCTTCATGTCACTAATGCTCAGGTGAGGTAGCTTTCTTCATTGCTGTTGTTGTGGTTTTTTCCCCCCACCTAGAAGCTCCTTGGGCAGTTTTGTTACAGAGAGCGAGCACCCAGCCGCTAGACGTTCGTGTGCTGTCTTCAGGGTCCTATCCCCATACCCGTTGCCCTCCTTGCTCATTGTACCTCCCTCTCCAGGTTGGGGGCAGCCACCTTTGCTCGCCGTCTTCCACCCCCCAGTGTCCCCTACAGTAACACAGTCAATGCTGGTCGAAAGACACTGAAGGAATTTTAACCAATTCTGTCTAAGCTGACCTGGACACTTGGCTCGGGAGGGCTGGCAGAACCCGATCGTAGGAAGCCATATGGAAGCAGGTCTGTGCTCACCGCAGCCAGCTGTGTGACACCTGCTAGGTGGCCACCCTTCTTCACAGTTCTGTCTGTAGTGAGTGGTTGTTGCAGTCAGGGTCGCATTGCTGGTAGACATCACCCGACCCAGAGCAGCTTGTGGGAAAAAGAGGTTTATTTTGGCTTACAGGCTCAAGGAGAAGCTCCACGATGGCAGGGGAAATGATGGCATGAGCACAGGGTGGACATCACCCCCTGGCCAACATAAGGTGGACAGTAGCAATAGGAGAGTGTGCCAAACACTGGCATGGGGAAACGGGCTATAACACCCGTAAGCCTGCCCCCCAACAATATACTGCCTCCCGGAAGGGTTAATTCTCAAATCTCCATCAGCTGAGAACCTAGCATTCAGAACCCCTAAGTTTATGGGGGACACCTGAATCCAACCACCATAGTGGTGGACAGCTGCATCCCTGCATGCGATGCTGCGGAGATATAGGGAAGCGAGCTGAGTTCTCTGGGGGACACTCCGCTCCCTCAGTGGCCGCTGCCGCCTCTGGAGGGTGTAACCGTGCCCGGCTTCCTCCGTGGCTGGAGTGGAGCAGAGGACTCACACCGGGAGGCATGAAAGGCAGGGTCGGTTCTGCAGGCTGAGCTGGACATATCGTTCCTTCTTGGGGCAGTCATCTTTGAAGGCTTCTCCCTGTAGACTCACCTCTCCCATCTGTCTACTCCTGCCCCAGGCTCACACTCAGGGGAGGACCAAGGAATTACTTGGAAGTCACTGAAATCCCCGCTCCCCTTTCCTCTGCCTGCGTCCTGCTTGGTTTATCAGATGTCATTAATGTCCCAGTTAAGAACTCGAACTGTAACTCAGGTTTCCTAAGTTGAACCCCAGCTCACCACTTTCTAGATATGTGACCTCAGACAAATTCTTTTTGTTTGGTTGGTTTTGGTTTTGACGTAGAGTCTCGCTGTAGCCCAGACCGGCCTGGAATTCACTATGTGGTCTCAAGCTGGCCTCAAACTCATGGTGACCCTCCTACCTCTGCCTCCCAAGTGCTGGAATTAAAGGTGTGCGCCACCACGCCCGGCTCAGGTGAATTCTTGAATTTCCCTGGAGTCCTCTGGACCAGAAAGTGTTCACAGCCCTCAACCCCAGCCCTCTTGTGAGATTTTTAAAAGTGCTTCGGTAGTGCCTGGGCACACATTGAGCCCTCGGTTACTGTGGCTGCTGAAGTGGACGTCATTAACCCCTGGGAACAGAGCTGGGCACCGTCTACAGTACCCTCTGTCATGTGCCTGCCACTCAGACGGGAGTTGGCTGTGGCCTAAACATGTCGATAATGGGGCCAAACCCCCGTGTGTCCCAAGCCGTGTGCTTCCTTCCCAGGACTATCAGGCCTTGATGAACTCGTTGTAGTTGAAGGTAAAACGGGAAAAAGAGAAAAAAGAAAAGCTGTAACACAGTAAGGGGAAAGCATGAGCAGAGGGTTAGCGAGATGGCTCAGGGCTTAAGGCTCTTGCTTGCAAAGCCTTACAGCCTGGGTTTGATTCCCCAGTACCCATGTGAATCCAGGCTGCATCTGGAGTTTGTTTGCAGTGGCAAGAGGCCCTGGTGCACCCGTTGTCTTTCTTCCTCTTGCTCTCTCTCTCTTCCTCTTCTTCTCCCTCTCTGCTTGTAAATAAGTAAATATGTTTTAAAAGGTAAGCAGACTTTAACATCCTTTACTATAGGAGGTAAAATAATCATACAGATTTGGCATCCTTAATAGGATGCAAAAAGACACAAAGTAGGAGTAGAAAATCATAAGGAAAGAGCAGGCTGGGCTGGAGAAATGGCTTACCGGTGAAGGTGCTTTCCTGCAAAGCCAAAGGACCACGGTTCAATTCCCCAGTACCCATATAAGCCAGGGTGGCACATGCATCTGGAGTTCGTTTGTGGCGGCTGGAGGCCCTGGCATGCCCATTCTCTCTCTCCCTATCTCTCTCTCAAAGAAATAAATAAAAATAATTTTTTTTTTAAAGAAGGCAGGCTTAGGTAGGGGAGGATCAAATGGAAAAGAAGGTGGATGGTGAGAGGAAGAATTTAAAAAGTAAGGTAGAGCCAGGCAGAGATATGCTCCAGGAAACTGACTGCCTTACAGTGTGGAAGAAAGGCTGGGCATAGTGGCGCATGTCTTTAATCCCAGCACTCTGGAGGCAGAGGTAGGAGGATTGCCATGAGTTCAAGGCCACCCTGAGATTACATAGTGAATTCCAGATCAGCCTTGAGACCCTACCTTTAAAAAAAAAAAAGGAGAAAAGAGCACATGGATGTCGGGGTGAAGCCTGAGAGCAGCCTCCCTCCGTCTCCTGGCTCTTGTGCTGATGGGCTTGTCTCAGGGCCTTTGCTGCCATGGCGAGTTTGGTCCTACCAGACCCACTAGCTGCCCTGCCTCAGCCCATGAGCGTCTCTGCTCGCCCTTCACCCTCCATCTTAAATGGACAATCTTGTCCTCAGTCATACTTCCTGTGGCTCCCTCTGTCCCAGTATTTCCCAGGAGGGGGCATAATGATTTTTACATGGTGAAAACACTATCAGAATCACTAAACTCAAACAACTTCCATTCCACAAAACAGAGCTGTAGAGAGCAATCTTGTGTTGGCCATTTTCTTTACCAAGAGGCTTGAGAAGTAGTTGTCTGCATTCTCGAAGCCATGTTGAATGACCTCAGTGTAAGCAAGGCTGTGGTGGCAGATGGCTGTCCCCAAAGTCCTGTGTACCTTCCTTGCAGAACCTGGCCTCACTCTGAGTTCAGCACATAGAGCATGATCTCAGTGAGTAATGAAAACCAGTCCATGTCAAAATGAAATTCATCACAAACCCAGATTTCCAGGGTCTATACTAATATTAGCAATGATTATCCTGGACAATCACTACTATGGACAGATAGGTAGATGATAGATAAATAGATAGATATAATATTGTTATTTATTCGTGGGAGGAGCATGCTAGCATCTCCTGCCACTGCAAATGAGTGCCAGATGCTTATACCACTTTGTGCATCTGCTTCATGTAGGTAGGGATTTGAACCCTGGCCATCAGGCTTTGCAAGCAAGCACCTTTAACCACTGAGCCATCTCCCCAGCCTTCCTTCTGTCTTTCACTTTCGAGTCCCATCAGCCAAGGCAGACAGGAAAGAAGGAGGAAGTTGGCCATGATGCAGGGTGGGGATGTGCTCCAGGCGGTAGAGAGCTTTGCCTGCATGAAACCTTGGGTTGGATCCCCAGCACATCAGTGACGATGGTGAAAATTAAGGAATGAGTGTTGGATGAGCAACCTTTCTGCCGCAAAGCTGTCTGCCGTAGGATTTTTTAAAATGTATTACTTTTATAACTGAACTGACTATTATGTTCACTCTTGAGTCTGCTACATAATCTCAATAAGTACAACAAAGAGAAAGAGAGAAAAAAGGTGCCAGAAAGGCAGGAGAGTAGCCTGCTTTGGTCTCAAGATGACTGGGCTCAGTATTCCCCATTTCTGCTGCCTACAAGAAGACAGAGAATGACTGTGTGGCTTCTTGATTGATGTGCACATGGATGAAGTGGCTGGCTGGAGGCAGGAATGTAGATGGCCAAATTGGACAGGATGGACAGGCAGACCAAGGAAACTGTCCCCTGTCCACGCCCCCCCCCCCCATGTGTTACAGAGGCAGAGGCATGTCGTGATCCAGCAGATGTCTGGGGCAGCCCAAGTTCATGTGGGCCGAGTCTGCAACTCCAGGGAAAGAAGATGACTGTGCTTTTGGATTGAAAATGATCACAAGGGCTTGCTGGGAGAACGAGTTTCAGTAGCACCCCTGTGATGTGCATGAGTTGGCCAACCTTGGGAGCCTCCCAGTGCCCCTGTGAACCCCTCTCTTTAAGTAGAAAGATGGGGACCGAAATCAGGAAGTAGGTTCATAGTTCCAATTCCATCCCGCTCCTTGCCATGTTGTTGAAATCACCCCAGCCAAAAGGCCCATGTAGTACCAGGAAAATGAGCAGCATACATGAATCGCCTGTGTTGATACCATTACACTTAATCTAGTTAGAACACTTCACACAATCATAGAGTTTGAGTTCTCAATCCAGGGTGAATCTTTAACATGAAGCTTTTCAGACTTCATTGCTTCGGGAAGGGCAATTTCATAATTTACTCTCTAGCCCTGCTAGACAGTCCATTTGTCTTTGCAATTGAATTTGCAAAGTGTAGTCATTTTGAAGGGCTGTCCTCTTGGCCAGCTCATCTGTTTCTTCCTCCCCTTTCCTGTCCGTTTCCAGGGCTCCCGCTGGTCCATGCACACTCTGCCGTACTCCGAAGGAGAGATGGTGCTTGGGGTGGTCTTGGTCTGAACCCGGGTTTCATGGCTGAATTCCATAGCAGCTGCTGTCCCAGACTCTTACGGAAGAGTAGCCCAGTGAAAAGTGGTGGGCCAAGAGGTGCTGGGCAATGGTTCAGGTCCAAAATTTGTCACTTAGTGACCTGTCACCTCTGTGGGTGACTTCGGAAGCAGCCCCAGCCAAGCTGCCTTTGTCCTAGAATGAAATGCAATGCTGCAGGCCCAAGGGCAGCATCTTAAAGCGCTAGCTTTAGTGCAGGCTGACAACGCAGTAGATCTTTCTCGAGCATCATGTCTGAAGTGTATCCAGCAATAAATACATATCCAGCGAGCAGCTGCATTCGTGAGACTGATGCTGAGGAAGAGGCTCTGAGGTGGACCTGGGAGCCACGTAACTGTCCCCAGTGCCACGGTACCAACCAAGGCCGTGAAAGAGGAATGTCTGTGTGCTGTTATTTCCACTGCAGTTTTTATTATGTGACACATGTTCGTCTCTCCTTTATAATAATCATAAGGCCACTAGAGGAGCCCATACATACATAGCTGTCTTTTCATTGGCATGCACGCGTGCGTGTGTGTGTGAGTGTGCATGTGTGTGTGGCGATGGGGATGGGGACGGATCTTAGGGCCTAGAGCCTGCTGGGCAAGCTGACAGCGAGCCACATTCCTAGCCCTTAACATACCTTCTTAATGAAGTCCACCTCACACACACAGGAAGCTGGGGATGAAGATTAGTCAGAAAGCCAGATTGTAAAATCCACGTTTCTGAGACTTTTGCTGGAAATTACTGGACATTATCCAAAAGACTTCCCAATTAATCTGTTCTGATCAGCTCTGATTCCAGCAGCTTCAGCTAGCGGCAGAACAGAACTGAAGATGTCTCTCGGGCTGCTCGTTGGCCGTTCCGGGGGACAGCCGGGGGAGCAGGCAGCGCCTGTGGCGGGGGGGGGGGGGGGCGCTCCTGCACTCGGGTAGTGACCACTGACTGCAGCTGAATGGGTCAGACAGGTTAAGTGTTCCAGAGAGAAGGGCTATTTAGATCACAGCTCTGGAGGTACAGATCACGTGTGCTGGCCTTCTTGCTGGCAAAGTCCTAGGGTAGTGCAGTGTGTCCTGAGGCAAGAGGATGTGTGAGTGAGCCCGTGTCTGTCCAGGATCTCTCCCCCTCTTGTGAAGCCATCGGACTTCTTCACGGGCCCACCTCACGGCCCACCTTCTCCTCTAGGCCCCCATGCTGGGTCGTCCCCACCAGCTGCAGGCCTCACGGTGACACTCCAGGATCAACACAAGGAGCCTGGGGGAGCCTTCAAACATCCAATGGCTGCTTTGGCTGGTTAGTATTCCTGGCCCCACAATCCGGCCTTTGACCATCTAGGCACGCTGGTCACTGAAAATGCCCCACAGGGCACCTCCTTCTCCACAAGCACACACTGATGGATCCACTTAAGGAAATGGAATTCACACCACCTTTCTCTCTCTCTCTCTCTCTCTCACTCACACACACACACATACACCATTTGGCTATTATACCCTCAGAGCCTACAATTTTGTACTCCTTGGTTAAGATGATCAGCTGCTGAGTTCCCCTTAGTGGATACATAATGGCATCTATTTGATCAAATAATGCTAGAAGGAGTGGCAATTTTTTTCCCTTTGTTACCTGTAATATTGAGCACTGTGTTGATTGACGCTGTTTGAAATAATACCAGTTCCCTGGAAGAGGGGGCATCACACTGTGGGTTTTGCTTGTTTCATCTCCTTTGAGATGGCGAAACCCAGGACCCAGAAATGTGCTAGCTTGCCTTACTACATGTGGCAGTGGGCAGCAGAGCCGGAAACCGTGGCCTCCTGATACTGGTGCCACGGCCTTTCCCCCATAAAGGACTGTCTCCTCATAACTGGCACTTCTGGGCTGTTCAGCTGGTCGGATGTGTCCCACGGAACAAATTGCATTGCCAGGCAGCAAAGTCAAGAAGCAGCAGGTCAAGGGAAGGCCCATGTCCAAGGCCAAGTCTGCTGAATATGTACCACCTGCAATGGGTGTGGTGGGTTGCTCTTCATAATTTGTCTTATTCCATAAAGGGTTTTTCTTAGCTTACAGTATCAAGTGATGATGAGATAGAAACAGGAAGTCAGGATTTAGGGTAATAGGAATAAAAGCTGGAACGCAGAACCAGGGCAGGAGGTCACACGTTCAGCGTGGAGGGGCTGAGGCACCAGTCTCCTGTTAGACACAGAGTCTCCGGGTTGCCAAAGTCCTCTTGTCCACACAATGGGAGCAGCGCCTTCCCCTGGCAAAGAGGTTTTATATAAGAGGTCCTGAGGACAAAACAGATTAATAAAACCTAATGTCAAATAATGATAACAAATTTCACTGTGTTTTTCTTTTTCATCTTTTGGGGGGGGGGTCAAAGTAGGGTCTCACTCTTGTCCAGGTTGACTGGGAATTCACTCTGTAGTCCCAGGCTGGCCTCAGGTTCACAGCAATCCTCACACCTCTGCTGGGATTAAAGGGGGAAGGGGATACCACCATGCCAGGCTTCACTGTGCTTTTCTAATAGTAATTTTTATTATGCAATTCAAAACATTATTTGGGGCTGGAGAGATGGCTTAGCAGTTAAGCACTTGCCTGTGAAGCCTCAGGACCCCAGTTCGAGGCTCCATTGCCCAGGACCCACGTTAGTCAGATGCACAAGGGGGCGCACGTGTCTGGAGTTCGTTTGCAGTGGCTGGAGGCCCTGGAGCGCCCATTCTCTCTCTCTCTCTACCGCTCTCCCTCTCTCTATCTACTCTTTCCCTCTCTCTGTCTGTCACTTTCAAATAAATAAATAAAAATAAACAAAACATTATTTGTCCACACCAGGATTAAATGTGACAGAAAAACAAAAGGGGGCTGGAGTACATTGTGGCCGCAGAGGCTTCATTAACCCTGGCATTGCGTCACAGCCTTCATCAGCAATGTCAGCTTTTCTTTCTCCACCGCAACTATCTCTTACACTGAGCAGACCCCCGGGCTTGGCAGCACCGGTACTTACTGAGAGCTGGATCCTCACAACACCCCTGAGAGGGAGGCAGGACAACTGTTAGTTCAGGTGAAAATCCGGAGTTGCAGAATGGGGAAAGGCTTGCTGGGTAGTGATGGGTGGGCCTGCAGCTCAGCAAGGACCCCTACCCCCTTTTCACGCCCATGATCCCTGTTGCATCTTCTCTCCTTAGTACTTTTTGCATAGTTGCTAATTTAATACTCCAGGACGATCTTTCCCTTGAGCTTTATTTCTACTTTATGCTTATTTTACCCATTACATTTTCACGAAATTACCTCCAAACTTTAGCTCCATCTCTGTTTCTTTTAAAATAATATTTTTATTAGTTTATTTGCAAGCAGAGGGAGACAGACAGAGAGACAGAGAAAATGGGCATGCCAGGGCCTACAGTCACTGCAAACAAACTCCAGATACATACATCACTTTGTGCATCTGGCTTTATGTGGGTATTGGGGAACCAAACTGAGACTGTCAGGCTTTACAAACAAGCACCTTAACCACTGAACAATCTTTCAAGCCCCCATTTCTATTTCTTAGTATTTCTCTTATTTCAGGTAAATTCCTGTCAATGTATTTTGCTAGCATTTGATATGTGTGGTACCAGTCTAACTTTCCTTAAAGTACTTCCCTGTTTTTCCAGAAAAAAAAAATGTATGTATCTGTATCAGCATTGTTCAGTTATAACTGACATATGTTTCCACATACTGTCCTAAAATAACAGACAGTGCACATCTCAACAAACACATACGCTTCAATGCCTTTCTTGAAAGGAATATTCTAAAAGCAAATTTTAATTTAAAAAAAATCTTTCATTGAGCTGGAGAGATGGCTTGTGGTTAAGGCACTTGCCTGCAGAGCCTAATGATCTGGGTTTGACTGCCCAATACCCACATAAAACTAGATGCACAAAGTGATGCATACATCTGGAGTCAGCTGCTACAGCTGCTGGCATGCCTGTTCTCTCTGTCTTTCTTCTATCTCTCTGTGCTTGAAAATAAAAAATACATATACAAATACATTTTTTAAGAAATTAGAAGAATATTTCATTGACCCTGAGGGCATAGGCAATGCTCATTCACTGAAGTCTGCTCTGTGTGGGTCCAAGTCATTTGGTTCGCATTGAGACTTTGGTGGTGTGCTTGGATCCAGGATGCGAGGTGAGCACCCAGAGGTGTGATACTCAGAAGCTCCCTAGGAGCCTGTGTCAGGAGATGTCTCTCCTCTCACACAGACTTTGACAGGATGCAGGGGGACCTTCTAAGGCTGGGATGAGGGCTTGGAGGGTCGATCCGGGTTGGTCCATTCATTGAGGGTACCGGGTGCTGGTACAATAACAACAGCCTACAAACCCATCTCTAGATACGACAAAGTACTTCGCGCACACGAGGCCTGCAAGGTCATGCAGTCTAGGCCAGCGGAAGCCTCGCCTTCTATAGCTGCACTGCTGGGAACAGAACTTCTGTGGTCTCTAGCCCAGCCCACCAGCAGGGAGTGGGAGGTGCTCCCGTCCAGGCCAGAAGGAGCTCTGCACTTCCCAAACGAAAGCAATCCCCCCCTCCCCACTGCCATGTCTAACTTTGCCCAAGTAGGGAAAACACACCCGGATGTAGGAGAAGATCAGATAGACGGTGGGGAACACTGGTGACGTCCATCACATGCCACCACAGCAGGGAAGAAAGGCCAAGCGAAGGGAACGTGGGAAAGACAGGCAGGACTGGGGGTGGGGGTAGGATGAGTGTGTCTGGCCAGTGGTGAGCAGAACACCCACCTGCAGCCCAGCACCAGGCAGGGACTGCTAGACTGGCGCTGCCAAATGCCCCTCTAAGGAGCCCACACTGGGCAGGCCTGACGGAGCTCCAGGAGGCGGGACTGGTCCAGTCTTCAGGGGCTCAGGCAGCCAGGAGCAGAAGTAGCTATCTTAACACGGCAGCCATTCCACCCCAGGCCCTAAACAAAAGGAATGCTTGCGTCCTGTTGAAACCAGCTCCCTGGACGGTTCTCTGCAGCGCTCATCGAGCAGGGTGCCGCCCCCCCTCTTATTGTGATCCAGAATGAAAACCAGGCCTGCTGTGCCTGTTCCAACGCTGACTGATGGTGGGCCGTGGCCATGTGGGTCCCGCGTATTTATCACTCTGCACTGGGCTTCCCACCAACCCTCTCTCAGTGGCCTGGCCAGACCCGTTAGGGGTGACGGTGCCTAGTTCTTCCTACCTCATCATCCATCTGTAAGCACCCCTTTCCAGCCACCTCCTTTTAATAGGCTTAATTATTACTTCTCCTATGTTATGGTACAATTAATCTTTCCCAGGGCCTGAGATTTATGGCCACACAGGCCTAGGGAATTTCTGAGTAATTCACCTGCAGCAGCCTGGCTCAAACTACCCACAGGAAGCAGGAAGTGGGGCCATACA
The DNA here is from genome assembly GCF_020740685.1 of Jaculus jaculus. Lineage (NCBI taxonomy): Eukaryota > Metazoa > Chordata > Mammalia > Rodentia > Dipodidae > Jaculus > Jaculus jaculus. The sequence goes on along the minus strand of NC_059114.1, from coordinate 8,358,112 downwards.
CAAAGCCCATGGAATATGTGTGGGCTTCTTGTCACCGCTCACACAGTCCCAGCCTTGGGGACAGCAGCAAGAAGGGACCACAGAGGAAATGATCTGCTGCCATCGGGTGACCACAGCTTCTGTGTTTCAAGTTTGTGTAAAAAAAGATAGGCAGTGCCTGGACTACCTGCATAAGATGTCCATAATAGGAGAAGATGATGATATCAAAACAAAAGAGAGACTAATCGGGAGGAGGAGGAGATCCGATGGCAGGTGGATTGAGAGAGGGGCATGGCAGTAGAGGCAGGTATTTCCCATGGTGAGCTTACGAGAGGCTGTGTGGAATGCACAAGGTTTTCTCCACCTAACTCCACCCAGCCTCTCCCAGTGGGAACAGAAGGGAGGGACATTTCGGGGTCTGGGACAGAAGTGCCTCTGACTCTCAAACATTGAAGCCATCCTAAACTTCTTGAAGAAAAGGAGATAACAGGCCAAAGCTACCCTTATCCTGGAGAGAAATACGTAGTGCCCGGTGGGTTTGCTAAAAGGTTACACAGGTGTCACTAAGCTCAAGGGATGGCAGGACAGTGATGATAGTCCACAAGTTCTGTAGAGGTGTCGCCTCCGCAACCACCGGCACCTGCTCCTTCTGCCACGGTGCCAAGTCTCCCAGAACTCCCTGGGCTCCAACGCGCTCTCCGCTCTCTCCAGACTTCGCTAGACCTCACTGTTCACACAGCACGCGTGGTTGGTACAGGAGAAACGGGCAAGGAGTTGTGTTCACCTGTCACCACAAGGCACTCTAGCTGAAGCAGGGTTGCAGATAAAGCTCAGGCTCCTGAGTCAGGTTGGTTCCAGGAGAATGTGCCTTGAGAGCTCTGTGGGCCTGAGTAAATTCTGGAAGCTTCCATGTCTCTGAGATTCCCTCCCACCCCAAGGTGGACATAGTCAGTCACCTTTTATTTTTTCTTGTCACAGTGACAAAATACTGGAGAAGCCATCCTAAAGAATAGATTCTGGGGCTGGAGAGATGGCTTAGCGGTTAAGCGCTTGCCTGTGAAGCCTAAGGGCCCCGGTTCGAGGCTCGGTTCCCCAGGTCCCACGTTAGCCAGATGCACAAGGGGGCGCACGCGTCTGGAGTTCGTTTGCAGAGGCTGGAAGCCCTGGCGCGCCCATTCTCTCTCTCTCCCTCTATCTGTCTTTCTCTCTGTGTCTGTCGCTCTCAAATAAATAAATAAATAATTTTAAAAAAAGAATAGATTCTGGCTCACAGTTTCAGGGGCTGTCGTCCCTGGTCAGCTGACCCCCACTGCTGAGTGAGGAAGAGCAGGGTGGCAGCGAGAGAGAAGTACTGCTCACCTTGTGGCACTGGAGCACAAAGAGACAGGGAGGGACAAGTGATGGACTTGAAGGACCGTCCCCTGTGGCCCACCTGTGCACTGTGCACTGTGAACGTGACAGTGGACGAGTGCCTCGATGCGGCTGACGTTCTCACGATCCAGTCTCCTCTGCGTGGAGCCACCCAGCTGGAGACAAAGCCTTGAATACGTGGGGCTGTGGGCCATTTCATATCCAAACTACGATGTCCGTCTTTAAGACTATCTTGGTTCATGAATGAATCATGGTCGTCAGGTGCAGGGAAGCTCGCCGCCCAGGAAGATGCTTACAGCTGAAGTCGTCTGACAAATATCTTGAGGATCATCTTCCATGTAAAAATATACCACTTCTGCTGTCCTCCCTAGACAAACGTAATGGAGACTTGTCTCCATGGACATAAATAGTTATAGCCCTTTTGCCCTGATGCCTTTGATTTTAGCCATCTGTTTCCTAACCATGCCTGCCCCCCGACTCCCCAGCCCAAGCTCTGAGATATTTTAAGAATGGTGTGGACAAGCCAAGAGGGAGAGGACCCCAGCACCCAGAGTTGAACCGGTCGGGTCTCTGGTGCATAGGGTGACCGGAAAGAGCAGGTGTGATGTGCGGGGCTCCTTCTGTGGAGTCTGCAGCACATCCTCTCCCATGCTAGACAGAACCCCAGCTGAAGCTTGAAGATGGTTCAGAATGGAAGGGGAAGCCACATGGTGGCCGCGGAGGGACTAACGCATGAGACAGAGTGCCACGCTGCTCCAGCGTGCACACAGCCGTCTCACGCCCGGCCGCCACGTGGGTTCGAAGGTCCGCCTGGCCGGCTGGGCTGGGGCCCAGCTGATGGCTGTCTCTACTGAGGTCTCCCGGATGGAAAATGGGCTTAGACATCCACACATCAGGTCTTAGTTACACGAGGTTTCTGATCCAAAAGGGGCTACATGAGACCACGCAGAGCCAACTTCTCGGCCCAGCCATATTGTTTAACTCTTTCTCAGGGAAATGTTCACAGGGAGAGAGGCTAGCATCGCGAACCCCCACATGCCCACCACCCGTTTATCACCATCTTGCTAATGAAGCGTGTGTCATGTATTTTCATAACATGAGCACACACGTGCACACACGGCCTTGTTCTCCCCCACTGCAAGGATATTTTTAAAGCACATCTTGGACACCATGCTGCTGTTTCCCTTATAAATACTTCCATATGTATGTCCAACTGATGAGAACTTTGCGGAGCCTGGCTACCGTCCCGCACCACACCTAACGGCTCTGCTGCAGCTCCCTGCCTCCTGCCTGTGTGGAAGCAGATGGGGGGTTCAGCCGAGGGTGCAGGGGTCCAAGAGTTCCCCCCTCAGCTCTGCCGCTGAGCCCCCTCTTCTCGCCGGGCCTTGCTCTCCACGCTCACCCCGTGAACCTGTCTGCCCGGGAGTGTGGGGGGTCCTCTCCACAGTGGGTGAGGGCGGCGCAGAGCTCAGCCTGCCTGAGTGTGCGCCGTGCACTATTGATAGCCATGAGTGTGATGCTCACCACTAACGAGAAGCACACTTCCATTGTGTGCAGCGTCACCGAGACCCCCACTTCCCGACTGCACGAGAGCACTTTCAGTGGGTGTTTTCTGTTTGGTTTGTCCTGGTCTCCCCGGCTCGGCCTGTGCTGGCAGTGGTGCCCTGAGCCCTCACCATGTCCCAGGCCCCATGCCAGCCTCCCCTGAGCGTGACGTCATGGTTCTCCCCACTGCCTTTGAAGGAGGCGCTTTTGTTCCCACGTCTGTGACCCATAGGTGGAGGCCCGCGGTGGCCTCGCAGGGATCCACAACCACGTGTCCTTTTTCCACGTGCCCCTGGTGGGAACTGGCTTTGTGCGGCTCTTCTGCCCCACTAATCTTCATTTAATTCCCCTTCCTGCAGCCCGCTGTCACTTCGCGCGCCCCCGCTGACAGGCCCTCTGTAAGACTTCATCTGAGTGAAGGCCCTGGAAGATCAAGCTGTGGGCTCAAAAGGGAAGGAGGACCCGCAGATTATCTCCTCAGCGTGCGCAGTCACTCTGCTGGCAGCTCTCACGTTACCTCCACACACAGAGAGGCTGCCAGGAGCACACACGGTTTCCTTCTGAGCATGCCAGGCTGGCAGCGCCTGGGACAGGAGAGTCCCATGAGGCAGGAAAGGCTGGCTCCTCCGGGCCTTCTCCTCTCATCCTTGCCTGGTGCCGAAGGCTTTGTTTTGAGAACCCTCCAGGGTTTTCCATGGGCCCTGGGATACCTAAGATGAGAAGGGAGGCAGCAGAAGCTGCCTCCAGACCAGATCTTCGTGCCACCTCCCTTCGCTAATCATCGAGCCTGGGTAGCCACTCTTGTCACAAAAGCTCCATCGCAACTTCCCAGACCTGTAGACCAGAGAGTAAGAGAAAGATTCCCTTTCCGCCCCCTGTCCCCTCACTCACTGATCACTGGCCATACCTATCATATGTCTTTTGTTTTTTGTGGGGGAAGAAATGGGGATAGACTACCACTTATTATGTGGGGGGGGGGATTAGGCTATCACTTCTTGTGTGGGGGAAGAGATAGATTATCACTTCCTATGTGGTGGGGGATTAGGCTATCACTTCTGTGGGGGAGGGGATAGACCATCACTTCTTCTGTGGGGGAGGGGATAGACTATCACTTTTTCTATGGGGGAGGGGATAGACTGTCACTTCTGTGGGGGAGGGAATAGACTATCACTTCTTAGGGTTTTCTGGGGCTCTTCTACAATTTCTACGTCTTTGGAACAGTCTTTTATTTCTTAATTTTCTCCTTCATTGGCTGGCTGAGGTTGCTTCTTTCTATGCTGCTGTCTTACCCAGATGTTCTTTTCCTCCTGTATTTCTTTGACATGATTACAACTAAGAAAATAAAATGTCAAGCTGGGCCATAAAAACAGGACAGAGCCAGGAATGGTGGTGCACACCTTTAATCCCAGCACTCGGGAGGCAGAGGTAGGAGGATCATTGTGAGTTCAAGGCCACCCTGAAACTACATAGTGAATTCCAGGTCAGCTTGGGTTAGAGTGAAACCTTATCTCTAAAAACAGAACAACAACAAAAAAAAAAATCAGAAAAATTTTCAGTTACAAAAATCAAGAAAACAGGGCAGGAGAGATGGCTTGGCAATTAAGGCACTTGCCTGTGAAGCATAAAAACCCAGATTTGATTTCCCGTTACCCAAGGTGATGCATGCGTCTGCAGCTTGTTTGCAGTGGCTAAAGGCCCCGACATGCCCATTTTCTGTCTCTGTCTGCCTCCTTCTCTTTCTCTCTCTCAAATAAATAAAATATTTTTAATAATCAAGAAAGCAAGCCAAGCATGGTGGCGCACACCTTTAATCCTAGTGCTCGGGAGGCAGAGGTAGGAGGATCGCCGTGACTTCAAGGCCACCCTGAGACTCCATAGTGAGTTCCAGATCAGCCTGGGCTAGAGTGAGACCCTACCTCGAAAAACAAACAACAACCACAACAAAAAGAAAATCAAGAAAGCAAAGGCTAAGATACATTAAGTGATGCTCTCCAGGGCACTCAACTGAATGGTGTGGGAGACAGGTCTATAAACAGAACCTCTGACCTTCCTTAAAGCCTGTGGTTTTTCCTTACTGTGTGCCTTCCTGATGTTTGGCCAGGTTCTGGGGGGGGGGGGATGTGGCACACCAAACCTTGTAGGAGGGTAGGGCCTAGCACTGAGGCCCTATCTCTGCTAGGAGGGGAGGGACAGGTGTACACAGAAGATGAGCTGACCTTGATGGGCTTTCTGAAGCCTCATCACTTATTTCTTGTTATCATTTAGTAACCAGCAGGTGATCGTATTCGCTTAAAAAATAATCATTGCAATAGAATGGGAAGCTATGGTGAGCAAACGCCTGTACAGCCACTGCTGGGTGGAAAGGCCCAGGGAGGGGCCAGGTGGCTCTCCCCGGCTCAGTCTCTGTCTGCAACTGGCAACTCTTAGCCAGGCTGATATTTTGACTTATTCTAGAAAGGCAGAGGTCTAGGAGAGAGAGGTGACTCATTTCTCCAAAGATACTTGAAAAGTTGAAAACTAAAAGTTTTCCCTTTATATAGAAGTTTAGGGCCAGGCGTGGTGGCGCACGCCTTTAATCCCAGCATTCGGGAGGCAGAGGTAGGAGGATCACTGTGAGTTCAAGGCCTCCCTGAGACTACATAGTGAATTCCAGGTCAGCCTGGGCTAGAGTGAGACCCTACCTCAAAAAAAAAAAAAAAAAAAATTACTAGATAGAAGTTTAGGAAGACATGTTAAAATAGGTCTTTAACTGAAATGTTTCTGTCACTGATAATTTTTCATCGTTAAAAGGGTGCCAAGGAATGCTGAGGTGTCATTTCTTCCTGGGAAGGTTAGAGTTTCTAACCTTGAGACAGATTATGAAAAATGATCTTTCCAGTGCAAAGTCAGTGGTATCTACAACCTACCGGGTTGTAGACCCCGTCCCGTCTGCCATTTCTCTTACAGAGTCAGAACCAATATTTTTTTAATTTTTTTGCTTATTTTTATTTATTTACTTGAGCGCGACAGACCGAGAGAGGAAGAGGCAGAGAGAGAGAGAGAAAGAGAGAGAGCGCCAAGGCCTCCAGCCGCTGCAAGCAAACTCCAGACGTGTTTACCCCTTTGTGCATCTGGCTAACGTGGGTCCTGGGGAATCGAACCTCAAACCGGGGTCCTTAGGCTTCACAGGCAAGCGCTTAACTGCGAAGCCATCTCTCCAGCCCAGAACCAATATTTTTACCAGTGCCTGTATGTTCACTATACACAAAAGGAAAATAGAAAGAAGACACTTAAGACACAGAAAAGCCAAGGGGGAAAATAAAGACTACAATTTCACCACCAAATATTACTTCTAGGCTGGAGAGATTGCTTAGTGGTTAAGGCACTTGCCTATGAAGCCTAAGGACCCAGGTTCGATTCCCCAGTACCATGTAAGCCGGGTACACAAGGTGATGCATTTGTCTGGAGTGTGTTTGCAGTGGCTAGAGGCCCCGGCGTGCCCATTCTCTCTCTCTTTCCCTCTCTCTCAAATAAATGAATAAATAAAATATTTTAAAAGATTACTTCTATTCATTTTTAAACGTATAACATACAAATGTAAATGCATATTTACACACACACACTGTCAAATTTTTTTTAATTAAAATAAATGTACAATTGTGTGGCTACATGTCCCCTTGATATTTCTTCCCATGTCAGTCTATAAACTTCTGTTTTGCTATTTTTAATGTTCTTATTGCTATCCCAATACATAGATGTTTCTAAATTGTAAAATACTTTACTATGAAAAAAAAAAAATACACGGGAGAGCTATTCTCAGGAGCCCCCTTGCCCGGATGCACACATATTCCCAGTAAGCAGCATGGGAGCGGCCTCTGCTGGCTGCAGCGCACCAGCACGTCTGAGACCTCACTTGACCCTCACGCTGGCACCTCGCGTATTGTCCTCACTTTACAGATGAGTAAAGAAAGTCAGAGATGCTGAGTGACCTACCCAATTCCAGAGGTCCAGTTAGTGCCAAAGAGCTGGCCATCCTGGGACTGGACAGGACACCAGTGCAGGGCACACCTCCACAGCAAGGGAGGCAGCTGGGAGCAACAGTGTGAACGCCCCTTGCACAGCCCCCCACAGCCTCACACCCAGCTTCACAGTGGGTCTGATCTCCCAGAGATCTCTCCCCACCCCCATGACCTCCACAAGGCCCAGAACGCCCTTCGTCCCAGGTAACGTTGGCTGGGTGAGCGAGTGAGCTCTCATGGACAAAAGCTTTGCAGAACATGAGTTTTGAAAGCCCGTGCATTCTCAGTGCCTCTGTTTTTGATTCAGACATTGTATCAAGGAATCACGGCTTGGGCTGGGGAGATGAATCAGTGGTTAAGACACTCGCTTGCGAAGCTTGATGGTCTGTGCTTGAGTCCCCCAGTACCCACATAAAACCAGACACACAAAGTGGCTCATGTGTTTGGAGTTCATTTGTAACAGCAGGAGACCCTGGCACATCCCCATACTCTCTCTAAACAAATAAATAAGGGCTGGAGAGATGGCTTAGCTGTTAAGCGCTTGCCTGTGAAGCCTAAGGACCCCGGTTCGAGGCTCGGTTCCCCAGGTCCCACATTAGCCAGATGCACAAGGGGGCGCACGCGTCTGGAGTTCGTTTGCAGAGGCTGGAAGCCCTGGCGCGCCCATTCTCTCTCTCTCCCTCTATCTGTCTTTCTCTCTGTGTCTGTCACTCTCAAATAAATAAATAAACAAAAAAAAACAAATAAATAAAATATTTAAAAATAAATAAAATATTTTTTAAAACTCATTGTAGCATTTTTGGGTTTAGGGCTTCTATATATTTTGATATCATTGTAAATCTCATACATGGAAGAAATGTGCTTTTAAATTTTTTATTGACTTAGTTATTTACTTATTTGACAGAGAGAAACGGAAAGAGAGAAAGACAGAGACAAAGAAAGTATGGGGCACCAGGGCCTTACTAGCACTACAGACGAATTCCGGACGCATGCGCCACTTTGGGCATCTGGCTTTATGTAGGTCCTGGGGAATCGAACCCAGACCACCAGGCTTTGCAAACAAGCACCTTTAACCACTGAGCCATCTCCCCAGCCCCAGAAAAAAGCATGTTTAAAACTAGCAGCAAGAAAGGATCTGTTTAGACACTAGGGTCTCCCTGCCTTTCCCAGTGGCGTGCCCTAATTCACCTGCATCTGGAGTGAACACCCACCAGATCCCACGGTGACACCCCACATTTGGAACGTCTTTCTGCGTGTGACAGGTTTCACTTCACAACAGCAGCTTAGCTTAGCAGCTATAGCACAGTTTATGAGGTACTCTCCATGTTGACTGTCAAAGAAGTGTAGCGGGATGAAGTGAAATTTGGGGCAAAACCCATTCAAATCCTATCCCCTAAACAGGCAGCTGTTTTCATTTCACTTAATCCCCTGAGGGGCCTGTCCACTGTACACATTTATTCTCCCAGCTGTCTCTGGGACAAGCAGCATAGTTGCGCCTTTCAACGCGACTGTGAGAACAACCCTCCCCGCAATTTTTCTGGGCAGACTTCATAATTACCTTTCTAATAATTGCATAACCCACTTGAGTTGGTCCCCCACTGCTTGGTGTGCACAAGGATTCCGGCCTTCCCTGTCTGTACCGAGCCCGCGTCTGTCCACTGACTCCCTTGAGATTCTCCCCCGTACTCGGCATGGAGGCGTCGGAATAGAACTGGGCACGGAGTTTGCGCCGCGCTCTTTTACCCAAGGTTGTTCCCGTTTATGCCCTCAGCAGTTGGTATGTTTACCAATTTCAGGGCAGCCTCATCAGCATAGGGGGTGTTTTAAATTTTTTATTTGCTAATTTAGTAGGAGTAAAATGGTACTTCGGGGTTGCTTGATTTTGCATTTCTTTGATTATTAAAGGAAATTAGCATTTTCCCCCGTGGTTACTCTTTGTGTTTTCCTGGATGTGAGTTGTCTGCTAACGTTTATAGTTCTTTGCCTATTTTAGTAAATTGGGGTATTGGTTTTTTTCTTTTTAAATCAAACCAACTGAAATTTTTCCTCATAATAACTATTAATTATATATATGTATATATATTTTTTCACATATTTTCCAGTGTTGTGTTTCTCTTTTAATTCGGGTGTTTGTTTGTATTATAAAAAAAATCTTATTTCTATCATCAAATCTGTTGGGTTTTCCCGCAGTGCTTTGAGGCTCAGGGCGCTGTCCTCCCTCCGCTGTGTTGATGCATATTTAATTTTACCTTCTGTTGTCCTAAAGTCTTTAATTCTGGGTTGCATTTTTCTCTACAAAACCGAGTTGCAAAACGTATTTTTTTTTTCCAAGCTTCTCATCAGCGCTTCCCTGTTCTGCTCTGTTCCTGTCGCAGGAATCATCCACCAGATGAAAGGCGATTATGACACAGCCCTGAAACTCCACAAGACCCACCTGGGCATCGCCCAGGAGCTGAGCGACTACGCGGCCCAAGGCCGCGCCTACGGCAACATGGGCAATGCCTACAACGCCCTGGGCATGTATGACCAGGCCGTCAAGTACCACCGGCAGGAGCTCCAGATCTCCATGGAGGTGAACGACCGTGCCTCGCAGGCCTCTACGCATGGGAACCTCGCCGTGGCCTACCAGGCCCTGGGCGCCCACGACCGGGCCCTGCAGCACTACCAGAACCACTTGAACATAGCCCGAGAGCTGCGGGACATCCAGAGCGAGGCCCGGGCACTGGGCAACCTGGGCAACTTCCACTGCTCTCGGGGAGAGTACGTCCAGGCCGCGCCCTACTACGAACAGTACCTGCGCCTGGCTCCCGACCTCCAGGACATGGAAGGAGAAGGGAAGGTGTGTCACAACCTCGGCTATGCCCACTACTGCCTTGGGAACTACCAGGAGGCCGTGAAGTACTACGAGCAGGATCTGGCCCTGGCCAAAGACCTTCATGACAAGCTGAGCCAGGCGAAAGCTTACTGCAACCTGGGCCTGGCGTTCAAGGCACTGCTGAACTTCAGCAAGGCCGAGGAGTGCCAGAAATACCTTCTGTCCCTCGCTCAGTCCCTGAAGAACTCCCAGGCTAAATTCCGAGCCCTGGGGAACCTGGGGGACATCTTCGTCTGTAAGAAGGATGTCAACGGTGCCATCAAGTTCTACGAGCAGCAGCTGGGCTTAGCTCACCACGTCAAGGACAGAAGGCTGGAGGCCAGCGCCTATGCCGCCCTGGGCACGGCCTACCGCATGGTCCAGAAGTACGACAAGGCCTTGGGCTACCACACGCAGGAGCTGGAGGTCTACCAGGAGCTGAGCGACTTGCCCGGGGAGTGCCGCGCTCACGGGCACCTGGCTGCCGTCTACATGGCCCTGGGCAAGTACACGATGGCGTTCAAGTGCTACGAGGAACAGCTGGACCTGGGGCAGAAGCTGAAGGAGCCGAGCCTGGAAGCCCAGGTGTATGGCAACATGGGCATCACGAAGATGAACATGAGCGTGATGGAGGATGCCATCGGCTACTTTGAGCAGCAGCTGGCCATGCTGCAGCAGCTGAGCGGGAACGAGGCCGTGCTGGACAGGGGCCGGGCCTACGGCAACCTGGGCGATTGCTACGAGGCCCTGGGAGACTACGAAGAGGCCATCAAGTACTACGAGCAGTATCTGTCTGTCGCCCAGAGTCTGAATCGCATGCAAGACCAAGCCAAGGCTTACCGGGGCCTCGGCAACGGACACAGGTAACAGCGGTAGATAAATCCGCAGCAGGGGGTTGCAGAATGGCTCGTCCCTGCAGAGCACATGTGCACACCCCCTGCCTGACTCCCTGGGTTAAGCAGGTGGCAACGGTACTCCCATTAGGAAAGAGGCACGAAAGCCCAGAGAGGTGGGTTAGTACCTGAGATTGCTTGGCTTCAAGAGGTGCCCGAGAGCCTGGCCCGGGGCTCCTTGCCCCACATACAATGCTTTTCTTTTCTGGTTTTTTTTTTTTTTAATTTTGTAAATTAGTTTATTTGAGAGAGAGAGAGAGAACGGGCATGCCAGGGCCTCTAGCCACTGTAAAGGAACTCCAGATGCATGTACCCCCTTGTGCATCTGGCTTACATGGATGCTGGGGAATTGAACCTGGGTCCTTAGGCATCACAGGCAATGCCTTTATTGCCAAGCCATCACTCCAGCCCACAGTACTTTTCTTGACTGCATCAAATGAGCAGAATGAATGAGTTAACGGGTATGGGAAAGTGAATCAGTTTAGCCTGTTTGAGTACCTCCCATGTTTGTTGAATTTTATTAGTACATTTGATATTCACCAATTACTCGAACCTTAATGTGTGGCTTTTGGGAAAATCTGATAATAGAGGGAGAATCAGCTTTTCCTGTGCCCCAGGACACCTTGCATAGGGCTGTTAGGAGTGGGAGCAATCCTGTGTTCACTACACAGTACATCTGCTATGGGGTGGAGGTATTTATGATCACCAGAAACTGGGGATCAGAGAATGGAATCCTCGTGCCCTGTGCAACTGGATAAGTCTGCTTCCCAAACCCACACTCCGTCGTCTCTGAATAACAAAAGGACACTGTCAGCCAAAGGATGCTTCCCTCCCAAATGTGGGGAACTCGAGAAGGTGTCTATACATATAGATATATGGCCTCCCTGGAGAGGCAGGCGACTGGGGCTCCTGGAGTGGAGGAAGGGCAGGGGTCAAACTAAATCATCACCCACACATTGCTCCGAGAAGCTCAGGGTGAGAGATTTACAGCCTCTGTAAAGCGATTTCAAAAACATGGTCTAAGCGGTAGTGGAAATTGGGAGGCCCAAAGAACCAAACGGTTCGCTTGCTATCATTGTGCCTATTAATATATTTTATGTTTCCTCGGGGGTATATATCCCACTGAATCACAGGCTCTCGGGAAGGTCACTAAGGTATGACTTTTGAATCGCTTTCCAGATTATGAAATTCCTCTGCATCTCACTCTAAGGGCGCATGATAGCTTTTAGTGAGAAGAGGAGTTAAGAGCTTCGATAGTAAGTGGCAGTGACAAATGCGTCTCATTTTCTCCAGGGCTTCAGCGTGTCTGCACCTGCACCAAGTGATATCATTGCTTTTCTGTCTGCATTTCTGCAGGGCGACCGGGAGCTTGCAGCAAGCCCTCGTGTGCTTTGAGAAGAGGCTTGTGGTGGCCCACGAGCTCGGGGAGGCCTCCAATAAAGCGCAGGCCTACGGAGAGCTGGGCAGCCTGCACAGCCAGCTCGGGAATTACGAGCAAGCCATTTCCTGCCTCGAGCGCCAGCTGAACATAGCCAGAGACATGAAGGACCGAGCCCTGGAGAGCGACGCGGCCTGCGGCCTGGGGGGCGTCTACCAGCAAATGGGGGAGTACGACACGGCCCTGCAGTACCACCAGCTTGACCTGCAGATAGCAGAGGAGACCAACAACCCCACGTGCCAGGGCCGGGCCTACGGGAACCTGGGCCTGACTTACGAGTCCCTGGGCACTTTGGAGCGGGCTGTGGTCTATCAGGAGCAGCACCTGAGCATTGCCGCTCAGATGAACGACTTGGTGGCCAAGACGGTGTCCTACAGCAGCCTTGGAAGGACGCACCACGCCTTGCAGAACTATTCACAGGCCGTCATGTACTTACAGGAAGGTGAGTGAGAAGGCTGTACCCCTGGCTCAGAGGAGAGCACAGCCGGGGTGCCCCCCCCCCCGTGTAGATGGCGGTCTCATGGCCCACATCTGTCAGCTCACCCACAGAATCCCGGCATCCCTCACCAGGTGTCCCCTCATCGTCCTAAGGTGTTTCCAAGTTCTGCCCCAGCTCTCTGGACCCAACTGCCCCCCCTCCCTCATGACCGCCCAAAGAGCCGACGCCCCCACGCTTGTCATGTCAGAGCAGCTACTGAACGCACGACCCCACCTCACTGAATGGATGCAGCAAGACCTGGCCATGCCAAACGGTGATGGTCTCCCTCAGAAACACACCTGTCTGCCCCCAAGCCCCAGTGACCCTCCAGAAGCGACCTGACCCGTATCAGAAACTATAGTTCTCAGGCCCGGCAGCGGCTAGCCCACCAAGTCCATCTGAGACTCCCTGGAGTGGCCGGCCTGGTGTCTTTTGGTGCCTGTGACCGACGACGGTGTGGTGCCACAGCAGAGCCTGGCTCCAGGCGAGCCTTTCCCTCTGCTGGTACCTGAGCCCAGAGAGCCTTAGACACGTCCTGCGCACACAAGCCAAAGTCCCTCCGCAGTGTGTTCGCCCTCCTCACACGGGGGCGGCTCAAAGATCTCCCGGGAGGAGGGGCTGATGCCATCCACTCACGGGTAAGGACACGGCTGCTGCTGAGCTCAGGGACAACTCTCCTCTTCACAGGGCTTCTCACACAGGGCTTATTCCACCACATCTCATTCTCACAGCAAATTCAGATGCAGTTCCCCTTTTTTGCTGCTCTTTTCCTTTCTTCATTCTTTTCCTTTTTTTGGCAGTGGTGGGGATCAAACGCATGCTAGGCGAGGGCTCCTCCAGCCGCCAGCCCCGTGCTAGCAGCTGAGTGGCCTAGGGGTTGAAGCGCAGTGACTTGACCCTGGCTGTGCAGGCGGTTCACTCGTGAAGTGAGGTCAGCCTGGGCGTTCTGACCCCGGGAGCCACACGAGCCCCCGCCTGGAGTGTTTTCTAAGAACAGCCCAGGGTTGGGGCAGTTGTACTCTGCTGGTCTTGAGCCCCAGCTGGGAAACAGGAGGCCGGGTGGAGAGTGCTGAAGGCCTGACGGTTGTCCCTCACACAGGCCATGTGTGGTGTCCTGCAGATGGAGAGTCCCTGGGAGGGTGGAGCCATGGCCCAGCTCTGACCTGGGCCCCTCTCCATGCAGGTGGGACTGCACCTCCGTGCGTTACATCAGAACAGGGGTTTTGGCTTTTTGAAACTGGACTGTGGTAACATTCCAACCACCTAAGGATGGTTTTCATTTGAATTTGTAAAAAAAAAAAAACGATTAAATTCAGACCCACAACTTTTCAAAACGTGTGTAATTACCTCCTGCAATACTCTGTCCACACAACAGCTGGTTTCCCTGGACGTTGTCAAATAATTCCATATTTATGGAAAAATTCTCCAGTTCTCTTTTACTGTTTCCTGCAAGTCATACAGACATGTAGAAATTCTCATTTATAGCATTCTCCACAGTGTTGGAAGAGAAAGCCTATGCAGCAAGTCCCTCATAGGTCAAATCAGGTAGCTCTTCTTGTGAGTTCTGAGCTGGGGTGGGCATGGGTACCTGAGTGCTTAGGATTAAGTCTCAAACCGTGGAGGGAACAGTTCAGCTGGAAGTGGCCCCAGCTTTCACAGGGGCGGGGCTGCAGCCCAGCATCCCCCTGTCCATGCCCTGGACCCTCATGCGGCTGGGTCTTTGGAACGGCTCTCATTTGGGTGACGTGGATGGACACCCCTGGCTAAAGCCACTGATGTATATATAATTTTTATTTATTTATTTATTTATTTATTTGAGAGAGTGAGAAGGAGAACGGGTGCTTCAGGGCCTACAGCCACTGCAAACAAATTCCAGACACATGTGCCACCTTGTGCATCTGGCTTATGTGGGTTCTGGGGAATCGAACCGAGGTCCTTTGGCTTTGCCTTAACCGCTAAGCCATCTCTGCAGCCCAAACCACTGGTTTTATGGAGCTTCTTATTATTATTTCACTTGCCAAAGTACGGGAGGCAGGCTAGAGCGACTACTGACTTCCCTGGGGCTTTGCAGCCAGTCGGGGCACACTGGGTTCCTGGAGCCCCGGGTTCCCGAGAGGCAGATGCAGATCCAAGCTGGGCAGCCCAGATACCACATCTGTTCAGCAGGTTTTGAACTCTTCATTGCTGAACCCCTGACCAGTGGAGGTCCTAATTGTCAGGGACCCAGCAGGAGCCAATCAAAGTCCTTCCTCTCATAAAATGTGTCTGCCAAAGCGGCATGGGAGGGCTGCCCCCTCCTCGGAGACGCCAGCCTGGCAGGGCACCTGCACTGAAGAGTACTGTGGGGAGGCTGTCGAAGGTTAGACGAACCCCAGTCACCGTCGTCCCCCCCTTTTAACGTGGATTATTTGCAAACAGTTGTTACCTAGCAACACAGTTTAAACCCCAAACACTGTTGCTGAGTTTTCTGAGTCTTGTGTGTTTTGCAATGCATTGCGTTTGAGGTCAAACCTGGGCATCTTTTGCTCAGCAGCCGCCCAGCTGTCTCCGGTTCTTTCTAGAAGGCGGGAGCCCCGCACCGCCTCCTGCACTTTAGTGCAGGCAGGTAGAGCCGCGCTGCAGACAGCTGACTGACCAGTACAATCAATGGGCACCGTCAAATTTGGCTCCCACGAAGCCCTGGAGGTGGCTGGTGTCCTGAAACTCAGAAGCTTGCTGCGAGAAAGCGACCCAAGCTGCAGGTGCCTGTCTGGAGGCCATTAAAATGAGGACAGTCATTGAAAACTCTGGACTCATAAGAGCACTTGTTTTGCAGCCCCGCCGAGGCGCATCAAAGTCTCCGGCTTAAAGGAAAAGCAGATGGCGACACCAGTGACAGGAACAGGGACAGCCTGTGCGCTGCTCTGCTTATGGGGAGCTGGAACTCATGTGCCGCCCACCAGCGCCGATGGGATGCTGTGCAGCCAGCTCGGAAGCAGTGTTATCGCAGCCTCTGCGCTGGACGTGTCAGGGAAAGCATTTGCCAGCCACAGAATGGAGGGCGATGAATTTATCAGCTTGGCGTTTTCGGTCACAAAGCTAAGGGTTTTGCCACTGCCAAGGGCAGCCAGACTAGGATCCACTGGCTTCTGTGTTTCCCTGGTGCCCTCAAGCCTGTCTCCTGCCGAGGCGGCTCCTGTGACAGTCAAAAAGACTCCGTCCTGCCTCGGCGGATCCGGCTTTAGTCCTGCACTCCCCCCAACCATGTTGTTAAGTTCTTTTACGCACACCTGAGGCACGATGAGCTTCCAAGACACCTTGGCAGGGGAACCGCATGTCTTCTCTCATTCCTGAAGTTGCCCTCTCTGGTTTCAGGTTTAAGGTTAGCTGAGCAGCTGGGCCGAAGAGAAGATGAGGCAAAAATTCGCCATGGCCTCGGCCTGTCCCTTTGGGCAAGTGGGAACCTGGAGGAAGCCCAGCACCAGGTGAGCAGAGCCCTGGCCCCAGTGTTCTTTATTCCCCGAAAGTCCACAAGACCTGCCAGATGCCTGGCTCAGCGGTGAAGGCATTCAACCCAAGTGCTCGCCCCTAGTCTTGGGCTGATGCATGGGATTTCCAGCCTGGGTGAGACCCCTCTCCAGAGCAGCACAAGACCTGAGGATGTGATGGGCGCTTTGCTGTGCTCTAAGGGACTGAAGGCCATTTCAAGGATTAATTCTGTCATTTCTTAGGTGTCTAAATTCAAGCACATTCATGGAGTGATTGACAATTTTCAAATTACTTTTATGCCATGAATTTATGACTCAGGCAGGCACACCCTTTATCCATAGAACGGGAGAAACTGAGGCTCTGTGTCATTTGATTGCAGTGCAGTAGAGCAGATCTCTAGAAGGAATGTCAGCTGTTTTGTCCCCAAAGTGTCACTGTGATGAGCACAGCTCCTTAGGAAGCCTCTCTGGCTCTGTAGCACTGGACCACCTGCCCAAAAGTGGACACCTTGTTTCATTGCCCAGCCTTGCCCAGCTATAGCATGAATCTCTATACTGCTCCCCACTCCATCCCTCTGTACCCTGGGGTGGTGGGATATGCTTGACTGTTGACTAAGGTAGAGGCTTTTCATTGGTTTTATTTAGTCAAAAATCAGCACTTGATTGGATTAATAACTGGCTTTTTATGTCCTTCAGAGTGTAAGCCTATAACACTTGTCTTTTATAACCTTCATCTTCAAAAATTCTTCATATCTCAAAGTGGCCATGGTGTTCATGACCTCATAGTGGCTCACGCTACCTACGCAAGACCTGAATAATAGGAAGAAATGATGACATCAAAATAGAAGAGAGAGTAGTTGAAAAGAAGAAGGGATTCAGTGGAGGAGGACTAGAAAAGGGGGGAAAGGAGAGTAGTGGATTATGATGATGGTATATTGGCTATATGTACAAAAGTTGTAAGTAAAAAGTTTAAAAAAATGATTACATAGCTAGACATTGTGGCTAGGATCCTAGAACTCAGGAGGCTGAGAAAGGATAATCACTGTGAGCTTAAGGCCAGCCTGGGCTATAGAGTGAGTTCCAAGTCAGGCTGGGTTAGAATGAGTCTCTGCCAGAAAAGACAAAAACAAAAAGATAAACTGTGGTTTACTGGATCTGATGTTACAGTTCTTCAGGGCCACAAAGACAAATCTTTTTTTTTCCAAGGTATGGTCTCACTCTGGCCCATTCACTATGTAGTCTCAGCGTGGTCTTGAACCCACGGTGATCTTCCTACCTCTGCCTCCAGAGTGCTCGGATTAAAGGCGCGTGCCACCATCCCCAGCTCCCAATATTTTTTTTTTTTTTTTGGAAAGTTGTCTTTCCAAGCCTTTTGGAAAAGGCTTAGGTTCTGCACCAAGGTATAAGCAAAAGTCATCTCTAGTCTGTGAGCAGCTGGACACTGGTCCTGCAAAATGAGCCACCTTCTCTGTCCCTTGCAGCTTTACCGGGCCTCCGCCTTGTTCGAAGCAATCCGGCACGAGGCCCAGCTGAGCGCTGACTGCAAGCTCTCCCTCTTCGACCTGCAGACGTCGTCCTACCAAGCCTTACAGCGGGTGCTCGTCAGCCTAGGTGAGAACAGAAAGGATCTGAGAGTACTTGAGCATATGGGCATGTACGCAATATGCACGCATGTGCACACGTCTCAAGTATGCCTGATGTCGGGCGATGGCTTGATGAAGTCTGACTTGTCTCAGCACACAATGAAGCCACAAACACACCCAGCGAGTGAGCATTCCCTCACTTATTCATTCAGTCCACAGAGATCAGCAGAGCACTTACACCACGCCCAGCGCCAGCCCTGGGATTAGAGTCAAGACATTTAGCTTAGGCTACAGCACAGTGTGGCAAGATTGTCTTACCTTCAAGAGAGACACTCAGATGATGGGGAAGCAAAGCAGGGGAGGCGGGCAGAAGGTTCCAGAAGCAGAGCGGGAGACCCTGAGTTGAAGATGCTTGAGCCTGGTATAGCTCTCCACAGACAGCTGCAGAAAGCTTTACTAAGAGCAGGAGGCTGAGAAGACACTGGCCTCTTGTTTCCCTGCCTTGCACCCTTGCTACCCAATCAGTGCTTGTGCCCTGTGGTCCTGCACCCTGGGCCGTGACACATAGTTAGGGGTCATCCTCTCAGGCCTGAGCTCTGCATGCCACAGGCAGGGCACCTGTAGCTACCATTCATTGGCCTTTGGTGGTCACAGCTGAGACAAAATGCCTGACAGAAACATCCTAAGAAAGGGTTTGTTTTGGGCTGGAGAAATGGCTTAGCAGTTAAAGCACTTGCCTGCAAAGCCAAAGGACCAAGGTTCAATTCCCCAAGACCCACATAAGCCAGCTGCACAAAATGGCGCATGCATCTGGAGTTCGTTTGCAGCAGCTGTAGAGACCTTAATATGCCCATTCCTCCCCCTTCTCAAACAAATAAATAAAAATAAAATATTTTTTAAAAAAAAATAAAGGGTTTGTCTTGACCCGTGGTTTGGGGGTGTCCCCCCTCCTGACGTGGAAGGCACGGTGCTGAGAGTGGCTCTGTCCGTGGCAGCAGAAGCATCCACTGGTCACATGGCACCCGCAGTCAGGAAGCAGAGATAAGCTGGCATTCAGCTGGCCTTCTCCATCAGCCATGGCATGATGCCACCTACCCTCACTGTGGGTCTTCATGACTCAGTTGAACCTTTCTGGAAGCATCCTCACAGATACCCACAAAAATGTGTTTCCTAACTGTTGCCAATCCGGTCAAGTTGATAATGAAGACGAGCCTTCATCACAACATGCACCGGCACCAATGAAGTCTTAGATGTGGGGGGTCTGAGGCCTGTCCACTCACCTGTCCTTTGCTAACACGTAGGCGCGCTCAAGTTTCCCCCTGGAAAATTGAATATGCTCATTGCCCTGGATGAAAATTTATTGACCGTTATCATCACGGTGCTAAGCCTGTCCAGCACTTTGGGGCTGATTTTCAAATGTGCAAATTGCCCCTGCTGTCCCAGTTACTAACTTAACAGAGTCAAAGGAGATATTTGCATACACTCTCGTAAATCCCTCTTTCCGTGGATGCCCCAGCAGCAGTAGGCGAGGCCCGCTCAGGCCATGGAGCTGTGGCGTTGGGCCCCCTGCCCCGCCCTGCCTGCTGTCCGGCGCTCCAGCCCTGACCCTGGCAGCCGCCCCAAGCTGACATCTTTCCCGCTGCTCTGTCCCCTGCAGTCCGTTCCTTACGTGTCCAAGCAGTTCTCTTTTGGAAGTTTGTGGCTGCGCGCTTTTCTGCCTTCGCATCCGTTTTTAAGCTCGATTATAGACTAGCTTCTCAGAGAAAGTGGGATTCATACTTGGACTGCAAGATGAAGGAAGGACTTGGAGGAGAGACGCAACTCTGAGCTGTAGAGATCCCAGAGGTCAAACCCTTCCCCCGTGGGGTGGGGTGATGAGAGCATCTCCCCTGGGACGAGGAGTGTGTGGGGCACTGGAGGGAGCTGGGTCTGAGCACTCCCTGCAACACTGGCACCTGCCATACAGGTGTGTTTAAAGAACTCTCCTAGGCATCTTCACACAGAGTCCTCACTGAGTAGGAGGGACAACTCGAAGGTCCTTTCCAGTAGAGGGCCAGGCACCGAGGTGTGATGTGGGGAAGTGGACATGGGGCAGCAAATAGAGGAGAGAGCAGAGCCACGGGGGTTTGTCCTGAAGCTCTCACCTGCCAGCTCTACAGAGCGCAAGGTGGGCAGAAAGGCAAAAGGGTGCCAGGTATCGGACCCAAAGGGCCATGTGGATGGGGCAGGGATGGCGGCAGCCAGCTGGTGGGAGGGACAGACAGGGCAGAGTGCAGAGCCCATGCGGTCAGCTGTGTTGTGGGGCCCCATGACTTAGGGTGGCATGGGGTCAGTTTCACAGCTCTAAAAATGTGGGGTGCTATGAGAGGGCCATCACATGGATGCTTGCAGGAGGGAGCTGAATGGAAGCCGAGTAGCCCCCGTCATGCCACAGAGCCGACCAGGGCGGTGCGGTACCCCACATAGATCCCATGGCCATGCCCAGCGTTTCTTCCTGGTGCGTGTATAATGAACCCCTGGGGCTGTCCCTTTGTCTCCTAGGTCACCATGATGAAGCTCTGGCTGTAGCGGAAAGAGGTCGGACGAGGGCATTTGCTGATCTGCTGGTGGAACGACAGACAGGCCAACAGGACTCCGACCCCTATTCGCCAGTCACCATCGATCAGATCTTAGAGATGGTCAATGGGCAGCGGGGACTTGTGCTGTATTACTCACTGGCTGCGGGCTACCTGTACAGCTGGCTGCTTGCTCCCGGGGCAGGTGAGGTCACCCTCTGCAGGACGTGGGCAGCAAAGACACCAGCCCCGAGGGGGGTGCTGAGGAGGGTGGGCCCAAGACATAGGTCAGACAAAGAAGCTAATGTCAGGCGTCAGGAAAACCTTAACCACGGTGAGTATTTATAGTGGGGTATCTCACTAATGAGTGCCTGAGAGACCCTTGTTCCTTGACAGTGGCCATGTTTGTCAAGACGATGAGGGGATCAGGAGGGGAAGGACTAGAGCCGTAGCAGCCCTGTCTGCACGCAGCTGTTTGTAAGCTATAAATGAACCATGTCCTAATGAGCTCTTCCTAGATGTGACTTAGTCACTGTGATCTCTTATCATGGTAAAGTTAGAGACCAAAAGGATAACAGCTCTCACAGTTTATAAATAAGTCCTAAAGCTTGAATTTCTGAGCTTAACAGAATCTATTTTTTTTTTAAACCAGTTCTGTTAAAAATATGCTTTAGAAGTAAAAATCGCCTTTGATTAAATCGGCACTAAACGTTTAGGATGTAACAGTCTCCCTGAATACAGACCCGCTAATTGGCTGTTAGGGCCATATTTTTTGCATAATAAAATTCTGATGGCTTTCCCATGTTGGAGACATACCAGATCCAATTAGAGTTTATTGACTGGGGAAGTGGATCTTATAATTGGGAATCTTGAAGAATGGGCTTCATGAATGTCTGTTAAAAGTTCAACTGCCAGGGAGAGTTGACAAGACTTTCTCCATTGTGTTTTTTTTTCTCTTTGATTTTTACAAAGCAGTGATGTTAGGATGCCAGCTCCCAGATGTTTCTTGGGTTCTCAGCATTTATCATGTGTCCTTCAGTGCCATGTCACACCACATGGGCTTTCCACATTCTTTTTGTTAAATTTTTGTTCATTTTTATTTATTTATTTGAGAGCAACAGACAGAGAAAGAGGCAGATATAGAGAGAGAATGGGCGCACCAGGGCTTCCAGCCACTGCAAACAAACTCCAGACGCGTGCACCCCCTTGTGCATCTGGCTAACGTGGGTCCTGGGAAATTGGGCCTTGAACTGGGGTCCTTAGGCTTCACAGGCAAGCGCTTAACCACTAAGCCATCTCTCCAGCCCAGGAACATTCTTTTTTTCTTTTTCAGTATTTTGTTTATTTATTGCAAGGGGAAAATGAGAGAGAGAAAGAAAAAGAGAGAGAAAATGGGTGCACCAGGGTCCCTTGCCACTGCCAACGAATGCTGTGTGCCCTACTTTATACATCGAGCTCTACGTGGGTCCTGGGGCATCAGACCTGGGCCACAGGCTTTCCAAACAAGCAACCTCAACCACGGAGCCACCTCCCCAGCCCCTCATAAGGAACACTCTTACCTCTGCCCTTTGTGTGCGGAGTTTTGGGTTGTGATTTCTACGGTGAGGGGTGCTCATGCTCAGGCAAACAGGGTTGACCCACTGGCTGGTGTCATGCGCCGTCTCTCTATGGTGGTTATCTCATGGGTCATGACCTGACAGGTGTGTACCCAGGTCCTCGACAGAAGGCGCCCATCGTCTCCTTTTCTGGCTCCTCTTCACTGTCGTTGGGACTCTGAAACCTTGGCTAGAGCTCTGAGCCAGTCTAGAGGATCGTGTTTATGCAGGTGTGACTCACCTCATTGCCATGTGAGACCATGGCCGCCTGTGTTAATTGCCAGGAAGCCACTGCAGGTGGACGTCTTATTTAAAAAAAACCCTCTCCCTCCTTTAACTCATTAAAGGCCATTAGCCAGTTAGTTTTATTTTAAACTTTATTTATTTACGAGAAAGAAAGAGAATGTGCATGCCACGGCCTCTAGCCACTGCAAAAGAACTCCAGATGCATGTATCACCTTGTGCATCTGGCTTACGTGGCTACTATGAAATCTAACCTGGGTCCTTTGGCTTTGCAGGCAAGTGCCTTGACCGTTAAACCATCTCGCCAGCCCTAGTTTTATTTTAAAATGGTCTAAAATATTTTCATTTGGATTTTTGCTATATGCGTATTTTGATTTGCATTTGTGAAAGAAAAGTTCTTGTGTGGCACAGTTTCCACTTGGTGAATCTAATTTTGTTTCAAGATCTCAGTCTCTGAGAGGAGCGGCCGGGGCGCACCAAAGCACTGTCCCTGCCTGGTGTTCCAGAGAGCACGTCTGGAAATGTTGAGGAAGCCGCCCTCCCTGCAACATCATCAGAGGCAAACACGGTGCCAGGCTCCATTCAGGCACCAGATCTGATGGTGAAGGCTGGAGAAAGGGCGCTGGCCCAAACTCGGAGAGCCCAACACCATGGTTCCCAAGCACACTTGGCAAAGATATCCCATGGTGATCCTGTCCTCTTCCTTCCACCCGTCTCTCCTGCTGCCCAACTGTGCGTGACATTGGCTGTGCCCTCCTTGTTTCAGGCATTCTGAAGTTTCACGAGCATTACCTGGGTGACGGCACCATGGAGAACCCCGAGGACTTCCAGGCGGGCAGTGGAGCCACACTGCCCACGGCCACCAGCTCTGCCCTGGAGCAGTACATCGCCAGCGTCCGCGAGGCCCTGGGCGTGGAGTCCTACTACTCCAGGTAGGGAGGCCAGCGTGCCAGGCTCATCTTCAGTTCGTTTGGGCAGGGTTTTTTGTGTGTTTTGCTTTGGCTTGGGCCGCAACAGCTAGAATGAATTCGTGGGAATCACCCGTGCGCTGTGATGCGTCTGCCGCACAGGCACAGACCCTGGAGGGCGGTCTCTGCCCTGTCTCCAAAGTGCCTTCTTCTGGGAAGGAGCTCCGAGACGCCCTCCCCTAAGCAGACTGTGGACGCTAAATGTAACACTGACTGTGGATTCAACATGCCAGCCCCCTGAAGTCAAAGCTGCCGGGGCTCCAAGAGGTGGCATGCGTTTGTACCGTAGCCAGCTCTCTGCTCCAGGGTCATTGGCACCAGCCACAGGTCGCATGCGCAGACCTGCATGCTGGGGCTGTGAGGGAGCCGACCTCCCCCGCCCCCCACCGTGTCAGAGGGGAGCTGCATTGTGCGCGGATGGAGTGAAGGCATGAGAGATTATAGGAGCATCATCTTGTGGCGACTGGTTATTTTACCTATGGAAAAATAGTGTCTCAAAAAGCAGGTACGCCTTTAATCCCAGCAGAGGTAGGAGGATCGCCGTGAGTTCGAGGCCACCCTGAGACTACATAGTGAATTCCAGGTCAGCCTGGGCTAGAGTGAGACCCTACCTTGAAAAACAAAAACAAAAAAACAAATAAACAAAAGAAAAGGCAGGTACGTGGAGCTAGTTTTAACTGGCTTTTGCAGCATCTCAGTCCTCTCTGTGGTGATAGCCAGCCGACTCTTGCATTTCTCTTCCTGGGGAAATGCGGACAGACATCTATTCATTCCAAAGAGTTGCTGAGAGCACATGACAAGCAGCAGCTCAAGGGTCAAAGGCTGTATTTTGGCATACAGTTCAGGGGTGCAGTCTGCCATGGCAGAAAAAGGAGACCCTTCACCTGGCCTCCACGAGCGAGGTGGTGGTCATTTCCAGCATCTGTCCTGGTCTTTGGGGTGCCTATGCAGTTGAGTGAAAAATAAAATAATCCTAGACAACATGCCATCCAAGCCCTGTGTTCAGCTGAAGCCAGTGGTGAAACAGACTCGCTGACAGCCGAGCTGCGTGAGAGCCAGGATCAGAGCAGCATCAGTCTCACCGCCACTTCCCGGCAAGGCTCCGGCTGTTCTTAATTTCCAAAAGTAACATCATGTTTTGAGCAAATAGCCAAAGCATATGGGAATGCCATTTTCTAGCTTCTGTCGTCATGAAGTCTGAACGAGCGTTGGCCACATGCACACACTGTTGTCTAATTCGACTATGGCTGTCATACAGTCTGGGGTGTCCCTCTCCTTGGCCTTAGGCAGTGTGGAGAGCCCCAAGGACTGTAGCTACCCTCTGAGAGCCAAACTGTAAATGACTCTGGGCCAGGTCACACCAGAAGTAGACAAGGCCGCTTCTGCAGGTAGAAAGGCCCTCAGGCCAGTGTGAGGGACCACTCCCCGTCCAGAGCCGTTCTTGTTTAGAGTGAGAGTTCAAGGGAATGCTGGGCCGGCAGTGGAAACCCAGGAGGGAGAGGGAGCGGGACAGACGCGGGTTGTACCCACTGTGCCCACTCCCAGAGGCCAAGAGGACCTTGCCCTGGGGACGAGGGTCCCCTTGCAAGGCTGTTTGCATGTGGTTGTCATGCCCTTTACCCCTTCCTTCCTCCATGGAGGACTGGAGCGCCTGCTCTGAGCTGTGCCCTGCAGACGGGGGTGATGTGGGAAGACGTAGCCGTCCCCCCTCCAATCTGCATGATGATAAACAACTGGGCATGTGAAAAAACACAAGTTCATTATAGTAAGTGCTTAAAGTGCAGGTAGTATAGGGCCAGAGAGACGGGCTTAGCGGTCAAGGTGCTTGCCTATAAAGCCTAAAGACCTAGGTTCGATTCCCCAGGACCCACATAAGCCAGATGCACAAAGTGGTGCATTTGTCTGGAGTTTGTTTGCAGTGGCTGGAGGTCCTGGCACACCCTTTCTCTCTCTCTCTCTGTATCTGCCTCTTTCTCTCTCAAATAAATACATAATTGTTTTAGTGCAGGGTGTAGTGACACGTGCAGCAGGATGGGGGAGGACACACCCATGCTGGGAGCTCTTCCGGGAAGGTGCTGAGACATTCACTTCTGAGGCCACCACAGGCCCTGTGCACAAAGGCCTTTGTTCACCATGGTGGAAAGGCGACCTCTCAGGCTGTCCTTCCGCTCTCCTTCCAGTCCCAGCCTTTCTGGTGACCACTCGGTTTGTCACATAAACACCACAAGAAGCAGCGTTCTGGCTGGTGGCTCTTTTGAGCTGAGTTAGTGAAAGTTCACTCCCAGAGGCAAAGACTGTGCGGCAGGGTCAGCCGGGCTTTCAGACCGAGGCCACAATCCAGAGTTTCAAGTAACTATGCACCAGGGCTCTGGGTGGCTCGTCCACTCCCCGATAGTGACAAAGTGGCCACACCCAGGTCATCCCAGTGCAAATGATCGTGGGTGGGGCTCAGCCCATGTGAAAGTATGAGCTTGCATGGCCTCAGCGGTCGGGTGTGCAGACTAGATCACTTTTGCAAGGGAAAAAGGATGACCTTGACCTTCCCAAGGTCCTCCTCACCAGCCTGCTTTGCCCAAGCAGCGGTGCGTGAGACTGAAGGCTGCGTCATCCATTCTGCTTCGAGGTGTGTTTCCAGCTGAGGAGCATCTCTGGAGTTCGAGATCAGCTTTTCAGGGAAGGGCTGGCACGTTCCGTGGTCCCTGCACCAGTGTCTCCCTGCTCAGTATGCTTGGGAGTCGGGTGGCTTCGTCAGGCCGTCAGGGGCCTGGGACCGTGAAAGTAAAACGCAGGCGTGGGCTTTGCAAGAGGTCCAAGAGGAAGCTGGCTTCTCCTTCTCTCTTGTCTAAAGGAGTTCCCAGATCTGTTTTTCCATAGAACAACCTGAGACCCTCCTGGAGGGAGGCCCCCTTTCCTAGAATTTCAATCCAATCCTGACATTGTGGCTGGTCCAGTTCAGCCCCCAGTATTTGGCACCCTGGCTGGCCTCTTCTGAGCCAGCCCCTAGCCCAGACCCATCAGCTGTCTCTCTGGCTCACCTGAGTCAGAAGGTAAAGCCCACCACAGTAAGGTTATAAATACATTTAGGAGAAGAAGGCAAGTTCCCTTGGTGGCCTGTCCATCACTCCTGAACCTCCAGGTTCTGGTAAGTTTCCCCTCCTCTTAGCCCGGCTGGGTGGAGAGGAGGGGAGAACCCTGTAACCCCTCTCTAACCATTTTCCCCCCCACGTGGCAGGAGCTGTCTGCATTTCCTCCTCTTTTCTCTCTAAATCTCTTTTCACGTTTCTTCTAGGCCCACATGGGCTCTCAGACCACATGGGGCATATTCATTTTCCTTTCCTTGGTTTTGTACTTTCTTAAAGAAATATAATAATTTAATCATTAGCCTTCTCAGTTTGGTTTGCCCAATCCTGTGGTTAAATACAAACACAAGCCTGGGGTTTGGGATTCAAGGACTTTCCTGGACTCTCCACAGACCCCGCGTCAAATACAGAGGGCTAAGGAGGAACCCCTCGAGCCTGTGGCTTGTGCTTGGTGGCACTTTGTGGAGCTGTCTTGGTAGCTTAGAACCTCACCTCAGACAGCCAGAATGAGGCCAGCCTGTGGCCGTGGAGAAGGGCAGTTAGAAGCGTAGCCATATTTTGTGATTGTAAACGCTCGCTCTTGACAGTCATATTATAGCTGACTTTACTGGCATTCTTTGAATTTACTAGAATGGGATATTTATAAGACTGTTTTCTGTCTGTTTTATGAAGACAAAAACCATCTCAGTGACATGCCATTTTTTTTTCTCTATAAAAATCAGTAATTTTTGAGGCACATTTGCAGTCTAGCTGAGGATGACCTTGGAACACACTTTGTAGCCCAGGCTGGCCCGGAACTCACAGTGATCCTCCTACCTCAGCCTTTCAAGTGCTGGGATATGGGCATGAGTCACCACACCCAGAAAAATCAGTAATTTTTTTTTATTTTTTTGGTTTTTCAAGGTAGGGTCTCACTGTATCCCAGGCTGACCTGGAATTCACTGTGTAGTCTCAGGGTGGCCTCAAACTCACAGTGATCCTCTTACCTCTGCCTCCCGAGTGCTGGGATTAAAGGCGTGCACCACCATGCCTGGCTCAGTAAATATTTTTAAAATTATATTGTAAAGATGCAGGGAATGACAAAATATTAAGTAAAAACATAGAATGCAGGAGTCTTTTATCATTCAATTTTATAAATATGTACCTAGAATATAAAATATGAATATGAAAGGAAGGAAATAGGCCATCATGTTAGTGATAAGTGAATAGTAAGTAGAATTACAGATGCTTATTGTATTTATTTTTCTTTTTGTTACTTTAAGGGTATTTTTTGCAGTGACTACATGTTATTCTTAAAATTGGAAATAAATAACCATGAAAAAACACCCTACCATTCAAATGGAAAAAAAACATTTCTGTAACTACAAAAATTAAGACCTGAGCTGGGCATGGTGGTGCACACCTTTAATCCCAGCACTCGGGAGGCAGAGGTAGGAGGATCATTGTGAGTTCGAGGCCACCCTGAGACTACATAGTGAATTCCAAGTCAATCTGAGCTAGAATGAGACCCTACCTCAGAAAAAAAAAAAAAATTAAAACCTGGGATGGAAAGGTAGCTCAGTGGTTAAGGTGCTTGCCTGCAAAACCTAACAACGTGAATTCAATTCCCCAGTACCCATGTAAAGTTAGATACACAAAGTGACGCATGCACCTGGAGTTCCTCTGCAGTGGCTGAAGTCTCTTTTTTCTCTCTCTCTCCTTGCAAATAAATAAATAAAAATATCTTTAAAAAGGTAAAACCCAAATTTTGTAGCATGTCTGGTCCTAGGAAGATGCTGTTTGTTCCGTTTCAATCCTGCTCCCTGGTGAGTACCGGGCCCGCCTCAGCTGCTGCCCTCCCTTCCTGTCTACACTCTAAGCACACCCTGAAACTGGTCTCCCTCCAAGGCACCGTAGGCGCCTCTGAGCGCCAAGCATCTCTGTCTGGGTGTGTCACCTGGCTTTCCCTGGGGGAGATATAGAGGAACATTGCTCTGTGTGCCCTAGATAGGGTACCGCCAGACTGGAGTCTGAGGGGGGTCACTCCATAGTGGGCAGTTACTTGCTTGAACCAGGCAAAGCGGCCCTGAAAGGGAGGCACCTCAGCCTGGCCTGGCCTATCACGGCTAGCCGCACCTGCTTCAGTCGGGGGATTGGTGTTTGCCCATCTCACCCAATTAGATCCCTCTCTTGAGCACATTCCCAATCTGGGTGGATCTCTCCTGTAAGCCCAGGCAGATGGGTTGGGACACCTGCGGTAGGTGTGTCCAGGTGTACTGGCGCAAATTCTAAAGTATGTTCTTGAACCTATGGAGAAAGAGGCCCATTCTTTCTCTCTCCAGAACTGAAGCAGCAACGTTCTTCTCTCTCCCTCACACCCACAGCCAAGCTGGGGTGGGAAGAGACACTTTTTACCTGTCATTACTGTCTTCACTTTTAATCTTTTTTGGAAGTGCACATTTCTAAAAATCTCTTTCCATGTTTTTTTTTTAAGATCCATGGCCTTTTATGTGGACTCCTGGGCTCTATGTGGTATACCTCCCTTCTTCCCACTTTACCTTCCTTCCCTTAGCCCTCAGTTTTCTCCCTTCCCCACGTCTATGTAATATCTGAATAAAATGTGGTGTTTTAAAAATCAGTTTCTTGGCCAGGCGTGGTGGCGCATGCCTTTAATTCCAGCACTTGGGAGGCAGGGGTAGGAGGATCATCATGAGTTCAAGGCCACCCTGAGACTACATAGTGAATTCCAGGTCCGCCTGAGCTACAGTAAGGCCCTACCTTGAAAAACAAACAAAAAAAAAAAATCATTTTTTTGAATCTGGAATGGCCAATTCCTTGGTTAGTTTGCAGATGTGAACTTAGGGCTTAGGGTTTCAGGAAGCACTCCAGAACCCCAAATTTTCCGATCCAGTCCAGATGGGAGGACCAATGGGTTTATGGGGTGGCAGGAGAATGCTTGAGGTCCTGGCAGTTGCATCATCAAGCAGCCCCGCCCAGCATGGGTGTGACTCACCAAGCCACTGTCATCACCCCCCCCAGTCAACCTTCCACCTCCTGGATGCTGTCACCGCCCCCCTGACCCCATGCACAGTCAGGAGAACTGGCTAGACCCTCAGATGAGGGCTTATGACTCCTCGCCCCTTGCCCTTCTGGGAGAGAACGCTAAGTCATGGTCCTGGGAAGGTCTCCCGATGCTAATCGCCTCTGCTCTGGTTTCGAAAGCAGAAGAGTCACACCATGCCCCCAGAGGACAGAGTTCCACAACAGGGTGCCTTCCAGATACCCCTAGACTAGGTCCCCCCCAGTCTTGATGGTCATCACAGCGCTGTTCACAGTGGTCATGACGGAGTGACCTAAATGTCCCCTTTTGGATGAGTATGTAAAGAAAGCATGATGTCTACAATGAAATGTTGTTCAGCCTGGAAAGAAAGAAACCCCATCACGTGCCACAACGCAAATGAGGGAGTCACAGACACAGTCAGACATAGACACAGCCACGCGCTACTCGGTTCCACCTGGGTGACATCTGCAGTGGCCAGGCTGTGGGCCCTGAAAGCGGAAGGTAAGGGTTCCCGCACCATCTTTCCCTCCCCTCTGCGGTGCCCGACAGTGGCGTCCTGTGCTTTTCCATGGCTCCTAACCACCAGTCGCTTCACCACAGTAGGTGACAGTGGCCAGAGAGCCAGGCTCTGTCCCTTTCTTCCC
This sequence comes from Jaculus jaculus, assembly GCF_020740685.1. Lineage (NCBI taxonomy): Eukaryota > Metazoa > Chordata > Mammalia > Rodentia > Dipodidae > Jaculus > Jaculus jaculus. Next base: position 8,328,381 of record NC_059114.1, on the reverse strand, counting down.
GGGGTCCTGCCTCCCAAGGGACCCAACACATAGAGTGACAGCAGTCATTTGAAACTGAGTCACCGGGCATACGGCTGTGAGCACCTGTGAGCAGATCTGACCTGCCCGCGCTCAGCTGGGTTCATGTCTTTCTCTCGTTTTGCCCCTGGAAGGAGCATCTGTGTGCCTTGGGGCCACCTCCCCCAGCCCTGCAGCCGGCCTCCACGGCTTGACCCAGCGCGGTCCGCGTCTGTTCGCCATAATGGCATCTTGCCACTGAAAGAAAGTCAAATGCTACAAAGGAGTTTCTTAAGATGGCTTAAAAAAAAAAAATAAGCATTGCTTTTATTAAGTGTTTAACAAGAGCTACTTCCGGTCCCTTTCCCCCAGATCAAAGGAGGCGGAGATGGAAACCATGGGCCTGAACCGCCCACAGCGAGGTGCCAGGAATTTTAGACCACGTCTCAGTTCTTAACTCTCATACTTAGCCAGTCTTGTCGCTGCTCCCTGGCACCTGGGACAGGACAGTGGCACCTTGGGATCTCCAGGTTCGACGGTAGGATAGGTCGCAAGGAGGGCTCCCAAGGGGGCTTAACCGTATCGCCATTGCAGACCGCTCTGCTAACGACGTACACGCTATCCACCGTGAGGAAACGTGAAACCTTCTTGGTAGGTAGGCTCTTGCTGCCAGCCTGCCCCCTTGGTCCTCACCCATACTTCCCGGGTTTCATGGCAAGAGTTATTTTGTAACCAAATACGTTTTCTTGTTTCACACTGATGAAATTCTGCCAGTTCATACATACTAGTGACCACAGTTGCTTCTATACTGGGAGCGTGCGGCAGAAAGGTATTAACAAGTGCCATGACACCTACCACCAGGAAGGGTGTTGACCACCGCTGCCTCGTGCGGAGCTGTGGGAGACGGGGTGTCATAATCATGCCAGAAGTTTAGAGCCCAGTGTGGTGGCACATGCCTTTAGCACCAGCACTCGGGAGGCAGAGGCAGAAGGATCGCTGTGAATTCGAGGCCACCCTGAGACTCCATAGTAAATTCCAGGTCAGCCTGGGCTACAGTGACACCCTATCTCGGAAAAAAAAAAAAAACAATGTTTAGGTGTTGTGTAGGTACGATGCCCACAGGGAGGTTTTGGTGCCTGAACAAGAAAGACCCCACGCTGCTTTACAAACAACAGCAAAGTGCTTCCACGGGCAGCTTTCAAAACACGTGAAACATGGCATCAAGCGAAAAGTGAGGTACCCATGAATCTCCGAAGGTAACTAAAGCCACAAGCTTATCCCAAGAGCCTGGCTCTGAGTCCTTATTACGCTACTCAGAGTGACTCGAGCAGGCCCTCCATGAGGAAAGGGTGTCACGAGCCAACGATCATGACCAGTGTGACCCCCCCCCCAAAGAGCCCCCTCCCCAGACGAGGACCTTGCGGCAAGGGCAAAGCAAGGGCAAGTGCGGCTGGGCCTGCGTGTGTGTGGGAATGAAGCCACGCCTTGCATCTGTTCCCTAGCAGGTGCCAACACCCCGGCCGCTGCGTCCTTGCGGGACCTTTCACCCGTCCAAGTCAGAATGGGGCTCATTGGGTCCTTGGAGGCTGCAACCATCTCTAAGAGACCTTTGCTAGTTCAGGCTTTTGCTAATTCAGAATGCCTTCCCTGGTATGGTTTGAGTGTGAAACGTTCCCCCTTGAGCTCACTTGGCCAGTGGGTGGTGTGAGAGTGGAACTTTGGGGGCGGGGGCTAGCTGGCAGACGTGGGTTCACGGGCGGAGCCTCTGGCTCCCTGACCTCTCAGCCCCTCCTCGCTCTGCATCCTGCTCCTCCTTAAGTTTGATATTGTAAGACCAATGCTTCCTCGCCCAGATCCTTTCCAGAACCGTGGAGAGCAGCAGCTACACTATCTTCTATCATTTATATTGTCTACTGAAAGGACGTTTCCACTTTTATTCCATATCATAGTAGGAGCATCTCAGACATGTTCTGAGGGCCTGTGGTCTCTGCTGGGGCCAAGCCGAGGCCGGGCTGCGCCCAGCGTGGAGCCTGCGGCGGATGTGTGCGTTACCTGTCCCCTAGCACCGTGGTGACAAGTGGTCCATGCTCGCTCTGTCTTCCTGGGGCAGGCTGGAATTAGACTCAGGCTGGCGAACTCACAACCATCTTCCTGCCTCTGCTGTGTGCTACCATGCCCAGCTTCTCACAGCCTTTTTTAAGGCAGATTCTTTAAAATTTATTTTTAAAATGCCACATTTTATTGAGACCTTACAAGGGAGTGGGGAAAGAAGAAAACTGGAAGGTAAGGGGAGATAAAGTAGGGAGGAGTACACCATGTGGAGCCCAAAAGCCCATATAGGCAACATGAATCCCAGAAGCCCATGTAACTGAACATGGATCTTAGGGGGGGAAAAAAAAACATGAGAAAAGATTTTAAAAACATGTATTTCCAAGAACGATTAAAAGTGAAGATAGTAATAAGAGGAAAAAAGTGTCTCTGCCCATCTTGGCATGGCTGCCACAGTGGGAGAGAGCTCTGACCTCTTTGAGGACCCAACTCTGCCAACTCTGGAGCAAGAAGAAAAACAGCCCCCTCTCTCCATGGATCCTGGGCCCGGGGGTACAGAATTTGCATCATCCCACGTGGACACACCTACACAGGTGTCCCAACCAATTGGCCTGGGCTTAGAGGAGAAATCCACCCATGCCCAGGCAGGGTGCACACTTGAGAGAGATCTCCTTGGATGAAATGGGCAAACACTAAGTCCCATGACTGGTGCAGGGGGGGCGAGCTGAGATAGATAGGCGTGGTCGGCTGGGATAGACTTGTGGAGGGTGCGATGCCCTAAGGCCCTTCTCTTTAAGGGCCGCCCTGGTCCTGCCTAATTCATCTGTCTACTATGCCACCTCACTCATACACTCCCTCCTCTCCTAAGAGGACACTAACTGCCATTAGAGGTAACAAAAAAAAGGGGTGATAACATTGGATTGTGAACTACTTCCTGCTGAATGGGGCACAGAGATGTGGCAGTCAGAGTGTTTCCCAAAGAGGCGAACTATTCTAAAGGCCCAAGGGAGAAAGCTACCAGTCAGGTGCCACATCGCTTAGATCTCTTTGGCCTGGTATGAATATTATAAACATTAATAACATAAGTATTGGGGCCTATCTCAGAGATGGAGGTGTCTAGCATTGTGAAACGGGGCGGGGGCGGGTAGATAACCCCATCGGAAGTGGCATGTGTTCCACTCTCAATGGGCGTTCAAGTGGGCCTGTGTAGATGGGATTGGATGGCTGGATAACCACCTGGGTGTGAGTGCCTGTAAGTGAGCAGAGATAAAGTTAAAAACTTGAGATCCACTTTCAGAACTGTTCACCAAATGGCATCCGACATGGTCTGGACCTGTTCATGCAGGTCCTCTCAGGGCTGTCAGTCTTTTGAGAAGCTCTTTCCGTGTCCTGGTTCACTCCTGGGAGAGTTGATAGGCCATTGAGAAATATCCCACCTTGCAACCTTGGTTAGGGTGGGGAAACTAGCTCTTTCCTGGCTAATATATATTTGAAATTGATTCCAGTAATGCCCTTGGAGAGGCAGCTTCCTCCAGGGAAGTCAAGAGGTGCTGGAAGTGGGCACAAGCCCACAAACCCAGCAGTCAGTCTGATTACTGTCCTGTGCATTCTCTTGGGCCCCTACAAGGAATGAATTTTCATCCTGAGCGACGGCAGGCAGAATGAAAAGGCGGAACATCATCATGGATAGAAAGTGAGGCACACTTTGTGGTGAGAGAAAGAGCAAACTTATCCATGGGTGTTATGTTTTATGCTTCAAGGTACCCCTTTGTGTCATTGGTTATATTTCCCTTTCTAAGTGTTTAAGACCAAGCAGATAACCAAAATGTAATTCAAGATATAATTCTTTCTTCTGGGGGGGTCACGGATGGCTCACTGAAGATTCTAGGGACCTGGGAGCTTCTCCAGTACAGGTGCTGTCTGTTAGATGAGTCAGGGCCATGCTTTTCTCTCAGGAAGCCAGGAGGACTGATTGCTCCTCAGTTGTGACTCTCTTCTTTTTGTTTCTGGGTCTCCGTACCCTCCCTGATCAGGAAGACAGTTGACTCATCAGAAGGCCAATGTAGGACACATTAGAAGTGTCCCATCATCTCCAGTGACCTTGTGACCAGGGAGCAGGGCCAAAATGTTGGCCTTGTTGCCTCCAGTGATTCTAATTGGCTTTGGCTTCTACATAGGTTACTATACACTTCGACAAAGAAGTTATACCAGTGACAAGGGTAGGAATGTATCTTAAGTAAGCATATTTGGAGTCTGTACAGATATTTACCCATTTTCCTGTGCTAACATTCAGAGCTCTGGTCAGAGCTATTAGCTATGCTAATTGGGCACTTGTATTAGCAAGAAGTGGGACAGATTCAAGAATTTCATGTTCTGGGCTGGAGAGATGGCTTAGCAGTTAAGGCACTTGCTTACAAAGCCAAATAACCCAGGCTCGATTCCCTAGGGCCCATGTAAGCCAGATGCACAGGGAGGCGCATACAGGTGTCTAGAATTCATTTTCAGTGGCTGGATGTCCTGGCACACCTATTCTCTCTCTCTCTCTCTCTCTCTCTCTGCCTCTTTCTCTCTCCCAAATAAGTAAATAAAAATAAAACATTAAAATAAAATCCCGTTCTGTTCTCAATACATATCCTGCCCTTGTAGCTCCATCCTGAACAAAAGAGCTCCCATCCGTAAAGCGCTGGAGATGGGGATTTGCTCAGGGCTGGCACTGAAGGTCTGGAGGCAGCCCAGGTTTCTACTAAGACCTCATCACATGAGGGCTCAAGCTCTTTCTCCTCTGGAAGGTAAGTGCCAGGGTTGAGAGAAGAGCAAACTTTAAGGGTGACTTCGGGTCCCTCCCTCACGAGGGCTTGATAGTTTGCCATGTGACTATCTGACAATCACACGGGTCCCTTTGAATTAAGAATGCTCCCTATGTGTGGGGAGTGTGCACAGTGAGAGGCCTTCCCAAGATTGGTTTATGTGCCTTAGGGATTAGGAGTCCTATGGCTCCAATTGCCCTTAAGCATCCAGGCCATCGCGTAGCTACTGAGTCTAGCTCTTTGCTGGGGGGTGGGGGGGGGAGGTTGGTCCCCTAAGTTGAGTTAATACCCCTAGAGTGATACGTCTTCTCACTGTCACATAGAGAGAGAACTGAGGTTGGGTAGGTAGTCCCAAAGCAGGGGCCTGAATCAGCACGTCCTTCAGTTGTCCTAAGGAGCGCTGTGTAAAGGCGGCGTCTTAAACACTAGATAGGCATTTCCCATTGCACACAGGGGAGTGAGTAGTAATAGCAAGGCTGCAGGTGAGCAGGCCCCTGGTGGGCAATGGGAGATGAGGCAGGGAGGAAGGAAAAGGCCAGGGCTCCACAGGGGTCGTGTGGCACTGGCCAGAGGGGGACTCTCTGTCCTTTGCTGCTTCAGTTACAGTCTTGCCCATCACAGCCCTCACTCGACCTCCTGAGGCTCCCCTTGCTTGCAAGATCCAAGGCCGGGTATGGTTGGCACATGCCTAGAATCAGCACCTGAGAGCCTGAGGCAGGGGGATCAGAAGTTAAGACCAGTCTGTGCAACGTAGTGGGTTCTAGGCCAGCCTGGGCTATATGAGACCTTGGTTCACGATGTCACTCCCCAAATCAGAGTGGAAGTCTCTCCCATATGACCCGCCCTGCCTGCAAAGTGTCTTGGTATCCTGCTATGTGTGGCCTTTCCTGAGGACTTTAAAAAAAAATTATTTATTTGCAAGCAGAGAGAGGGAGAAAGAAGAGTCAGAGAGAGGGGATGGGCACACCAGGGCCTCCAACCACTGCAAACGAACTTCAGATGCATATGCCACCATGTGCATCTGGCTTACGTGGGTTCTGGGGAGTCAAACCCAGGTCGTTAGGCCTTGTAGGCGAGTGCCTTAACCTCTGAACCATCTTTTTGGTCCCTGAGGACGTCTTTAAAGAGGGTGCCATGTAGGGAATAGAGCACTAAGGAAGCTGGCTGCAGAAATGAGTGGGGTTCCTGAGCCTGCCCTTACGCCCCTGATGCTGGGATTTGGAATCCTTCCACCAAGCAGGCTTTGGTATTTTCTAATGCAAGTCAGCAGTTTAGCAAGCCAAATGAGCATAGCCAGCCATTTCGTGTGACCTCTGAGGTCCTCTAAGTGAAATCCTACTTTGTGTTTCTCACAGCCTTTTGAAAGGCAGATTCTTAAGCACTTAGATATGATTCCCATTGTTCTGGGATGGGTGAATAGCAGGGAAGCCATCCGAAGCTCACCACTGAGCAGGCGTGGGGTGTGTCCCTACTCCACTGGGCCTGGGGCTCACCTCAGCCCTGGGCCACGGAGCAGGGACCAATGTGGTAGACGACCTTTTGGCCACTAGACATTTCCATGTTGATCTCTTGTCTCAGATCTTTGGTTCACGTCCCAAAGTTTAGAATGGTATTTCTGCTAGCACAAGAGCCAGGGCAGAGGGCACAGTGGTATTCCAAAGATGCTGATCTGTCCAGACATCCAGGCCAGCTTTCTTGGTTCCATGGCAACTGTCGACTGGCTGTTGCCACAACCAATTGCGTAAAAATGACCTGAACTCATCAAATCTCAATATCCTTGACTGTATACCCTGCCCTTTGCCCCAGTGAAATTCTTCTCTCTTTTCTTTCTCATTGATTGTGTTTGGCTTTATTTAACAATCAATGTTTAAGACATGTAATGTGTAACTCCTGACTTATCTTGCTTCAAGAAAATAACCCCAGCATATCATCCCCACGTTTCTCTGAACAGGCTGAGGTCGGCATCATTTTTCATCCGGTTTGTATGTTTATGAGCTGAACACTACAGTCTGAGCGGGGCGTCCCCGTAGGAGCAGCGTGGCCTGTGTCGGGCCTCTGCTCATGCTGCGTGGCCCTGGAGCCACGAGCCTGTATCAGCTGCTCTGGGTCTGGGTCTGCAGGCCTCTTGAAGGACTGCAGAGCTCGGATAGCTCTTCTCATGGCAGAGGGTAGGGTGACAAGGGTTGGCATACAAAACACGAAGGCCCGTCCAAGCCTCTCATCTACGCCTACCCAGCTGGCTAAGGCAGTCATGCATCACGAGCAGTACAGTGGGGAGAGGCATGTGCCCAGCAATGCTGCTGCCTCCTAACACCCATCACCATGGAACTTCCACAATCCTAGTTCCCTTCCCTAAGCCATGGACATGGATGGGCATCTCTCCGCTCATCCCCACAGACACCCTCATGTAGCGAGGGCCTCCCACGGCTTATCTTCCTGCTCCAGAGCCGTAGACACACATGGTCACTAGATTCCCCCCTTGGAATATAGTCTATCATATGTGCCTGGCCAGCATCACCCTTGGCTTCTAGGACAACCTTCCCCAAACACAAGCTCCTACCTCCAGGAACTCACCTCAAGTCCAGCGTGTCCAAACCCAGATCTTATCATAAGTGGCTCCTCAGCCCAGCAAACTTTGATTTGCAGTCTCTGTAAAGGCTCCATCTCTCCCCTCTCCAGTTTCTTGCAAGCTTTTGACTCATTTATCTTTAAACACCTCTTCCCTGCATTGCTATCTATTAACCAGCTACTGGACTCTGCTGACCTTACCCATCTGCTCTAAGAATCTATCCTTCTTCTTGCCACACTGAAGCAGACTCTAGCCCAGTGATGCCCGCAGGCTCGGCCTGGCCTCTTGTCTCATGTCTCTTTCTCCCATTGCTTCTTTGGTAGTGGAGGGAAGGTTTAGTTTTATCATCCAGGCATGGTCTCATGTGTCCCAGGCTGGCCTCCTTCCTCCACCTCCCAGGGGCAGGGGTGACAGGCATATGCCACCATGACAGCAACTGTCTCCTTGGGTGCTTCTGGACACTACTGCTGCTGCATTTCCTAAGAGTCCCTACCTTCTATATGCTGCCTGTCAGCCCCAAAGAATGGTGCTGGAGGAAAGGATGACCCCCTGAGCCACTGTCATCTTTCAGTGCCGTCTGTGTGCTCCACAGCAGCCACCCTCCTGCCTGCGGTGCACCAGATATCCCAGTGAGCTTGCCCTGCTGCAGGCTTTCCTCTTATGCAGCCTAGCACCCCCCGTAGTTCCATTCCCCTAGAGCATGGCCTCTTCCAGATGCCTTCTGCACATAGTAAAGCAGGAATTGCTCATCCAGGCAGCTAGAAGCCAGCGTGGGGGCTGGAGCAGCAACAGAAAGAGATATTGATGGAGGAGCTGCACTGTGTCCTCCTCTCTCCCTCCTTCCCAGCCAGGTATAGAAGAGCTGACCCACCCTGCATTGTCTCCGCTCCTTCCCAGCCAGGTGTAGAAGAGCTGACCCACCCTGCATTGTCTCCCCTCCTTCCCAGCCAGGTGTAGAAGAGCTGACCCACCCTGCATTGTCCCCCCTCCTTCCCAGCCAGGTGTAGAAGAGCTGACCAACCCTGCATTGTCCCCCCTCCTTCCCAGCCAGGTGTAGAAGAGCTGACCCACCCTGCATTGTCCCCCCTCCTTCCCAGCCAGGTGTAGAAGAGCTGACCCACCCTGCATTGTCCCCTCCTTCCCAGCCAGGTGTAGAAGAGCTGACCCACCCTGCATTGTCTCTGCTCCTTCCCAGCCAGGTGTAGAAGAGCTGACCCACCCTGCATTGTCCCCTCCTTCCCAGCCAGGTGTAGAAGAGCTGACCCACCCTGCATTGTCTCTGCTCCTTCCCAGCCAGGTGTAGAAGAGCTGACCCACCCTGCATTGTCCCCTCCTTCCCAGCCAGGTGTAGAAGAGCTGACCCACCCTGCATTGTCCCCTCCTTCCCAGCCAGGTGTAGAAGAGCTGACCCACCCTGCATTGTCCCCCCTCCTTCCCAGCCAGGTGTAGAAGAGCTGACCCACCCTGCATTGTTCCCTCCTTCCCAGCCAGGTGTAGAAGAGCTGACCCACCCTGCATTGTCCCCTCCTTCCCAGCCAGGTGTAGAAGAGCTGACCCACCCTGCATTGTCTCTGCTCCTTCCCAGCCAGGTGTAGAAGAGCTGACCCACCCTGCATTGTCCCCCCTCCTTCCCAGCCAGGTGTAGAAGAGCTGACCCACCCTGCATTGTCTCTGCTCCTTCCCAGCCAGGTGTAGAAGAGCTGACCCACCCTGCATTGTCCCCTCCTTCCCAGCCAGGTGTAGAAGAGCTGACCCACCCTGCATTGTCCCCTCCTTCCCAGCCAAGTGTAGAAGAGCTGACCCACCCTGCATTGTCTCTGCTCCTTCCCAGCCAGGTATAGAAGAGCTGACCCACCCTGCATTGTCCCCCCTCCTTCCCAGCCAGGTGTAGAAGAGCTGATCCACCCTGCATTGTCCCCCCTCCTTCCCAGCCAGGTGTAGAAGAGCTGACCCACCCTGCATTGTCTCTGCTCCTTCCCAGCCAGGTGTAGAAGAGCTGACCCACCCTGCATTGTCTCTGCTCCTTCCCAGCCAGGTGTAGAAGAGCTGACCCACCCTGCATTGTTCCCTCCTTCCCAGCCAGGTGTAGAAGAGCTGACCCACCCTGCATTGTCTCTGCTCCTTCCCAGCCAGGTGTAGAAGAGCTGACCCACCCTGCATTGTCTCTGCTCCTTCCCAGCCAGGTGTAGAAGAGCTGACCCACCCTGCATTGTCTCTGCTCCTTCCCAGCCAGGTGTAGAAGAGCTGACCCACCCTGCATTGTTCCCTCCTTCCCAGCCAGGTGTAGAAGAGCTGACCCACCCTGCATTGTCCCCTCCTTCCCAGCCAGGTGTAGAAGAGCTGACCCACCCTGCATTGTCTCTGCTCCTTCCCAGCCAGGTGTAGAAGAGCTGACCCACCCTGCATTGTCCCCCCTCCTTCCCAGCCAGGTGTAGAAGAGCTGACCCACCCTGCATTGTCCCCTCCTTCCCAGCCAGGTGTAGAAGAGCTGACCCACCCTGCATTGTCTCTGCTCCTTCCCAGCCAGGTGTAGAAGAGCTGACCCACCCTGCATTGTCTCTGCTCCTTCCCAGCCAGGTGTAGAAGAGCTGACCCACCCTGCATTGTCTCTGCTCCTTCCCAGCCAGGTGTAGGAGTTGACCCACCCTGCATTGTCCCCCCTCATCCCCGCATGCAGGCTCCTGACAGTGCTGAGGAGAGGAAGGTCTTGGGGAATACTGACCCAATGAGTGGACAAGTGAGGGGTAAACTGCACATTGCTGGGGGCTGAAGCAAGAGCCACACCTTCTCCTGCACACACAAGTAACATAGCCTCAGAAATATGTAGTTAGCATGTCCTCGTCAGTGTGACAAAGCATGACGTTGTGGTGACATGTCATTCATGGTTCTTATACTTCTCTCTTGTTGAAAATATTTCATTTATTTATGAGAAAGAAAGAGGCATATAGAAAAAGAGGGAGAGAGAATGGTTGCACCAGCGCCTGCAGCCACTGCAAAG